>NC_089498.1:59906712-60217865 GCF_036850765.1 Saccopteryx bilineata | reverse complement strand
TGATATTTAAAAAAAAATTTTTTTAAATGCCATTGGGATTTTGATGGGGAGTGGTGAAAGTGAACATTGTTGTATTGTTCTTGATTGTAGAGGAAAAGCTTTGAAGTTTTCATCATTGAGTATGATATTAGTTGAGGGTTTGTTATATTTGGCCTTTATTATGTTGAGGTACCTTCCTTCTATACCCATTTTATTGAGCATTTTAATTATGCTTGGATGATGTATCTTATCAAATGCTTTTCTGTGTCTATTAATAATATGATTTTTATCCTTTGTTTTGTTAATGTGGTGTATCACACTGATCAATTTGCTTATGTTGAACTATCCTTGTGCGTCTGGCATGAACCACACTTGATCATGATGTACTATTTTTTAAATGTATTGTTGTATTTGGTTTGCTAGTATTTTATTTAGGATTTTTGTGTCTCTATACCTCAGAGATAATTGATGTATAGTTTTTTTGTGTGTTATCTTTGCCAGATTTTGGTATCAGGGTTATGTTGGCTTCATAAAATGTGTTAGGAAGTATTGCCTCTTCATCAATTTTTTGGATGAGTTTGAGAAAGATAGGTATCAAATCTTTTTTGAATGTTTGGTAGAATTCACTAGTGAAGCCTTCTGGTCCTGGACAAAAATCTTTTGGAAGATCTTTGATGGATGTTTCAATTTTCTCAGTTGATTGCTGTATTTAGATTTTCTAATTCATCATGGTTCAGTCTACAAAGGTTATATATTTCAAATAACTTATCCATTTCTTCTAGGTTATTGAATTTGGTATCATAGTCTTTCATAATATTCTAGTATGATCCTTTGTATTTCTGTAATATCTGTGGTAATTTCTCTTTCATTTCTGATTTTTGTTTATATGTGTTTTCTCTTCTTTCCTTAGTGAGTCTAGCCAGAGGTTTGTTAATTTCATTAGTCTTTTTAAAGAAGCAATCTTTTCTCTATGTCATTAAGTTTTGCTTTTATTTTTATTATTTCCTTTCTTTCTTACTGACTTTGAGTTGCATTTATCATTATAAAATATCCATCTTTTTCTCGTTATCTTTGTTACCTTGAAATCTATTTGTCAGATATAAGTATGGCGCACCTGCTTCTCTGTGAGTACTATTTGCTTGGAGAATCATTTTCTACTTTTTCACTTTGAATTTATCTTTGTCTTTGCAGCTTAGATATTTCTCCTGAAGGCTATAATATGGCTGGGTTTTGTTTTTTGATCCAATCTCCTACTCTGTGCTGTTTTATTGGTGAATTCAGTCCACTTACATTTAGGGTATTTATTGATGTATGAGGATTTCCTATAGCCATTTTATCTTTAGTTTTCCAGTAGCTCTGTGCCTTTATTGGTTCTTTCCTTTGTGTTTCTATTGTTTTTGTTTGGTGGTATTTTACTTTTTCCCCCTGTTTCCTCTTTTTTACGTTATGTGTCTTAGTCTGTATGTGTATGTGTGTGTCTGTGTGTGGTTACAACAAAGAACATTTCATATATATAGTAGTCCTTTTTCTTTTGAATGCTTCTGATCTCCGTCCTCCTTTGCAAATTCAGACCTTTACATCCTCCCCCTTTATGTTTTTATATTCACAAATCATCCCTGTTTATGTTGCTTATTGTTGATCTTACTCATAATTTTATGATCTTTTGCTCTTAGTTTCAGGTAGAGTAACTCCTTTGAGTATTTCCTGCAATGGAGGTCTTCTGGTAATAAATTCCCTCAGCTTCTGTATGTCTGGAGAAGTCTTTATTTCTCCTTCATATCTAAAGAATAACTTTGCTGCCCATATTATTCTTGGTTGGTCACTTTTCTCTTTTACTAGTTTGAATACTTGGTTCCACTTTCTTCTATTCTAGTATGTAGAGTTTTTGCTCAGAAGTCTGATGACAACCTAATAGGCTTTCTTTTATAGATTACTTCCATCTTTTCCCTGACTGCCTTGGGAATTCTTTCTTTGTCATCAATTTTTGACAGTTTTAATATAGTGTGCCTTTGAGAAGGCCTTTTTTGTATTGAGGTAATTAGGTGTTCTGTTTACTTCTTGCATTCAAGGATCCAGCTCTCTCCTTAGGTTTGGAAAACGTTCTCATCAACTATTTGAATAAATACTCCATTCCCTTCTCCCTCACTTCTCTTCTGGTATGCCTATTATTCTTTTATTGCTTTTTCTGATGAAGTAAGATATTTCTTGTAAAGTTCTTTCATTTTTCTTATACTCAAGTCTCTTTCTTCTTTCCTATGCATCTTTTCTAGATTTCTATCTTTGATATCACTAACTGTTTCTTCCATCTGGTCAGCTCTATTTCCTATGATCACTAGTTTACTCTTGATCTCTTACACAGGGTTCCTCAACTCAACTCCAGAACTTCTGTTTTTTTTTTTTTAAAGTTCCAATTTCTTTGGTAAAGTACTTGTTTTGTTCATATTTGTTTTCTGAGCTAATTAAGTTGCCTATCTGTGTTTTCTTGTATCTCATTGAATTTTTTCTGAACTGCAATCTTGAATTCTCTGTTATTTAGATCACATATTTCCATGTATTTAATTTTTTTCTGTAGATCTTTCATTTTCTTTCTGAGCTCCCTCATTACCATGGTTATTCATGATATTTGATGGCTTCCTCTGTCTAGGCATCTGTGTATGAGTGGCACTTCTCTAGTAGATTGATAAGAAGTCTTTCTGTTGTTTTCCAGGAGGTGGCATTAAATCACAATTTTTTTAACTCTCTTTCACTTCTCTGGCTTTTCATATCTATGCAGGATGTGAAAAATGACTTGTGCTCCCTGGGAAGGTGGTCTGGTCTCCATGGTCCCAGGAGATCAACCTCACAGGGGAAGATGGTGGGTAATGTAGTTACAAATCTGTGAAATCCCGGTGCTGTTCTGTACAGCCAGTCAGCGCCAGCAGTATAGCTGCGACCTGTGGGGTGAGCTGGGGATACACAACTGCCTCATTTGTTTGTTCGCCCTGCCAGCAATGGCGACCAGTGGACCTCCCCGCAGCATACCCTTTGGGATTCTACCTGAACCTGGGAATAGTCACAAAGCATGCCTGTTACTCAGGGAGTAAGTAAATTTTGTAGTATTAGTTCTAAATTCTAAATTTTATAATATCAATTCTTGGGCTTGTTGATAGTGTGCTCTACAATTCAACACAAAGGTTGAAGGGAGGCAAGCTCTGGCAGGGTTCCATGACTTTGTTTCTCTGTTTGGAATGTTGATTGCCAGACAATTGAGGCTACACCTCTGCTTCATCCCTGCCCAGGTCACTGTGTTCATCTGCAGCTCCTATTGCCCATTCCTACAGGATTGCTCACTAAATCTCTTTGCTCCTCTTGGCTAAAGAGAGTGAAAGCTGCAATCTGATTCCTCCCCTCTTTGGACTGAGCTTCTGGCTGCATCCGTGGCTCATCTCAGCTTTTCTCTCTTCTCATCTCCTGGGTTTAGTCCTACTTGCCCACCTTTAGCTGTTTCAGGATGTGGATCTCAGGGATGTGTTTGTGCATTGAGCTAGAATCACTTGTTGAATTATAACTATTCAAATTGTTGAAACTTTAAGGGGAGAGACCAAGGGGATCTCTCCTACTGCCATTCTTAAGACATGACTCAATAAAATATCTAGATCTCACTTCTTTAAATTCAAATTGAAGGTGCTTTTCATCTGGGGTTCTTGCTTTATTGCTGAAAATGCATTAAATATTAAAACTTCCAAGATCAAGACATTTATTTTCTCAAGAGATCTTTATTATGACTCTCTGAAATTTTTGCATTTGATGTTTAGTCAGAGCCTATACTAAAACTGATAAATCTTATAGTATTGCCTTGTCAGTTCAGAGACCACTGCTGAATAATTTTGTTGTTTCATCTATGGATGGTTTTGGAAATAATAAATTCTGGGATACAGGATATTCTTTTAGCAATGGAAATAAATAAATCTTCCTATGGGTCTGATATTAGTGCCTATTTATGCCTTTTTTTCTTTTGAAAATCCTGAATTAGTGCTGTCACATATACCCATTTTATTGTCCTTTCAGAGACCTGTTGGTAGGATCAGGTGGATGGTGCCTAATACCAAATATATGAGTAACGACAGCTGCTTCTTCTGGCCTTTTCCCAATGCAGTATCTTTGAGGAGGGAAGCAGATTTTTAAAAACATATTTTATTTTATTTTTTAAATTAATTAAAATGTTAATAACTGATTAGTGGGTTGTTGTGCCTTGGAGAAAGACAAGATTTTTAGAGATAAAGGGCACCAAAAGAAAGATTTCATAAAGTTCTTCTGCCTACTTATCACTTTAAATAAAATTAATTTGTGGAATAGGTAATACTTTATCACATAGTTCAAAAAGAAAACATAAAATTCTACACAGTAAAATGGTTTCTTCCTATCCCATCTGTCAACAAAAACTTTGAGATCTCTCAACCCCTCCCCCCCAAAGCAGTTAACTTTTGTTTTTAATAACCTCTAATATGTGCTTTTGGAGTTTCTATATAAAATATATGTAAGAAAGTATTAATATATGTTCTTATTTTTCCCCCTTAACAAATTTTGTTTAAAGGGGGGGAAATTAAGAATGTATATTGAAACAGGGATAGGGTCAGGTCACAGGAGAATAACTAGAAGCTTAGAAATTCACATCCTTGAGTCATTTTCTTTCCCTCCGAGATTCTGTCTAGGGCATCTGAAAGTCAGAGCAGATGGCACACTTATACATTTTTGCTTTTATAAAAGATACCTGGGTGATTATGCTATGTGCTATTTCTATCATTCCTTTCCTTCTACCTGCCAAAGGAGAACCATTGGATTAGAGTGACAGGTGGTTGTATGTAGCAGATATGCAACAAATTGATGCAGGACACAACAGGGATGAAAACCAAAGCAAGCAGAGGAGTTTGGTAACTTTGGATGGGAGAGGTAGGCAGGTGTATAGATATATGGGTGATTGATAGGTAAATAGGAAGCTATTTAAATTTTTATGCACAATGTAACTTGTTGAAAATAGTGATTAGGGCCGGGTCATTTAGTAGAAGAATAATAGAAGGCATTATTGGAACAAGACAGTATGAATTTTTTGTTGGAAAGAACTTTGAAACTCTAACCTCCATGTTTTATAGGTAGGGAATTGAGGATTCAGAGAAGTTAATTGTTTTACGCAAAACAGTTTCGATGTCAGAGCTAGCTAGTAAGCTAGTAATAATCCAAGATATAGTGATGAAGAACTGAGCAAGGTTGGTGCTTGTGAATATAATCATAAAAGTCAAGATAAACTATATTTGAGAAAATTAATAGGTCTTGATCACCCATTGGTTTTTGAAGAATGAAGAAGTAATTAAAGAACAGGCTCCTTACTATTTACACATTAAGAACTCCTTCAAAAAGCTTTAAAAGACATCTTTCTAAACTTGCTTCCATTATTTGAGTGAGGACAACAAATCATGGATTTCAGTTTGGCATAATTTAACTTACAGCACAGCTATAACAGCCTTTCTATTCTGTGTTAATTTTTCTCCTTCAATAAGAAAATTGACATGGTATTACTTGATTATAATGCAGCATTTGTTTTTGGTACCATTTGACCATCACTGTATAAGTGGATTCATTTCAATAGAAAATATGATTACTGAAATTGAGTTAGGCTACTTTTAATAAAGAATGTTTGTGGAAATATAGACGTATCCTTTAAGAAACTTCCTTGAAAAAAATTGGCATGTGCCATAAGACACTTCCCCTTTTCTAATAATTACTGTTGCATTATATTATTGTAATCCCTTACTAGTAGGATTCAAAAGCAATTTTTTTTGCCTGCTAACATCAATTTAATTTCTTCGTAAGAAAGGAATAGTAATTAATTTTATGTTTTTTTTCAGGTAACTAAGCAAGACAAGAACCTCATAAAGCCTCTTTATGATCGATGCAGAATTATCAAGCAAATCTTGTCAACGCCTTCCCTGATTCCAACAATTGTAAGTCAGAATGCTTGCATTAGCCAGAAACCTGTGCTTGTGCTTTGTTTTGATGTTTAGTTAGGGAGACAGCACTATCAAAGTTATAGAGGAGCCTTCTTGGCGATATATGCTGCTAACAAGTCCAGTTACTTTCAAAAAGTAAAAATGCAGTCTCACTCAACCCCAGTATTGTACTTAACAGTGACTGATGATTAAAACTATTATGAACATAAATCTATGGCAATTGTATTTTTGGAAGCAAGTTTTTAAAAAAGTTTTATTTATTGATTTTAGAGAGAGAGAGAGAGAGAGAGGAAGTGGGGGGAGATAGAAAGAGAAAAACATCAATTTGTTGTTTCACTTCTTTATACATTCATTGGTTGATTCTTCTATGTTCCCTGACTGGGAATCAAACCCACCACCTTGGCATACCCAAACGTTGCTCTAACCAACTGAGCTACCTGGTCAGGGCTTTAAGCCAGTTTTAATATTTGCTTCCATTGTTCAAGTGAGGACAACAAATCGTGGGTTTCAATTTGGCATAATCTAATTTACAGAACAGCTACACAGCCTTTCTATTCTATATGTTAGTTTTTGTCCTTTAGTAAGAAAATTGATAGGGTGTTACTTGATTATAAGGCAGCATTTGTTTTTGGTACCATTTGACCATCACTGTATAAGTAGATTCATTTCAATAGAAAATATGACTACTGAAATTGAGTTGGGCTACTTTTAATAAAGAATGATTTACGGAAATACAGAACTAGAAAAGCACCACAAATTCTACTCCAACAATATTCAAATAGTCACTTGCTCAAGATATCAATATAAAAATTAACAAACAGAAATGTAAATATACTTGAGTACATTTATACTTTCACAGTTTTAAAGACAAAGACATAGTGATTCATAATCTTTGACATTTTCCCATTCAGGAAGTATAATTTAAAATGGGACATGATAATCAGATTTCCTTGCAAGAAAGTCTTTTTGTTGATAAGCATTACCGAAAGTTTAAGGAATAACTTCATTTTGCTTTGGCCTTTGTAGAGCTCTTTCCCCACTTTATCAGTTTTCTTAGTATCCTCGGTATTTGATTGTGGCCCACACTAGGACCTGACTTAGGGTATTCCTGGATAGCAGCGGTGTTTTGCCATGAAGCTGGGCCCCAGACGGTCTGGGTAAAAGGGAGGGACTACTAGGTAGTGTAGCCCAGATTATACATCCTGGATGTCTGTGCCTTCTTTGGCCCAGCAACAGAGGTGAACTTGGTGAGCATTTTAGCTCACAATGAGTATTTCTTCACCCATTAACTTCTGTAAATTTTTTGATGCAACCAAGAAAAGTTCCTCCTGGTTGTCTCCTTCTCAATTCTCCATAGGCATAGGAGTCACCTACTGTTCTCATGGTATCTAGTTATTGTTCCCCTTCCTGTTTTTGCTTCATCAGAAGGCACTTAGCATTTTGTGACTTTATTTAATTCTGCCTACAATAAGCAGGAGGAAGAGGACTCGGATGAAGACTGTCCACAGGGAAGCCAACCGCCTTCTTTACCAAATTCAGCATCTCACCTTCTTGGTGGCGATCACTTCACCTACTCTAATGAGACTGAGCCTGTAAGGGTCCTGCTACCAGATGAAAAAAAAGAAATGAAAGCACCAGCTCTCTCCATGTCTAATTTACATGAAGCTACCATGTGAGTGTGAATCCTAAGTGTGGAGTCACAGTTTAACGCCTTCTGGTCTGTGGTACCTTGTATGGACATACACATTTAGAAGTGCTATTAGACTCTTTAAAAATGCTATCAACTTGAGAGTAGTCTTAATGTCCTTGTCTTCTTAACCGGAAACTTGAGATGACAATGCCATGAGGAACCTAGGCTCCCAATAAGGTCCTAAGGAGCCCATAGATGCTGATGTTCATTTTGCTGCAGTTGCACATCTTTCCACCAGGGCTTGGCACCAGTTAACTCTTGGCGTTTGAAAAGTCTGGACCAAAAGGTTTTCTAATCTTGTGTGAGTCAGTAGTTGTCAAGGCCTTTATCCTAGTCTGTTCCATTTAAATAAGATGGCTTCTCCAGATTGGGAGTCCCCTTGGCCTTCAGTAAATGAGCCAGCCCCTGTCTCTTAATGATCCCCTCAGTCAGGAGCTATTTGGATTTTCATTAGTTATTATGATCATCACTCAGTACTTGGCATACCTCCAGCATTTGACCTTCCTTTAATTTGTATATTACTGGCCGAATTATGAGATTTTCTTTAAATGTGTATTATAGTGTGGCAAGTGTATGCCCCAACATAGGGATGAAATCCCTGCGAATATATGAGGTAAGATCAAGGACTTAATTTTAAGTTGGGATTTTAGTGTGCTTCTAAAATCAGTTGGTACATCAGTTTCATCTCATAGATGAAGTAGCCTGTTTGGAAGCAGAAAATCAGTCTTCCTTCCTCACACCTTTCCTTTCTTTCTTTCATTTGTTGCTTGGTTGGTTAGTTGTTGCTCTAAAGCAGCTGTTCCTAACTTAGGTTGAGTGCTAGACTTTTTTTTTTTTTTTTTTTGCATTTTTCCGAAGCTGGAAACAGGGAAAGACAGTCAGACAGACTCCCGCATGCCCACCATGGGGAGACGCTCTGCCCATCCTGGGCGTCGCCATGTTGCGACCAGAGCCACTCTAGCGCCTGCCACAGAGCCATCCCCAGCGCCCGGGCCATCTTTGCTCCAGTGGAGCCTCGGCTGCGGGAGGGGAAGAGAGAGACAGAGAGGAAGGCGCGGCGGAGGGGTGGAGAAGCAAATGGGCGCTTCTCCTGTGTGCCCTGGCCGGGAATCAAACCCGGGTCCTCCGCACGCTAGGCCGACGCTCTACCGCTGAGCCAACCGGCCAGGGCTTAGACTTTTTTTGAAAGCAATAGAATCTCTTCTTACAATTTCCTGTTCTAAAGTATATGATTCTTCTCCCTCGTCTTAGAATACAGTGGGTGGAATTCTCAGTGTAGCTTTCTCTGGGTCACTTAATTCCCAAGGGTTTTGCCATTCTCCCTATACTCTCGAGTAAGGATAGAATTTTGTTTACAATCTTTTCCTCTTCAGTCTATCAACAAATACTGATGAGTATTCCTTTAAAATGTCTGTTTCTTTCACATCCATTCATATGGCCTTCACCTTCACCACTTTTTTTGTAACGGACTCAGTCTGCTTGCCTCCTGCCTGCCCTGGTCCTCTCTCCTTTCCTATGATGTTGTTTTCACCAAGTAACTTCCTCTGCCATGTGCTCCCCTATGGTCAGGCTCTACATGTGCCACCCTGACTCAAAGGTACCCTTTTAGGCAGAACACTTGTGTATCGTAATGTTTTTGCTAAATAGATAAATCTACTCATGATGATCTCTCAGTGATGCCAGAGCTCAGTTATGACAAATATGTATTTTATAGGCCTGTACTTCTTGACCATCTCCGAGAAACTAGGGCTGACAAGAAGAGACTTCGAAAAGCCTTAAGAGAATTTGAAGAACAATTTTTTAAACAAACGGGAAGGTAAGCGTGTGCGGAGAAATTTTCTATTACCTAGAGAACTGTTGTTAAGAATGAGCTAGAATAGTAACTCTATTTGATATAAACAATTTCTACAGTGACTTAGACCCTGGATTTGTCTAATGCAACATTCTGATAATGCCATTATTTGGTATGTTTTATGGAAGGCTGTAGCTATCAACTATAACATCAGAGTTTAAAAAATAAAGGATTAACTTCAAAAATCTTTAACACTAAGTAATAAATACAACTATTGAATTTATCTAAATCTCTACAAAATGTGTCTTTTCCAGCCCGCATAAATTCTTTGTTCCTGGTTACTTAGTGCCTCAAGTTATTCTCTATTTTATTAAATAATTATTTATTTACTTTAAATATATTCTTCAGGATCTGTCCCCTTAATTATTTTATTTCAGAATCTGGTCAAAAGTTCATAGCTATTCTTTCTGTCCTTTCAATAAATGTTTAGCTATAGCCTCTGTTTGTCCTCTCTTTTTCTGTGGTGACCCGAGTGTCTCATTAGGCACTCCCATTAGTTTCCTCTACATTTTTCTGTACAGTCAACAAAATTCTATATATGGGTTACTGATCTAATTTTGGAAGAGAAAGTGACAAATCACTTAGTTAATCCTGAGCCTGTTTCCATGATGAAATACTGGACATTCTGGGATACTTTGGGAAGCTATTATACCCGTCATATGGGATGTCAGTTAAAAAAAACAAAAGGGCATACTTTTCCCAAAGTCACAGTTATTAAGGTGGGAAGCAGTGATGCACTGGCTCCTCAGTATTCCTCTCCATCACATACCTGCCTTTCCTAAATTGCTTTTATTTCAGCAGAATGAGGGTTGCCTTGATGGAGAGAGACTATTTTTTCAAGTGTTGTGAAAGCTTGGTCCCTACTCACCTCTTATTCAACAGTGTTTCAAACCCGCGACCTCAGCATGCCAGGTCGACGCTTTTATCCACTGCGCCACCACAGGTCAGGCTCAGCAGTGTTTCTATTTCAGTCCTTCAGGGCTGTTCACTAAAACTGGGCCTACTAAAGTCAGAAACTTTTTGCATTTAGCAAATACAGATGTAACCAACCTAGTTTTCTGCTTTGAATCTTCTTTCCAGTTGATTGCTACAAGTTCAAGTTACTTATCTGCTGATATTAACTATATATGACTGTTAAACTTAGAATATAAAACAAAATTTGTTCTTTCCATTTCTATTTTTTTCTTTTATAAAATTCCCATACAATGCTTACATTTACATTTTTACCTATTTGAACCCAGGAGTCTACTTTAAAGAGTTTGAGAACTTCCCAATATACTAGTAGCCCTGCCTAATGGATCTGCAGTGGTACTTGGCAAAACTTCTGACATACAGGGAAGTTAGTTATGTTCTACATATTAGTATTCTGCTACACCCGTGAGTCCTGAACCCACTTCAGAGAAGCCTATGTTTGACTGAGGTTGTATGCCCTCTTGTGGTAATATACGTAAAGTAAATGCAACAGTGGTGATATAGCACAACAAAAATCAAACGGTGGAAGAGCTGTGAAATACAGGTCTTAATCTTGTTTTTTGTAAGACATTTTATTGGAAAGGCCTAACTATCTATAAGGTAAAATAACCATTGCATATGGATTAAATATTAAGGTACTATAACTTTTTTTAAAAAAAAGAGGGGGGGGGAGGGAGGTATGGAGAGACAGACAAGAAGAGAAAGAAATGAGAAGTATCAAGTTATAGTTGAATCACTTTAGTTGTTCATTGATTGCTTTTCATAATATGCCTTGACTGGGGGACTCCAGCTGAGCCAGTGACCCCTTGCTTAAGCCAGTGATCTTGGGCTCATGCCAGCGACCATGGGATCATGTGGATGATCCCACACTCAAGCTGTTGACCCCACACTCGAATTGGCGAACCCTTACTTAAGCCGGTGACCTCAGGGTTTTGAACCTGGGCCCTCAACTTCCCAGGTCGATGCTCTATCCACTGTGCCACTACCTGGTCAAACTAAATTTTCTTGTAATATTTACCATACAAGAGGCATAACCACGTAGATTTGACATTATTAATTATGAGCCAGGAACTATGCTAATAAACATGTCAAGCATGTTTTAGCGAAATACTAGCAAAATTTTTCATTCTGGCCAATGCATTCTTGTTTATTAGCCAAAATGGAGTATGCAGGTCCAGGGATAAGTTATATAATGGATTATTCCTGTTTTCTTATAAGTTAGATAATTTCTTTCCTTAGATAAGTGTAGACAAATTAAGGTGGTATTTAGACACCCAGTTATAAGTTTGGCCTGTAATACAGCATGGAGGCAAAGGGATCATGTTATATAATTTAGCCATTTAAGAGAAACTCTGTATAGATGAGTACTATTTTAGTCTGTACTAGAAATTGCAGGGTATTGTATAGTGGTGCAACACCAGTAGGTAACTATATTTTTAGAGATTAGCTTTTTTATTTGTAAGAGATATAAATATATCTATATCAGTTCTTAAAAAATAGAAGGGGATATAGGTAAAATGTTAAATGTTTTCTATTTACCAGTTTTCAGCCAAACTAATATTGGAGAGTGTTCAGTAGCAACAATGATTTCCTCTATGTTTCCTATCCTTAGTATTTTAAAGTCATGAGTGGAAATGTCTTAAAAGCAATTGGCCATCTTATCAACCAAGGAGACAAGAGACTTTTGAGATCCTGAAGCAATTACTACCCTTTAGGGAATATATCCTGGCAACATTTTTGTGGGAAGGCAAATTATTTTAACTGTAGATGTTACCCAATTGTTGTTCAAAGTACATGGCAAGAGCACGTAGTAGTCAGAATGCTTATGTATAAAAATCTATGCATTTTCATATATCTAGTCTTAGTGTAATTAGTGTGCTAAAAGAACCATTGAAATTTAGACATACAGATTATGTAGAGAACTTCTCAGTAATTCTGCCACACATTTGCAGAAACAAGTATTATAATTACAAGAAAACTTGGAAATATTTCACGTTTGTAAGGTAGCCATTGAACTTTTTTCTTTCTATTACCAAAAACTTATGAATTAGTTTTGTTAGTCTGAATTCTGTAGTTTTTTGGCTTGATACTTTTAACTGTCACTATAAAGGTGGAACCTTCTGCATAGGCACGGCCTGTGACATGGATAATGGGAGAATGGCTGGACAAGAATGCCTTGAGAGTTCTGGTGTTTGTTTTTTCTCTCAGACCTTTTCACTTGCCCTATTTATTGTTAAATCTCTATGCAATGGACTATATATTTGTGAACACCTACTACATTCCAGTTCTCAAGGGGTACTATTATTTAGAAGTGTAATAACACATGGACGAGGGAGTGAATAAAAGAGAAAGAGAAGTTAAGAAAGACATGATGCAAAAACCAAATGGAAACTTCAACCCTGTACTTTCTCAAGTAAAAATTATGAAAGGATTTTTAATTGACTTGATTCATTGTGAACTAATAGGTGGTATTTTCTGTTTTGCAGAAGTCCACAAAAGGAAGATAAGATTCCCATGGCAGATGAATACTATGAATACAAGCACATAAAAGCCAAACTGAGATTACTTGAGGTCCTAATCAGCAAGCAAGATGTGGCCAAAACGATTTGAGGTCCAAGAAATGTTTTTGACTACTTTCATCCAAGATAAAGTTTATTTTCCTCTGCCATTCTTGCTGAGTAAGTAGTTGTGACATACAGAAAACTGAAGCACTTTAGTGGTAGTATTAGCTGATTTTAAGAAGGGATGGCAAGTGTAATTATACATGATAAAGAGAGCTTTAAATTGGGGTGAGGGATACAGTACGTAATTGTATAATTAGAAAAATAAAATTCAACTTCCTCCATGCCAAGGAGAAAACTCACAGTCAGTATAATTATTTTGAAAAACATCCAATGTTTTATCAAATCTAAATAACACATAGCATCCACTGTTTAATGGGCCACTTGTTAGGGAAAGTCTGTTTGTCCAAAGGTTGCTTATGCTGATGAATGGGAAAAAAGAATGATTTTTTTAAATCACTAAAGAAAAGAAACTGTTATTAGGTAGCAAGGAATACAGATAGTAAGAATGTGATTTGAAACTTCTAATAGATTTTTAAGTGATAAAAAAAATTCACCTTGTCCCTTATGTCTGCTAGACTTTCAGTACCCTAAAATATACTAGAATGTGTCACTGCTAAATTTTTATTTCTATATAAAAATAGCACATTATTTTATGTTAATTGAAATTTTACATTTCTGATTACCAAAGTTAATTCTGATCGCATGTACATTGTGAATTATCTTTATCTATAATTGACAGATGTTTATATTAAAATAAAATATTGTATTAAAATTTGAAAATAGGTATTTTGGATAGGTAAGTGTCTGCAGTATATATATAATGTGATCATAGTTATAATTGCTAATCTTTTTGTTTACTATAACTAAGATTATATAACTATTTTTCCATTGGGAATATGCATTTTTCTTAATGTTCCAAGGTCTAAACTTTGTAAAGTCAAAAAGAGCTTTCTTATAAGCTGTAATTATTCTTCATTCTCTACAAAATGAAAGATTTGAAAATTGTTTGTTTTGACACCTTGAAAAAAAAAGCCAGAATATTTTAGTTGCTTCATCAACTTTAGTGTATATTGTTTTGTGTTACTTTGTACTAAATCATGTTTACTATATTTGCTTTTGTAAAAATAAGTAAAAGGTTGACATTTTCTTTTGTAAGAACCATGTTTGTATTTCTATTTTCTGTAATGTTTTAGCATGATGTTGAAGAAATTCACATTTTCATATAATTTGGATGGAAAGAATATTGGCTATTTCAGATGTTTATTATTTTCTCTGTATTCACCTGATATTTTGTAACTTTTATGAATCAGAATAATGTCCTTCATAAATTTGTTTAATAGTCATCTACTTGTAACAGAACAGATACACAACTGTTTGAGGTTTACAAACTACATCTTTGATAAGGGAAATGGTTTCGTGACATGTATACAATTGCTATTAAAATGTAACTATATATTCTATGGTTGTAAATATTTTATACAGTACAAATAAAATATTTTTCTATTATATTTATTATGCTGAAACACAGTAGTTTTTTCTGTTAGCTAATATAAATAACATAAATAACACTGTCAAACAACAAGTTGGAAGTGCTGACAATTCTAGGCTTCAAGATTTAACTCATGCTGCAATTACACGCTTTCATGCGGTTTGGAGTTATCCCAATATTTGTTCAGTAGATTAAAATGAATACATATTTAAACACCATTTATAAGCTGTTATTTTGTATTTTGCTAAAGCAGTTTATATAATTGTTTTGTTATGTTTGGCATAACGGAAAAATAAAGACGTTGCAGCATCTAGGCAATAAAGTGTCAGGACAACAGGATATTTCATCATAGAAAGTAGTGGGAAGGGTAGGGAAAAGGAAACACTAAAATGGCGCTGAATGACATTTGAAATTTGACAGTTTGCTTTTGGTGATAGCGGCATGTGCATGCTTCAATGGAAAACATCTGATAATGAAAATGAACAGATGACCAATGTTCCTAAGGGAAGGAGAGGGAGTAAGAGTAAGAAAAGTGGGCATTAACGTCCAACACTGATATTACAGGTTTTGCAGCTGGGATCTTTCTTTGCATTTGCAGTTGATAAACTCATGAGCTGATGACCAGTGATTTCTGCCACAGTGCCCAGAGAAAGATCCACAGGGTCAGTGTAAATGACTTCTAAAATAACATCCTGGGCATGGTGGTAAACCAGCACCCCATCGTCTTCTGTGCAGGTCAAGAATCTATTATCCTTGGAATTTAGTTGAGGAAGGCGCTGCTTACAAAATTCATCTCCTGGTGATCCCACAGGGGCAATAACAAGAATCACATAATGATAAGCAGTGTACATACAGTAGAAGTCCCCAAAGTATAAGTTAGTATTGGGGTTAAAAAGTTTTTCTGCTGCAATCTCAAACCTGTATCTTCCATAAGGTGAATCCTGGGGTGGCTTCCCTGTATTGAATTCAGTGCTGCAGCTGAAGAAGATCCCTTCTAATTTTCCACTGATAGGAGAGCCATGGCTCCCACTGTTATCCTTGACCGAGGGCTGCATAGCATTTCCATGATGTTCTCTGCAAGAGACATAAAATGGTCGTTGCTTGGTACAAGAGTATCAAAGCTACTGATTTATATAGATTTGAATGGTGACAGGCCTAAAATTGTCAATTATCTACTATTAAAAGCCTAAAATGCTCATCACAATTGAGGAGAATACATCTATGACATAAATAGCTAAGTGTAAACTTTGGAAATTTTTAACATAATAAATTTCCTGGTCAGAAAAAAAATGAACTAATTTACATGAATTTTACAACTATCATGGAAAATCCAACAAAAATAAATTTCCTTATTAATAAATCTTTCATGTACTAGTATATTAGAATAACCATATACACAATACATACAATAACTTTTTGCATTTTCCATGCTGGCTTTATTTTTTCATCTTGGAAGAATTTTTGGAAAGACATGAAACCAATTTTAGAGTATCTGAGGACTTGAAAACAGCTAGTTCCCACCCAAAGAAAGGAAAAAAAATTAGAGAAATACTGACCTCCAGTGGCCACCTAAAATAGATACTGGCAGTATTCCAGGAATCTAAAACCTAATACCAGGGATGTTGTTCTTATCAAAGAAAATGCAATAATGGATCTTTTTGTTTTCAAATTTTATGCTTGATAAATATAAACAAACACCTTCTTTGGTGAGTATATATGGTCATTGCTATTCAATAGCTGACAGGAATAATTAATTTGTGTTATCTCTCTTTTTGTACTAAATTAAGTGCATGGCACCCACCATGTGATATATAGACTCAAGGGTAGAAAAGACTCTTACCAGTTAAGAGAGTTATTAATTAAATTCAGCATTCATAGGATATTCAAACATAAAACAGGAATGGTTTTTGCCATCAAAATATATAAAAATATATGAACAACATGGCCACCTAAATTTATTTCTCTTTTTTAAGATTTTATTAATTTGAGAGAGAGAGAAGGGGGTGGGTGAGGGAGAAGAGTGGGAAGCATCAACTCGTCATTGCCCCCTGTATGCGCCTTGACTGGGCAAGCCTGGGGTTTTGAACCAGCAACCTCAGCATTGTAGGTTGATATTTTATCCACTGTGCTACCACAGGTCAGGCTATTTCTCTCTCTACAATTTTTTTTTTTTCCATTTCCACAACTTGGAGCTGATTTAAATCTGGAACCAGGATCGTGATTTATAAAAAACTAAGGTGGTATGAATCAAACAATAGTTTCCTAATTTTGTTTTCATATACAATCCTGTCAAGAACCTGTAAGTTTAAAGCAATACCATGGCTTTTAAAAATAACAAATTATATGATTACTATAAGCTGTAAATATAAATTAAAATTTCTAGAACCTATATAGGATTCATCATTTTAAAAGATGTATTACTCTCACTTAAAAAAACCCTGCTATTTGTTCCCTCAAATTTTCTCCTACAACTATGAAAGGGTTTTAAGTATTGAAAGTACCCGCTACTGAACATTCTTTTGAATTCTTGGACACTGCTCCCAGGAATAAACAGGCAATCTTAAAAATCCTAGCAGAATACAACTCAAAAGTGAACAGAGCAGACTGTCCTCAGGAATACTTACTCCAAGATACCGCTGAAAGATTTCCACTTAGGGAGAAATCTTAAAATCCCACCTGATTCATCATAATATTTCAGGAAAAAAACACTTTTTTATTCTCTCATTTTTAATATCTTAAAGAAACCCACAAGGCCCTAGCCATTTGGCTCAGTGGTAGAGCATTGCTCCTATGTGTGGATGTCCCAGGTTCAATTCCTGGTCAAGGCACACAGAAGTGCCCATATGCTTCTCTACCCCTTCCCTTCTCGCCTCTTTCTCTCTCTTTTCCTCCTGCAGCCAAGGGTTGATTGGAGCGAGTTGGCCCCGGGTGCTGAGAAGAGTTCCATGGCCTCTGCATTAGATGCTAAGAGCTCAGTTGCTGAGCAACAGAGCAATGCCCCAGATGGGCAGAGCATCGCCCCTTACTGGGCTTGCTGGGTAGATCTCTGTTGGGGCACATGTAGGAGTCTGTCTCTGCCTCCCCTCCTCTCACGGAATAAAAAACAACAACAACAATAAAGAAACACACAAAAATAAAAACTTAGTTCATATGAGACAGAGGCCTGAATTATTGAGAATTGGAGCAGTATGTACATGAAATGCCCATCAATCTAAATCCTGGAGTTTAAGATATTTCATGCAAATAAACAGGAATTGGTATTGCAAATGATTAGGAAAGTAATCTAAATGAAGTGGAAAAAATCCCATGATTTGTTTTTTTCTACTTAATTATTCTGGGAAATAAAATCAGAGTATAATGAACTATTTTGAAAAGAAAACCAAATTTGTTATTTCCCAGACTCAAGGAAAACCTAAGCTTAGAATTTGGAATGTAATGAATGTCAGCACGGGTGACCTCGGCAGAGATCTGAAAGGGGTGCACACGACCCTGAGGCGGCTGCTGAGATCTGAGCTGACCAAGGCAGTCCCGGAAGTGGTCCAAACAGGCACGCGGGTACACGCAAGCCCAACCAGGGCAGCAGCGGTCGTGGAAGTGGGCTGGAGCCAGCAGCACCTGAGCCCAAAAGCCCTGGCAGCAACAGTGGTGGTGGCCTGGTAGAGAGACCACAAAACGGGAGCTAAAATGTCTAGATAGAAAAACACATGAAGCAAAGAAGTAGGCCACATCTAATACCATACCTAATCACTGAATTACAGTACTGAGCCCAACAAGTAGCCAGCAATAAAAGACAACAGAAAGCAGATTTTAGGGGAGCTTGAACTTTTAAAGTTACTTCTCCCAGGCCAAGAGTACATAAAAGCAAGCCTAGTGGTGCAGCTGATATTTACAATGGCACCTAGAGGCAGCCACAAGATCTGTATAACCTATAGCTTCCAAAAAGTGGATAAGAACCAGTCACAGGCAGTGACTCCACTGACCTGCCCCAGGCCCCAACCAGGGAAGTCCAAGGCAACACAGATAAAATGAGAAGACAGAGCAGTGCAATCCAAATGACTCAACAAGAGAAACCCTTAGAAAAAGAGGTGAGTGAGATGGATATAAGCAAACTACCTGAGGTAGAGTTTAAAATAATGGTTATTAGAATGCTGAAAGATCTTAGAAAAACAATGGATGGTCACAGTGAGCACATAAATAAAAAAATAACAAGTATTAAAAAGGACATTGAAATAATAAAGAAGAACCAGTCAGAAATGACAAATACAATATCGGAAATAAAGACTACACTAGAAGCAATTAATAGCAGGCTGGATGAAGCAGAGGATTGAATCAGTGATTTAGAAGACAAGATAAATGAAAACATGAAAGCAGAGCAGCAAAAAGAAAAGAGAATGAAAAAATCTGAGGAAACTCAGAATGAAAAAATCTGAGGAAACTCTGAGAGCTCTGTGACGATCTAAAGAGAAACAACATCTGCATCATAGGAGTTTCTAAAGAAGAAGAGAAAGAACAAGGTTTAGAAACCTTGTTCAATCAAATCATAGCCGAAAACTTTCCTAAATTGACACAGGACCAAGTCACACAAGTTCAAGAAGCACAGAGAACTCCATTAAAGAGAAACACAAAGAAATCCACACCAAGACACATCATAATTAAAATAGCAAAGTTAAGAGATAAAAACAATATTAAAAGCTGCTAGAGAAAAAAAGGTTATCACCTACAAAGGAGCCCCCATAAGGATGACATCTGACTTCTCAACAGAAACACTTGAGGCTAGAAAAGAATGGCAAGAAATATTCAAAGTAATGCAGAACAAGAACGTACAACCAAGACTACTTTATCCAGCAAGGCTATTGTTTAAAATTCAAGAAATAAAAAGCTTCCCAGATAAAAAAAAAAAAAAAAACCTCAAGGAATTCATTACAACCAAACCAAGGCTGCAAGAAATGTTAACGGGCCTGTTGTAAAAAGAACAAAATGGGAAAGGAATACAGCAAAAGAGGAATATAGCTTTAAAGAACAAAATGGCAATAAACAACTACATATCAATAAGAACCTTAAATGTAAATGAATTAAATGATGCAATCAAAAGACATAGAGTACCATCACATTCTTGTCCATGTCTCTGAGTCTCATTTTTATGTCCCATCTATGTATGGATTCATATAGTTCTTAGTTTTGGGAGTAGGGTGGGGGGATGGGGTGAAGAAAGAGAGGGAGGGGTTGGGGGGAGAGGAGGGGCACAAAGAAACCAGATAGAAGGTGACAGAAGACAATTTGACTTTGGGTGAGGGGTATGCAGCATATTCCAATGTCAAAATAATCTGGAGATGTTTTCTCTCAACATATGTACCCTGATTTATCAATGTCACTGCATTAAATTAAAAAAAAGACATAGAGTAGTTGCATGGATAAGAAAAAAGGACCCATACATATGCTGTCTACAAGAGACACACCTCAAAACAAAAGATACACATAGACTAAAGGTAAAAGGATGGAAAAAAAAGATTTCATGCAAATGGAAATGAAAAGAAAGCTAAGGTAGCAATACTTATATCAGACAAAATGGACTTTAAAAGAAAGGCTATAGTAAGAGATAAAGAAGGTCACTACTTGATAAAGGGAGCAATCCAACAGGAAGATATAACCGTTATAAATATCTACACACCTAATATAGGAGCACCTAAATATATAAAGCAGGCTTTGATAAATATAAAGGGTGAGATGAACAGCAATACTACAATAGTAGGAGATTTTGATACCCCACTAACATCACTAGATAGATCCTCAAGAAAGAAAATTAACAAAGAAACAGCAGACTTAAAGGACACACTAGATCAACTCGATTTAATACATACCTTTAGAACCTTTCACCCTAAAGCAGCACAATATACATTCTTTTCAAGGGCTTATGGTACATTCTCTAGGATAGACCACATGTCAGGACGCAAAAGCGGTCTCAACAAATTTAAGAAGATTGAAATCATATCAAACACTTTCTCTGTCACAATGGCATGAAACTGGAAATCAACCACAACAGAAAAACTGAAAAACACTCAAACACATGAAAACTAAATAGCATGTTATTAAATAACAAATGGGTTAACAATGAAATCAAAGAAGAAATAAAAAAATTCCTAGAAATGAATGATAATGAACATACAACAACTCAAAATCTATGACACAGAAAAGCAGTCCTCAGAGGGAAGTTCATAGCACTATAGGCATTCCTTAAGAAGTTTGAAAAAGCTCAAATAAACAACCTAACCCTTCATCTAAAAGAACTAGTAAAAGAACAGTAAGAAAAGCCTAGAGGTAGTAGAAGGAAGGAAATAATAAAGATCAGAGCAGAAATAAATTATATAGATGCTAAAGAAACAATACGGAGGATCAATGAAAACAAGAGCTGGTTCTTTGAAAGGATAAACAAGATCGATGAACCTTTAACGAGACTCACCAAGAAAAGAAGAGAGAGGAATCAAATAAAATTAGAAATGAGAGTGGAGAAATAACAACTGACACAACAGAAATACAAAATATTTTAAGAAAATACTATGAAAAACTGTATGCCAAAAAATTAAACAACCTAGGTGAAATGGACAAATTCCTTGAAACATATAATCTTCCAAAAATCAATCTAGAAGAATCAGAAAACCTAAACAGACCAATTACAACAAATGAGATCGAAACAGTTATCAAAAAGCTCCCAAAAAACAAAAGCCCTGGGCCTGATGGCTTAACTGGTGAATTCTACCAAATATTCAAAGAAAAACTAACTCCTATCCTTCTCAAGCTATTTCAAAAACTTCAAGAGGAAGGAACATTTCAAAGTTCCTTTTATGAGGTGAGCATAATTCTGATTCCAAAACCAGGCAAAGACAACACAAAGAAAGAAAATTACAGGCCAATATCTCTGATGAATTTAGACGCTAAAATCATCAACAGAATATTAGCAAAACCGGATCCACTAACACATGAAAAAAAGTCATACATCATGATCAAGTGGGATTCATTCTGGGGAGGCAAGGATGGTACAACATTCGTAAATCAATCAATGTGATTCATCACATAAACAAAAGGAAGAAGAAAAACCACATGATAATTTCAATAGATGCAGAAAAAGCATTTGATAAAATCCAAAATCCATTTATGATCCAAACTCTTAGCAAAGTGGGAATACAGAGAACATACCTCAACATGATAAAGGCCATCTATGACTCACCCACAGCCAAAATCATAATTAATGGACTAAAACTAAAAGCAATCCCCCTAAAATCAGGAACAAGGCAGGGGTGCCCCCTTTCACCACTCTTATTTAACATAGTACTGGAAGTCAAACAATCAGACAAGAAGAAGAAATAAAAGGCATCCAAATTGGAAAAGAAGAAGTAAAACTATCATTATTTGCAGATGATATGATACTGTATATAGAAAACCCTAAAGTCTCAGTCAAAAAACTACTGGATTTGATAAATGAATTCAGCAAGGTGTCAGGATATAAAATTAATACTCAGAAATTAGAGGCATTTTTATACAGCAACAATGAACTGTCAGAAAGAGAAATTAAGGAAAAAATCCCCTTCACTATTGCAACAACAAAAAAAGTAAAGTACCTCAGAGTAAATTTAACCAAGGAGGTTAAAGACTTGTACTTGGAAAATTACAAAACATTGATAAATAAATCAAGGAAGATACAAACAAGTTGAAGCATATACCATGTTCATGGTTAGGAAGAATAAACATCATTAAAATGTCTATATTACCCAAAGCAATTTATAAATTCAATGCAATACCAATTAAAATACCAATGACATACTTCAAAGATAGAGAATACATATTCCAAAAATTATATGGAACCAAAAGAGAACATGAATAGCCTCAGCAATTTTGAAAAAGAAGAATAAAGTGGGAGTTATCACACTCCCTGATATCAAGTTATACTACAAGGCCATTGTACGCAAAACAGCTTGGTACTGGCACAATAACAGGCATATAGATCAATGGAACAGAACTGAGAACCCAGAAATAAACCCACACTATTATGGACAACTGATATTTGACAAAGAAAGTAAGAGCATATAATGGAATGAAGACAGTCTTCTTTAACAAATAGTGTTGGGAAAACTGGACAGCTACCTGCAAAAAAATGAAACTTGACCACCAACTTACACCATGCACAAAAATAAATTCAAAATTAATAAAAGACAAATGAAAGTCGTGAAACCATAAGCATCTTAGAAGAAAACATAAGCAGTAAGCTCACTGACATCTATTGCAGCAATATATTTGCTGATTTATCTCCACAGGCAAGTGAAACAAAAGACAGGATAAACAAATGGGACTATATCAAACTAAAAAGCTTTTGCACAGCTAAAGATAATATGAACAGAATAAAAAGACAAACCACACAGTGAGAAAAAATATTCTATAATACATCTGATAAGGGGTTAATAACCAGAATTTATAAAGAACTTGTAAAACTCAACACCAGGAAGACAAATAATCCAATCAAAAAATGGGCACAAGAAATGAATAGACACTTCTCCAAAGAGGACATACAGATGGTCAATAGACAGATGAAAAAATGTTCAATATCACTAATCATTAGATAAATGCAAATTAAAACCGGAATGGGATACCATCTCAACCCTAGTCAGAATGGCGCTCATTGACAAAACAACACAGGATAGGTGCTGGTGAGGATGTGGAGAAAGGGGAACCCTCCTGCACTGCTGGTGGGAATGCAGACTGGTGCAGCCACATGAAAAACAGTATGGAGATTCCTCAAAAAATTAGAAATGGAACTGCCTTTTGACCCAGCCATTCCATTTATAGGAATATATCCCAAAGGCAGCATATCACCGACTGAAAAAAAGAAATGCACCCCCATGTTTATGGCAGCATTGTTCACAATAGCGAAGATATGGAAACAGCCCAAGTGTCCGTCAGTGGACAAGTGGATTAAAAAGCAGTGGTACATATATACAATGGAATACTATGAGGCCATGAAAAAGGAGGAAATATTACATTTTGCGACAACATGGATGGACCTGGAAACTATTATGTTGATTGAAATAAGCCAGGCAGAGAAAGAAAAACATCATATGACCTCACTCATTTGAGGAATCCAAGGTGCAATGTGAACTGAGGAATGGAATTAAACCTGAAGGGAAGGTGGGAGGGTGCTGTTGGGAGGGGGGTAAGGGAGATGTGAGGGGAATACGGGGGAGGGGTGATGCTTTTGGGGAGTCACTAGAACAGCGGTTCTCAACCTGTGGGTTGCGACCCCAGCAGGGGTCGAGCGGCCAGGGCACAGGGGTTGCCTAGAGCCATCAGAAAATACATATTTATTATACAATATATTTTTAAATAAAATGTGTATTTTCCGATGGCTTTGGGCGGCCCCTGTGTTTTGGTCATTCGACCCCCGCCGGGGTTGCGACCCACAGGTTGAAAACCGCTGCACTAGAATCTATGTAAACACAATAAATAAATTAATTAATTTTAAAAAAAGCATTGAAGCTGAATTTTTGACTATTTCTTGAATTGGAAACATTCAGAATGCAGTTTTATTATTAAAAAAAAAAAGAATTTGGAATGTCATTTAGTAAAGCAAGTAAGTGCATGTGCGCGCGCGTGCATGTGTGTGTGTGTGTGTGTGTGTATGTGTGTGTTTTTGATCCTTACCGAATATAGTCAAAATATTCTTTTTGCTGGTTACGATAAAAAACAGAAAATTTTAGCATCCTTCCTGCAATCACTTCAGCCTTCTCCAACAATTGTGTTAGATGAACTTTTGAATAGTCTGAAAATAAAAAAGTCTGTTATTAAAAATATATTATGAAAAGTACCAACAGCATACTTAATATATTAAAGATTATTAAAATTCACCTGTAGAAAATTCATATTAGCAACCAGAAAATTGCATTTAACAATAAAAATATTGTCTTTTTGTGGAACATTTTTCTTTCTACAAAAATATTTTTGTTATGGTTTATGGTTGTTCTTTTAAGAAATATCTTACACTTTTCATGTTTTGGAATGAAAGCTTCTGAAACAAAACTGTTAATAAGGAATATAGATTCTGCATTGAACTCAAGTAATGTCAATCAGTACCATATAAGTTTTTCTTCAGTCAGCTGATATACTGAATAAAAAAAGCTTATAACCTGAAATCAACAGCAAATAAAACATTAAGGAATAGAAATAATAATGTTCATTTAATATATTCCCTAAATCTATGAGGTTGGCAAGTTAGATTAACTAGGGCCATTTTAATGATGCAGAAATTGGGGCTTGTCACAATTTAATGATTTGGCAAATGTTTATAAGGTCAGTATTTATTTATTTATTTATTTATTTATTTATTTATTTATTTTTCTGAAGTGAGAAGTGGGGAGGCAGAGAGACAGACTCACGCATGTGCCTGACCAGGATCCACCTGGCAAGCCCACTAGGGGACCATACTCTGCCCATCTGGGGCATTGATCTGTTGCTCAGCAACTGAGCTCTTCTTAGCACCTGAGGCAGAGGCCATGGATCCATTTTCAGTGCCCAGGCCAACTTTGTTCTCATGGAGCCTTGGCAGTGGAAAGGGGGAGAGAGAGAGAGAGAGAGAGAGAGAGAGAGAGAGAGAGAGAGAGAAAGGAGAGGGGAAAGTGTGGTGAAGCAGATGGGCACTTTTTCTGTGTGCCCTGGCCGGGAATTAAACCCAAGACTTCCACATGCTGGGCCGAGGTTCTACCACTAGGCAAACCAGCCAGAGCCGACAGTCAGTATTTTAGTGACACGGTCTCTTATTTTTAGTTGATGGTTTTCAGGTACACAGACTCTTACAAAGTGTGAAGCATGTCTCAGAGTAACCTGATCATTTCACCAAATTTATTTTTGAAATTTAGGATTACTGTCAAAATCCAGTACCAAAATGTGAGCAAAAATTTTCATCTATAAAGATTAAGACTTTCTAAATAAAATCAACATAATTCAAGTGCTCGTGGTTTGTTTACTCATTGCTTCACTGGCTCAACAAACATTTATTCAGATTAGAACATATGGTGTACAAGGTACCATGAAAAATTATAAGATCAAGTAAAAAGATAAATGTATTATTCTTCCTCTCAAAGAATTAACAGTCAAAGGCAAGAGATAAATATACAGACAACTATGATTTATTATAGGGTAAGCACAGGGTTTTATCTGCCATAGACTAGGCTAGAAGTAGATTAGTCTGTGACATTCTGTTTTATTTCAAGTACTTTGCACACTGCCTAGCACACACTATGTGTTCAATAAACACTGAGTAAATGAGATATCCAGATTAAAAGATAATTTATACAAAACAGCTTTCTCAAAATTTACAGTGTGGAAGTTATTGATAAAGCTTAGGGGAAACAGTCTGAATTATTTTGATAAACTGAAACAAGATTTGAATAGTTTAAGTTCCCCTTACCTTTGAAATAAAGATGCAAAATAAATTACAGAAAAATAATGTGATACTTTATTTATTTGTTTATTTATATGTTTGTTTGTATGTTTATTTATTTTGAAAGAGGCAGTGAGAGAGAGAGAGAGACAGAAAGAGGATCAAGCTGGTCCTATATATGCCCTGACCAGGGAATCAAACTGGCAACCTCTATGCTCCAGGACAACGTGCTACTGACTGAGCTAAACAGCCAGAGCCTGTGGCATTTAAAAGCGGACATTTTCTTTATTATTTACCCTTGTGGTTTTCAACCCCTGGATGCCAGGCGCTAGAAATTTCATGCTGGTCTGTGAAAGTTAACCACCCTTATATGTGAAGATTATAGACATGTATCAGCACAAGATTTTTGGTGACTGGCACCAGTTTGTGGACCGGCGGTTGAAAACCACTGATTTATTCCATAACTTTCTTAGAAGAATTATGGGATGTAACTAAATAAAAGAGCAAGAGGGGTATTACTCTAAATGAAAGAAGACAATGTTTTCCTTCATATACACAGAAAAAAAACATATTCATAGTGTTAAATAGATCGTAGAAAAGTGTCTGTGTATGTGTATTGATTGATAGATGGAAAATATAATTTATGAACTAGAAGTGCCAAAGGTTTTCCTTAAGATAAAGGAGAAATAATATTCCACACCTTTGCTTAATGTGAAATGGTAAATCATAGCTGTTTTTAATGGATAACTACTACTATACAGTTTATTGCAGTCCTATGGAAAATAGCATGAATTCAAACAATGTCAAAGAGAATGTGTGTATTTCATACTGTGTCTTACTTAATTTAAGTCTCCATAGGAAGGCACAATGAAAGTGAGTGGAAAGAAATGCAGTAAGAGAAATAAACACAAGGTAGATTCCAGAGAAGAATTTTAATTCAGGAAAAAAATTGAATGGATATATTAATTCCAAAGTGATACATCAAATATAGATAATTTTTTTTAAAGCATGCACATAAGAGAGACACACACATAGGAAGGGAGAGAGATGAGAAGCATCAATTCTTTGTTGCGGCACCTTAGTTGTTCAATGATTGCTTTCTCATATGTGCCTTTATGGGCTGGTGCGGTGGGGGGGGCAGGCTCCAGTAGAACCAGTGATCCCTTGCTCAAGCCAGTGACCTTGGGCTTCAAGTCAGCGACCTTTGGGCTCAAGCCAGTGACTATGGGGTCATGACTATGATCCCCTGCTCAAAGCGGCGACCTCATGCTCAAGGTGGTGAGCCTGAGCTCAAGCCAGCCACCTCGGGATTCTGAACCTGGGTCCTCCGCATCCCAGGTTGATGCTCTATCCATTGCACCACTGCCTGGTCAGGCTATAGGTAAAAGTTATGTTGATAAGAATTCTTTACTCACTATTAATACAATATAGAAATCTTTAACTATTTTCTTACTGATTACTATTTCATCTATTCTGAAATGTATTTGAAAAAACATTTTAGCGCCTCTGATATGAATCTGTCAATAAATGTGATAAGAAAACATTACTTCATAGTTTAACTTGCGGCATTTTCTCTTAATGATACACAAAATGGTAGATCTTACAATTAAAGACATCTTAGAAAAATATGACATCAGAGAGAATTTTCCTTGCTCTCAAACATTTGAAATCCTTAACAATCAAGGATGTTGCAATCCTTAGCAACTTTTTATAGAATAAACAAAAAGAGTTAAAGATGAAATTAAAAAAATTATCTGTTGAGCATATCTATAGAAGTTTTATACACAATTTTTAGAATTAAGAAACAAAAGACACTGAGCTAAAGCAGTAGCTAAGCAAATATACTGATTGTAAAGTAATGCAAGTATTGGGTTGTGGGAGAAAAAATAGCTGATTTATCCAAAAGATGCCTCAGCTGAGGAAAGTTGCTAAGCAACCTGCAATAGGTGAGGTGAATTGTTTTTAAGATTTTTTTCTACAAGCTCCTTTATGTTAAACACTCAGCCTCTTTGTACAAAATTTTTAGGAAACAATCACCTAAAGAGGAAACAAAGCACCATTCTAAGAGACAAAAGGAAAGGATGATAGATGTATTCAGGTAGAGATATTTTTGTATCCCTCAACACCTATTTAAGTGCTCAATAGATATTTCTTGACTGAATGAATAAACAAATAGATAAATGAGCCTGACCAGGTAGTGGCACAACGAATAGAGCATTGGACTGGGATGCGGAGGACGCAGGTTCAAGACCCCAAGGTCACCAGCGTGAGCACAGGCTCATCTGGTTTGAGCAAAGCTCACCAGCTTGAGCCCAAGGTCACTGGCTTGAGCAAGGGATTGCTCAATCTGCTGTAGCCCCATGGTCAAGGCACATATGCGAAAGGAGTCAATGAACAACTGAAGTGCTGCAACAAAAAATTGATGCTTCTCATCTCCCTCCCTCCCTGTCGGTCTGTCTGTATCTATCCCTCTCTCCGACTCTCTGTCTCAGTCAAAAAAAAAAATAGATAAATGAGATGAATGGTAACACTTCCAATATAATGCAATATTAATGTATAGTTCAAGATCAAAGGGGATGCACTCTCCACATCCGATATCCCAATGCCAAATAGCTATGAGGTATTTTCTAACGAAGCACAAGGGCACAAACAAGACACTAGATTAAAGACAAATTTTCAGCACACAAGTGAAAAAATCCAGTAACATTTCTGGTTAAGTACAGTCATTGAAATCTGCCTCTTTTCCCTTAACTTAGATAAAGATATTTCTGGCTTCTTCCTTTCAACACTTGTGAAAATAAAAAATAAGAGAAAAGGAAGAATAAAAAAAGCTCTTTCTCAAAATATGCTGATAGGATTTTTAAACTGCATCAATTTTTATTTGCAAAACTTTTACTTTGAAAAATCAAAGTAGGCCTGAACAGGAGGTGGGGCAGTGGATAGAGTGTCAGACTGGAACATGGAGGACCCAGGTTCGAAACCCCAAGGTCAATGGCTTGAGTGCAGGTTCATCTGGCTTGAGTATGGGCTGACCAGCTTGAGCATGGGTCACTGGCTTCAGCGTGGGATCATAGACATGACCCCATGGTCTCTAGCTTGAGCCCAAAGGTTGCTGGATTGAAGCGCAAGGCCGCTGGCTTGAGCAAGGAATCACTTGCTCTATTGTAGCCCCCTGATCAAGGCACATATCAGAACGCAATCAATGAACAACTAAGGAGACAAAGAAATCACAACTAAGAATTGATGGTTCTCATCTCTCCCTTCCTGTCTATTTGTCCCTCTCTCTAACTCTCTCCCTGTCTCTGACCAAAAAAAAAAAAAAAAGAAAAAGAAAAATCAAACTATGCATGCAGCAAAGAAGTAATTTAATGCCATTATCCAGCTTTTGCTGAGAACCTCAGCTTCTGTCAATCAATACAACAGTTTGTTCTATTACACAATGTTACTGGCAATGCAACAATGGCCTATGCAATACATATCACCTTATAATTATAAAAAATGAATATTTTTTCTGTAATTAGTTTTCCAATAATTATTAAATATGATTTTTTCCCTCTATTTGTACCTACTTCTCTTACCTGCTGTGCAGAATTCTATAATTTCACTCCATTCAGACACAACATAGTCACCATCAACTTGTTTTGAGGCAGTTTGCACTGCTACTGTATACTCGGTTCTTGGGCTCAGAAACCAGTGCCCACGGACAGTCATTGGCAAGGGAACAGCTTTTGCCACTAATTTTGTTGGAACATCCTAAGGAAGGAAGAGAGGAAGGGAGGGAGGGAGGGAGGGAGCAGGGGAGGAAGGGAAAAAAGGAGAAAGGAAGAAAGGAAAGAAGGAAGGTAAGAAGGAAGGAAGGAAAGAAGAAAGGAAGGAAGAAAGGGAGGGAGGGAGGGAGGGAGGGAGGGAGGGAGGGAGGGAGGGAGGAAGGGAGAGAGGGAGGGAGGGAGGGAGGGAGGGAGGGAGGGAGGGAGGGAGAAAATATGTTACTTTAGCAGTATACAAGTAATTGTAAATGATCTAGAGGAACTTATTAAATTCCCAGCTTATGATAGAACATTCCTGTTTAAAGATATTTAAACATTATTATATTCAATCTTATTCTCCAGATATAAAAACTAAGAAAAACTTGATCAAGAGACATGCCCAAGGTCATATAGCATAGATGTACTTGGATTTAAGTTTTCTTGATTTCCAAAATAATGTTCCTCAATGTACATTCCTTATGTTTTTAAAACAAGATTCTAATACTAAATGATAAAATGGAAACATGAAAGAAATAAAATTGAATAGATTTTGTATTTAAAAATGTGTTTAATTTATACTATCCAATTGTTTTATGGGCGTCCCATTACTAAATATTTTATATGTAAAGAGAGGATGTTTTTTAAATAAATATTTAAAAATGAATCAGTTTTACATACAACGCGGTTAACATTTGCTTCATTTGTATTCAAGTGAAGGTTATGTGTCTCAGAAAGGTTTAAGTATTTCTAAATGACTAATAAGGTAATTAAACTTAGTTGAGTATTCACCACATTTCCAAAGATATAGTATTCTAAAAGTGGAATGAAGAAAGGAGGTCAAATCTTAACATTATTCAATGTTAACTATTTCAAAGCTACTTTAAGAAGGCAAATGTCAGCAAAGAGAATATTCATCACCAGAAAGTGTAATTAAAATTGGAGCTTAGTAAAAATAATATCAATCTTGTTCTCTCTCTCACACTTATCTGTATGTATAATCCTCATTTATAGTTAGTATGTATAACTGTATATACTATATCTAGTAAAATGCAATGTTTCCAGACAAGACAGTATGTTCAAAAGATCTGTCAAATTAAACAGTGTCGATATAAAAAAATAGACCATCATCAGTAGAAACAAGAAAGGAAACTTAAACCAGGTCACTATTATCCTTTATTTTTTTTAAGTGAGAGGAAGGGAAATAGTGAGACAGACTCCCACATGCACCCTGACTGGGATCCACCTGGCAACCCTGGTCTGGGGACAATGTTGAATCAACTGAGCTGTATTTAGCACCTTAGGCTGACCCACTTGGGCCAACTGAGCCACCCTCAGTGCCTGCCCAGGGCCGATGCTCAAACCAACTGAGCTACTGACTGCAGGAGGAAAAGAGGGAGAGAAGGGGAAGAGGGGAGGGGAGAGAAGCACATGGTCACTTCTCTTGTGTGTCCTGACTAGGATTGAACCTGGACCTCCATACTCCAGGTCAACGCTCTATCCACTGAACCAGCCAAGGCCATACTATCCTTTCTATACTAACTTCCGAAGGGAGATATGTAATAGAAAAGATATGTTAGGTAATACTGTGAGAATAAATATCAGAGAAATGTTACATCTCTAAAACTAGATATCTAAAGGTTAATTTTCATTCTTAAACCATAATAAAGACTACATAAAGCAATTTTTTTCACTAATACTACAATATTTTAACAAATACCCTAAGGTTTATAAGCTCTATCACATTCCTCTATTGACAGTCATTCTAGGGAAAAATGTGTGCTTCAATGGAGAACTATGAATCACCTATATCACATCCTTCTTGGCTATATTTTTCTGATTCTGTGGAAGCTATTTTACAACTCTGTAATATATAGGTAGCTGATAATATTTCAGTTATTCTGGTCTAAATACATGAAAATAAATTTTGTTGGTGGGAGGGACAGCCCTCCCCTGCTGTTCTTTCCTCCATCCCAAAACAGTTTTGCCTTCACTTACAATTAATTCAATATCTTGATTTATAGTTGTGTCTTATTTTTGGATTATTCTTTGAACTGGTTATAATACCTTATCAATCACCTCATTAATGAGTGAAATAAAATCTTTAACACATGTTCACTTTTATGTCTGAATGAGAGTCATGATTTCTTTTTTCTTTTTGAGAAAAATGGATTTTAACAATATACTTGCCATTTCATTTTTTTTTTTTTGAGAGAGAGAGACACACATAGGAACACTGAGCTGCTCCTGTCTGTGCCCTGACTGAGGGATCAAACCAGCAACCTCTACACTCTGGAACCAACCAACTGAGCTATCCAGCCAGGGCTTAATTATTATTATTATTATTATTATTATTATTATTAGAGAGACAGAGTAAGGGAGAGAGAGGAGAGGGGGAAGGAAAGCATTTGTAGTTCCACTTAGGCATTTTTTGGTTGCTTCCTGTGTGTGCCCTGACTGGGGATTGAAACCGCAATCTTATTGTTTCAGGACAACACTCTTAACCAACTGAGCTAATCATCCAGGGCCACATTTCATTTCTTACAAAATTTCTTAGAGGGACAAGGTTGTTTTAATAACACATAATTTTTATTTTTCCCAATAACAAGTGCATTATATAATTAATAGAACATTATTCCTTCTTTCAAAATGTCCCCATACTTAAAAAGTTGCAAATATAAGTATGTGTTAGGATTTTACCTTGTGTTTAAATTTATTGGAGTTCTTGTTCTCTTTCTTGTTGAGATCAATGAAATAGTGTGTAATACGGTCCTTTGATTTTGAATCCATTTCCCATGAAATCTTGAATGAGTCACATGTTATATTGCTTATTTTGATGTTATGTGGTACAGGAAGTTCTTCCATCTCGGCTATGCCACTGTCTTGTGATTTGTTCCCTGCAAGAAAACAAAGCATAGATAGTTAGTTTCCACTTAATGGACTTTTCCAATTTGCAAGCTATGTATATATTTCTGAACTCAACTCTCTAATTACTAAGTCTGAGATTTCATTTCATTCATGAATTTGATTGTTAATGATAATAAAAGGTCATAGTACAATAAAAAGCAGAACTAAATTAGTCTTTGCCAACTCTACTATTTCTTTTTTTTAAAATTAAATTTATTAGGGTGACACTGGTGCCCAGTTTTACAACACATCACTTTATACCCTATTGTGGGTTCACTCTCCCCAAGTCAAGTCTTTGTCCATCACTAAAAATCCCCACATACTCTCCTCCACCACCTCCACCTCCACCCGGCACCTGCTACCAATCACCACACTGTTGTCTGTGTCCATGAGGATTTTCTTTTTCTTTTTCTTTTCTTCTTCTTTCCTCTTTTTCTTCTTCTTCTTCTTCTTCTTCTTCTTCTTCTTCTTCTTCTTCCTTCTTCCTTCTTCCTCTTCTTCCTTCTTCTTCTTCCTTCTTCTTCTTCCTTCTTCTTCTTCTTCTTCTTCTTCTTCTTCTTCTTCTTCTTCTTCTTCTTCTTCTTCTTCCTTCTTCTTCTTCTTCCTTCTTCTTCTTCTTCCTTCTTCTTCTTCTTCTTCTTCTTCTTCTTCTTCTTCTTCTTCTTCTTCTTCTTCTTCTTCTTCTTCCTTCTTCTCCTTCTTCTTTCTTCTTCTTCTTCTTCTTCTTCTTCTTCTTCTTCTTCTTCTTCTTTCTTCTTCTTCTTCTTCTTCTTCTTCTTCTTCTTCTTCTTCTTCTTCTTCCTTCTTCTTCTTCCTTCTTCCTTCTTCTTCTTCTTCCTTCTCCTTCTTCTTTCTTCTTCTTCTTCTTCTTCTTCTTCTTCTTCTTCTTCTTCTTCTTCTTCTTTTTCTTTTTGCTGATTCCCTCCATCTCCCTTACCCAGCTTCCCTGAACAGCTGTTAGCCTTCTCTATGAGTCTGTCTCTGTTTTGCTTGTTAGTTCATTTTATTCATTAGATTCCACACATGCCAACTCTACATTTTCAAATTAATTGTCCAATTTCTGCTTTCACTGAATGAAAACAAAAACACTGATGATCCATCACTCTAATCTATAACAGATTAGCCTTACATGGTTCCATCTGAAAAGCCCCAAGAGAACATTTTTCCTACATGACTAATCAATTCTGCTCTAAAGTAAATATCAGATATTTTAAGCTAGATGATATCAGGAATGACAATGAATGATCCAGTCAAAAAAAGAAAAAAAAAAGAAAAAAGGTTTCTTAAAAAAAAATAATAACGTGATTGTGGCCAGATAGCTTGGTTGGTTAGAGCTTCGTCCTAAAATACAGAGGATGCCAGTTCAATCCTAGGTCAGGGCACATAAAGGAACAGATTCCTATCTCTGTCTCTTTCTCTTTGAAATCAATTAATAATTTTTTTTCTTTTTTAAATAATGTGGGCTCTGTCCAGTTAGCTCGGTTGCTTAGAGTGATGTCCTCAAACACCAAGGCTGTAGGTTCGAGCTCCAGTCAGGACACATAGAGAAAGCAACCACTTCATGCACAATTAAGTGGAACAACAAATGAATGTTTCCCTCTCTCACTCTTTCTTCCTCCATCTCTCTAAAATTAATCGATAAAAATAATATGTAGAATTGTGCACCTGAAACCCATATAATTTTGTAAACCAGTGTCACCCCGATAAATTTAATAAAAAGAAAAAAATATAATTTTAAAATATCTGAGGTATCAGTAGTGACAGTCTATAAAAATTGATTCTCTTCTCTCTTTTGAAAAGTTATATACAGAAATAGCCTGTAATGTTATACTACATATACAGGTAATATTAAAAACCATTCTCTTAAATGTTACTATTCAAGAATTATTCTAGGACTCTTTTTACCTGTTGTAACTTGATAAATTTATTTTTGATTGCTAAAATGGCAGATAATGCTAAAAAAGAAAAAAAATGATTGCTATGTTGATTGCTATAAAATCCTGAAGAACTGATCTGATGTCTGGTTACTTAAATGACTGTGTCCTACATTTCCACTTAGAGAAAATGCTATCACTTTGTCTAAGACGACGATGGATGACTGGACAAAGAAAGAAAACATAGGTTTGCTGAATTTGTTTTATATATAGGAAAAATACCTTGAATCAAATCTTACTCCACTTATTCTTTCTATGTTCCCTCCCCCCAAGCCAACATAAAATTCAGTGCTCTAAGAGAAACAAACTGTTATTCACTTATCATAATAAATGGGAGGTCATAAATCAGTTACATAACTTGTTCCTTAATAAGAATAAAATAGCAAATTTTCATCAGCAAAAACCAAAAATGAATGTCTTCTTGTGGCAATGTCTACCACCTCCAATTATATTATTTTCACTGCTCCTATACTCCCCATTTCAATTACAAATATTGATCGACTTATGACCTATGCAACTTACGACCATTCGACTTTACGACCATAATCCCTAGCCACGACTGCTCCACGTCTGGCAGCGCAAGTGTTGCCCAGCTGGGCGTACAACAGTGCGGACCAGCTTCTGGCAGCACTACCATCTCCGCGTGCACCATTTCAACTGTTATCCCAGACTTGGTACAGCAATCTGTGTTTTGTGTCTTGGATATTTTTCATCAAACCCCTCCCAAGATGTCTACCAAGAGGTAATTGTCTTTGCAAATATTAAACCAGTTGTACTGATAATGCAGTGTTTTACTTAAACTTGACGAATGTAAAAATAAAAAACAAAATGGTGTACAGATGATACAAATGGCATAAAATGAACAAAGAAAATTATGATATATAACAATAGTGACAGAAAATTATGATAAAATATGACTTAAAGGTTTTTATAACACCATTTCACAGTACTGTACATATAGCCTACTCAACTTATAACCAAATTGTGTTACGACCAGTCTGTCAGAACCAATCGTGGTCGTAAGTTGAGCACTAGCTGTACTGATATAAAACTTTTGACAATTTCCAATATTATAAAATCTTTAACTCATGTTGTCTCATTTTCAAGCTGTGTTGTAAACAGAAGAACCAAACATTAAAACTTAATTTTGGGAGGTAGAAGAGGGTATAGGGGTGATAAATATTGATGAAGATTTGACTTGTAGGGGTAAACACACAATGTGGTGTACAGAGATGTGTTGTAGAACTGGATACTAAAATCTGTATAATTATGTTAACTAGTGTCACCCCAATAAAATTAAAAATAATTTCAAAATGACTTAATTATCATTTTTTGAACAATATTTTTTAAAATCCTATTTCTTCTGTGTACTTCCCTCACACTCTAGTTTCATCAGATTACCTCTCCAATAAAACTCCCATAAAATTACTCCCTCATCTTTTTTTCTTCCCCACCTGACTTCATAGAATCTCCAAATTGGTTTTGCCTTAAAGCCTTTCAAAGGTCAAGGGAAGGGAAGATATCAAGAAAAATGCTTTTAATAGCTTTGGGAAAGGGAAAGTCAGTAAATACTGAAACATTATTTTTTGTTCTATTTAGAAAAGCTCACATTTTAACCTATTATTTTGACTGAAGTTATGTTTAAAATGTAAAAAGCACTAGTACAAGTCTGCACTCTGATGGTAGAAATATCTGTAGAACTCTTCTCGATTATAGCTGTGCATATAATTCCACAACTGAGTGAAAAAATTATTATTTAAGATCATATAGAGAAAAGTAAAGTTTTTTGCATTTGATCTAATTTAATGAAAATACTTTGAATATATTAATACTACATAAAATACTATCTTTTGCCTCTTAAACTTCCACTATTGTTCTTATTCAACCTTAAAATAATTTATTTCCTACAGTATCTTTGTTTTATACTTTTGTGCTTATTATTAAACCTTGAAAAAAATTATTGAAATGTGGAAACTTTTGTTCAATTAATTTTCTCATTCAGAAAAATATAAAGCTCAAACTTGTAAAGGATTTATTATATAAAGAATCTTCACTTTCAAATTCTTTATCATAGTCCCAGCTCCTTTTTTTCTTTTTAAAGAGTCTATTAAATAATTGCTATTTTAACACAGCTTATTAATACATACATACAAACTATAGAGCAGTAAGAAGCTTAAATCTCTAAGTTGTAGCAAACAGGTGACAATTCAACATCAAGAGTGAACAGTATGCATGAGAGAGACTGCAAGGGACTGGACTCCCACGGTGAGAGGACATTTTCAGAGGTGAAGGGGGTGCTGAGGTGTAACAGCTTTACAAGTTTCCTCTCCTCACGGAGGATCATGAGAAGCACTCCATTCAAGGGGAGCTGTGAGATTTGGTATTCCTTCTGGCAGGTCGAAACTCTCAAAATCTAGGAGGATTGAAGTGAAAGAATTTTTCTATTTCTGGATAGGTGTCATCTGAGACAGGAACAGGACTTTTTGCTTTAACAGTCTTCTTGGTCAAATTTGTTTTTTTGTTTTTGCAGGGAAGGTTGTCTTTCTGTTTGAGAGGTCTATTAGTCTTTACTGACTTTTCTGTAGCTCTGTTGTCAGTTCCCAAAGCCTTTCTGGGAGCTTTAAGGAAAGGCTGGAGAAGCATCAAACCTTTTGCAAACATGTGGTTTGAAACCTGAGATCACCAATTTAAAGCTTTGAAAGGCCTGAACCCAATTTCATCCAGTCCTTTATGAGCCACATGGTTGCCTGGTTCTCCATTTTCCTTATTCACAAAGATCATGGTAGCCATTCTGGATTAAGTTAGGATCAACAGCCAAAATCACCCAGGACTCAACCTCTCTTAGTCACAGTTCTTAAGAAAACCACCAGATTATCCTCTATGCAGCTTTCTTACTTGGGTAGAACAGGTAAAGAATTTAACTTAAAGTAGTCCTAAATTGCATGTAACATTTTTCCTCCTACACTGAGAATCAATATTTACCTGAGATTTTGGGGTAAGTGACAGAAGATAATGATTTTATCTATAAAACTGGTGGTTAAAGAAGTGATCTACATAACACTAATACTCATTAAACAACCAGTATCTTTTTTTATTTTTACAGAGACAGACAGAGAGAGGAATAGATGGGGACAGACAGACAGGAACGGATGAAAAGCATCAATTATTAGTTTTTCGTTGCAACACCTTAGTTGTTCATTGATTGGTTTCTCATATGTGTCTTGACCGTAGGGCTACAGCAGACCAAATAACCCCTTGCTTGAGCCAGCGACCTTGGATCCAAGATGGTAAACTTTTGCTCAAACCAGATGAGCCCGCGCTCAAGCTGGTGACCTCAGGGTCTCGAACCTGGGACCTCCACTCAGGGTCTCAAACCTGGGACCTCCAGCATCCCAGTCTGACACTCTATCCACTGCGCCACCGCCTGGTCAGGCAACAACCAGTATCTTATATCTGTACAATCAACTGTATTTTCAAATGCAGCTTTCCTTTCTTAGTAAGACTTCATGTTGAGGGCAATTCTAGCTACCTTTTTCTAGTGTATATGTCAAATAATTCTACTATCTCTGGCTATACTGATGGTAATACTAAATAAAAAATGAATGATATTTTTATCTGTCCAAAATATAAAAACTGTTTTTTAGATCACTTCAAAACTACTTTTCTGAAAAAGCAGTTATTGAAATGCAAACTGAAAACATTGCCAAATTATACTAATATATTTTGTATGGCTGTTCTTTCACACAACTTAAATTGCCTTACAAAAGAATGATCAGTTAAAAAAATAGCTCTATTGAATAATCCATACACCACACAATCACTCATTTAAAGTATACAATTAAATGGCTTTTAATAGTCACAGAATTGTGCATCCATCTATCTCCACAATCAATTATGAACACTGTTTAATCCCAAAAGAAATCCACACCTTAGTCATCATACCCAATCCTTATTTATTCCCTCTTCTCAGCCCTAGGCAACCACTAGTCTATTTTTTTCTCTCTATAGATTTGCCTATTTGAACATTTCATATAAATAGATCATATAATATACTATTCTTCATTATTGGCTTCTTTCACGTAGCATATTTTCAAGTTTCATCTATGTTGTATAAGCAATTCATTTATTCCAATTGCTGAATAAAATTCTATTGTATGGATAAACCAGCTTTTATTTATCTATTTATCAGTTGATAAATATTTGGTTTGTTTCTACTTTTTGGCTATTACAAATAATGCTGCAATGAACATTCATGCACAAAATTTTTTGTGGATATAGGTTTTCATTTATCTGTATTATATGAATAGGAGTAGAGTTGCTGTTTCATATGGTATCTCTATGTTTAATCTACTGAGGAAATGTCAGGCTGTCTTTCAAAGTGGCTACACCATTTTATATTCCCATCAGCAGTATATGAGGGTTCTGATTTCACCACATCTTCATTCACAATTATCTGTTCTCTTCTGTTGCTTGTACTTTTAGTGTCATATCTAAGATACTACTACTTAATCTGAGGTCACAAATATTTACACCTAAATTTTCTTTTAAGAGCTTTATAGTTTTAACTCTTACATTTAGGTATTTGGTCCATTCTTAGTTAGAAGTAGAGGTCCAGCCTCATTCCTTTTCATATGAATATACAATTGTCCCAGCACCATTTTTTGAAAAAGATAATTATTTCTTATTTAGTTGCCTTGGCACCCATGTAAAAAATCAGTTGGACATAAATGTATGGTTTATTTCTATTCTTCTAGTTCTGTTCCAATGACCTATATCCATATTCTATTACCACACTGTTTTGATTACTGTAGTGGCATTGTAGTATGTTTTGAAATTGATAACTATGCATCCTCCAATTTTATTCTTTTCAATATTCTTTTGGCTATTCTGGGTCACTTAAATTTTAAATTTTAGGATACCTGCCCTGGCCAGATATCTTAGTTGATAGAGGGTCAGCATAAGCACAAACGTTGCCAGTTTGATACTGTCTCTCTCTCTCTTCCCATTCCTCTCTCTAAAAATAATAAATTAAAATTTTTATTTTTAGGATCAGCTTGTCAATTTCTGTAAAGAAGACAAGTGAAATTTTTATAAGGATTGAGTTATCAACTTGAGTGGTATAGCCATCTTAATAATATTGCCTTCTAATCCATGGACATAAAATATTTTGCTATTAGTTTAATTCAACATGTTTAGATCTTAAATGCCCTAAAAGCAACAGTGTTTAATTATTATTAAACATTATTAATGAAAATATCACTCCTTTTTAAAAGTCTATCATGAAGGTTTACAGGAATACATCAAGTATAGCAAATAACATGATGTATCCTCATGTACATATTGCCCAATTTCAACAACTATCAACACTTTGCCATTTTTGTTTCATTTATTTACCTTTTAATTTCTTGATAATACTTTTAATATAATTTCCAACTTACAGAAAAGAAACAAGAATAGTAATAAGAGCTCCCATATCCTTCACTTAGATTCTCCAACAGTTCAATCTTACACCTTCCATTCTCTTTTCTCATTCCTCCAGTCTCCCTGGATCCTTACTTCTCTTTCCACTTACTCTAGGATTGGAATTTGAGCAGGAGTTTGGCAAATAGTTCTGAATTTTTCTTAGAGGCTATTTGAAAGTTATATATTCTCAAAGTTATGTTGAGAGCTTTTTTTTTTAACTTTTTTTTTCTTTTTTTCATTTTTCTGAAGCTGAAAATAGGGAGAGACAGTCAGACAGACTCCCGCATGCGCCCGACCGGGATCCACCCGGCACGCCCACCAGGGGCGGTGCTCTGCCCCCCAGGGGGCGATGCTCTGCCCATCCTGGGCGTCGCCATATTGCGACCAGAGCCACTCTAGCGCCTGAGGCAGAGGCCACAGAGCCATGCCCAGCGCCCGGGCCATCTTTGCTCCAATGGAGCCTTGGCTGCGGGAGGGGAAGAGAGAGACAGAGAGGAAAGCGCAGCGGAGGGGTGGAGAAGCAAATGGGTGCTTCTCCTATGTGCCCTGGCCGGGAATCAAACCTGGGTCCTCCGCACGCTAGGCCAACGCTCTACTGCTGAGCCAACCGGCCAGGGCCCTTTTTTTTGTTAACTTCTATGTGGACAAGTCCTGCTGGGGGTGAGGACGACGGAGATGCAAAGACCCGACTGCAGGGACCAGGTTCAGTGACGCAGATCCACTTTATTCAGGAAGTAAGCTAGTTTACATACACAGGTTCAGCCTATAGGGTGTTACAGTGTGTCCTTCATAGCCAATGACTGGAAAGATCAGGGAGCTGAGTGGTTGGTGCTAAGTCACTTCCTTATAGCAAGCGAGCTTCCTTCCTGGGTGTGCCCAGGAGGCTTCTGGGAGCTGGAGTATTCTCACGGCATTGCATCAGCCACAGCTGCTAAGAATGTACTCTGTGCTCCACCCACACTTCTACATAATTTCTGGGTTGGGAGATTCAAATTTTGGTGGCTGCCATTACCTCAGCTAGTTAGAAATCAGATTCATTCAATTAAAACAATTTTAGCCCAAGTGGTGGCGCAGTAGATAGAGTGTCAACCTAGATACTGAGGACCCAGGTTCGAAACCCTGAGGTCGCCAGTTTAAGCGCAGGCTCATCCAGCTTGAGTGCAGGCTCACTAGCTTGAGCACAGAGTTGCTGGCTTGAGTGTGGGATTATAGCCATAAAACCATGCTCACTGGCTTGAGCTCAAAGGTTGCTGGCTTGAAGCCTAAGGTCGCTGGCTTGAACTCAAAGGTCACTGGCTTTAGCAATGGGGTCACTGGCTCGGCTGGAGCCTCCTGAACAAGGTACATGTGAGAAAGCAATCAAGGAACAACTAAAGTGCCACAACAAAGTTGATGCTTGTCATCTCTCTCCCTTCCTGTCTGTCTGTCCCTGTCTGTCTTGCTCCCCGCACTAAAAAAAAATTTACCCTGTGCTATATTTAATCATTATTAGAAAGCATTTTTGTTTTGTATTTTTAACTTTAGTAAAACTTCCTGAAAAACACCTGTTGGGATTTATTTATTAACTCTAAGAAACTTTCCTAAGGTCACTAAAAATCAAAGGTGATATTCCTCTTCTTGAAAGATTTTAAAGTAAAATCTCCATCTTGGATGACTACAGTCATCCTTCACCATATCACGGTTCACTTTTTGTGGTCTCACTGTATTATGGATTTTTGTATTGTATATATCTAATTTTGTATCATGCATTTTTTGCTATATCACAGGATTTTGTGGTATATAGGTATTTATATATATATTATTTTAATTATTTTTGTGTTAAAATAAGCATTTTCTAGCCAAAAAAATTAAAAACAATATAAAAAATATAAAAAATCATTCAAGTTGTAGTATATTCACTGGAGAGTACCCATATATAATTTTATATGTTGTTAAGATTATGTAGGTTTAAGAGTGTAGAAAGTGTTGAAGAGCACAGGAAATGTTTAAGAGTGTGTGAAACGTTAATAACAGTGTGAGAAATGTTTATAAGAGTTTTGGAGAGGTTATAAAGCCCTAAAATATATATAAATAATAAAATAAATATAAGGTCACTACTTCGTGGATTTTCACCTATTGCAGGGGGTTCTGGAACCTAACCCCTGCAATAGACGAGGGACCACTGTATTGTTATACTTTCATCAGGTGATTGAATGAAGCAGCTTCTCACATTGACGATGACAAATCATTTACATTTGTAAAGCTAGTTGAAGATACTTATCACTCTGCTATTTAGTTATGTTCCTTCATATTTATTTATCAGTCACTATGACCTTCATTAAGTACAAATTATTTACATATCAAAAAAACACACAGAAGAGGTACAATGATGTATGAACTACTCCTGCTCCAAGGCTATAAAATGGGAAACAATGTGGAGAATCATTAAGATAAAATTTCATTAAAACATATCCTCAGATTCATAGTTCAAATGTGTCCTTCAAACACACCAAGAAAACAATTTTTAATTACCTGTGAGCATCCAGTATAATTCCACATGCTTAAAAAAATGCTTGAGAAATACACACATAAGCTCTGTATCTAAATGGCCTTGAAAGGATCTAGACTCTAGCAATATATTTGAATTGTACTAACGAATAATATGCTGACTTCACTTCTACTTCCATCTCTTTTATCTATGCATATAAAAACCATGTTGTTGCAGCATTATAAATTTCTATATATCACTAAAGTACTGTCAATATATTTTTTAAATTACCTATCCTATAAGAAATAGAGATTCTTTAAATTTGCATGTTTTTCTACACCCCTTGTCTCAAGAATTAGGAAAACTATTTAAAACAAACATTACTCATTACAATCTTATTCCTTTATCTTAGAACCATATTCCAGAATAGAATTTATGCAACACAATTTTTATCTCATTTTATATATATTTATGTATGTGTATACATCTGTGTGACTAAACAACATGCACATCTACTGATACAATAATTGTTTTCTCATTTGATAGCTTTCTTTGTACAGATAGGTAAATTATTTAACTGTCAAAGTCTTTAGCTAAATTCCTTAAAACCTGAGATGTTTTCTTTATCTTTCTGAAAGATAGATCAGAGGAAGAGTTACTTGGTTATCAAGATTACCTCATAAAGTGTATCCCCTAATTTATTTTGTGTGACAGAGACAAAGAGAGAGACACACAGAGAGGGACAGATAGGGACAAAAAGACAAGAGGAAAGAGAGATGAGAAGCATCAATTCTTGTTGAGGCTCCTTAGATGTTCATTGATTGCTTTCTCATATGTGCTTTGACCAGGGGGTTACAGCAGAGCAACTGACCCCTTGTTCAAGCCAGCAACCTTGGGCTTCAAGTCAACAACCCTTGGGCTGAAGCCAGTGACCATTGGGTCATGTCTATGATCCCACACTCAAGCCAGCAATCCCATGCTCAAGCTAGTGAGCCCATGCTCAAGCCAGATGAACTTGTGCTCAAGCCGGTGACCTTAGGGTTTCAAATCTGCGTCCTTCACGTCCCAGTCCGACAGTCCATCCACTGCACCACTGCCTGGTCAGGCTATCCCCTAATTTGATTAATCAAAAAAAGCTGTTTTATCTTGAATATCTGTTTTTAGCATATTTTTGCACTATTTTCCCTTAGGCAAACCATTTTGTTGTGAAAAGAACTAGTGATTTTTCTTCCTCATAGTATCTTCCCTAGAGTGCTGTAATAGAAGCCAATCTAAACTCTTAGTTACAGTATTTAATGGCATAAATGACTCAGTTTGAATAAAGTAAGACAAAGAGTGTTTTAAAAGGTAATTGTTGATTTTAATAATAAGACTTAAACTGTCTTAAGAAAAAAATTGCAAGGGTTAGATTAACTTCATCTAAAAACAAAAACCAGTAGCAATTTTCTTATATAATATCTTTTTTTTCTACCTCAAATTTAGTGATGAAAACTCTACTACCATAGTATAGCTGGGAAGATTGATTTTATAACTAAAACTACATATGTACATGTATATATATAATGTACATATATATATGTGTATATATATATATTTTTTTAAATAATTTCCATTACAAAATCAGAGATACAGTCTTCTGGGACAAAAATACTTTCCTTTTCATAAAAACAACTTTATAATGCTGTAATACTTTAAAAGTCATAAAATAAAAACTAATTAATTAAGACAGTAATAAAACTCAAAATAGCAACTACAGCATAGCCTGAAACCACTTTCTTTACAATAAACTCTCAAAATAAAAATATGTTTAGTAGTAATATTTAATATTGGAATTTTTAGGATAAATCCCTGAAAGTGCAAATGTTGAATCACATTTGTTTTTATCAATCTGTTTTCACAACTACTCCTATAGTGTGCCTATTTTTTGCACACTTATCAATTCAGTTTATTGCTATTTAAAGTATCCATCGGCAAAATTTAAAATTTTATCTTAAAAAGCAAAAAGAGCCTTGACCTAAACTGTACACAAAAAATAGCTCAAAATTGATTTAAAAAAAACCCAAAAGTTCTTTGGGAACTAGACTAAGCAAAGAGCTCTTAGACTTAACTCAAAAGCATGATCCATAAAAATATATATTTATTTATATAACCTACTTGAATTGCCAGCTAATTTCTCCTCATGTCTAAAACTCTTTGCTTTCTTAAATGGTGGGATCTTGATAACATTATACGGAGTGAAATAAGTAAATCAGAAAAAAACAAGAACTACATGATTCCATACATTGGTGGAACATAAAAACGAGACTAAGAGACATGGACAAGAGTGTGGTGGTTACCAGGGGTAGGGGGAGGGAGGACGCAGGAGGGAGGGAGGGAGAGATTTAGGGGGAGGGGGAGGGGCACAGAGAAAACTAGATAGAGGGTGACGGAGGACAATCTGACTCTGGGCGAGGGGTATGCAACATAATTTAATGACAAGATAACCTAGACATGTTTTCTTTGAATATATGTACCCTGAATTATTAATGTCATCCCATTAACATTAATAAAAATTAAAAAAATAAATAAATAAAACTCTTTGCTTTCTTTATCTTAATGCTACAGTATTGTGTGTGTGTACATATGTGCATATATATATATGAGTATACACACATGCACACACACATATATACATTTAATTATTATATTATTGGGAATTATAGTTTTCAATTAAAATGAACATATTGCTAATAAGTATAATATATAACTAAACTTTAAAATAATTTGTATTCTGCTTTATTTCAATTTGCATGTGTGTGGAATATTTTGTTCACTCCTGTTTTTTATTTTTGCTTTAAATCTTTTTGAGTAACTATTTTAGGTATCCCTTTTGTATTTTCTTTCCACTCAATTTGAGAAATTCTGTTTTTAGTATTGTTTAACCCACATTTATGTTTCTTTTTGTCTATGAGATGTTATATTTTATATATTTTATTCTTCTTTGATGTTCCTTTGGTTCTTTCATTATATTGACTCTATTTTCTTTTCTTTTTCTTTTTTTGTATTTTTCTGAAGCTGGAAACAGGGATAGACAGACAGACTCCCGCATGCGCCCGACCAGGATCCACCCGGCACGCCCACCAGGGGGCGACGCTCTGCCCACCAGGGGGCGATGCTCTGCCCCTCCGGGGTGTCGCTCTGTCGCGACCAGAGCCACTCCAGCGCCTGGGGCAGAGGCCAAGGAGCCATCCCCAGCGCCCAGGACATCTTTGCTCCAATGGAGCCTTGGCTGCGGGAGGGGAAGAGAGAGACAGAGAGGAAGGAGAGGGGGAGGGGTGGAGAAGCAGATGGGCGTCTCTCCTGTGTGCCCTGGCCAGGAATCGAACCTGGGACTTCTACACGCCAGGCTGACGCGCTACCACTGAGCCAACCAGCCAGGGCCTGACTCTATTTTCTTTGAAATGTATTTTCTCTAGTACTTTGGAAGTTATACATCCCATTTTTCATTCTATTAGAAGTTATGTTTCTTCAGTATCAAGAGTGAAACAAGTATCTATTAAAACCTTACATATGTAAAGTGAAGTAACAGGTATTTTTACTTTGAAATTTTTATAGTACACTCTAAATTTCAGATCCAACATATTTTAAATTTTTATAAAAATATACTGTTTCTTTCAAAAATAATTCATATTTGCATTCCATTTCATAAGTTTATTTAATTTAAATTAAGTTAAATTAATTTTTTTAGAGCAAAGGGGACAGAGGGAAGAGGAAGGAAAGAAGGGGGATAGGTATGGGGGAGGGAGGGAGAGAAAGAAAGAAAGAGAGAGAGAGGGAAGCATCAATGCATTGTTCCACTTAGTTGTGTAACCTATTGATTGCTTTTCATATGTGCCTTGCCCAGGGATCAAGCGTTGAGTCTGAGCTGGTGACCTCAGGATCCAGCCAGTGACTCTGGGCTTGAGTAACCTCAGGTTTTGAACGGGCAACCTCAGCACTTCAATCCACTGTGCCACTACTGCTCAGGCTCATAAATTTATATATAATTCTTTGGATTTTATTACTTAAATGGTTTTGGTATTCAATGTCAGTCCTTTTAACATGACTTACAGCTAATGAATTACAGTTTTATGGAGGGGGTTGCAGTCAAGGACTCAGGCTTCCCCAATCCTAAAACAGCCACAATCATATGTACATTGGCATTCCTAATCCAAGTGCCTCCTGCTTATCGGGTACCTCCCCAAGACCTTCCTTACAGAGGGCCTTAGCTGTAAGGAGATCCTCAACAAGAACACCTAGGGGCACGTAAAAATGAAAGTGGGAAGATGCATGTCTGTTCATTAGTTATTAGCTCCAACAGCAAAATGTTGACTTATAAAAGGAATTATGGATAGAACAGGTTGGGGCATAAAATGAACCAACTTTATGAAACTATAGAAATGAGTTAGGAAGCCACATTCTAATTTATTTATTCCCACCTGAGTAACTAAAGGCACTTCTGTTGTAGGAAACTTTTTGATGGACACTTCATTTTTACATACCAAATTTCAGAACATAAATATCAAACTATAGAAAGGATAATTACATATGCAGGACATTAAATTATTAACACTACAATCACTCCTATTATTTCTTTGGCTTACTACTTTTTATCATTTCTAAATATAGCACTTTCTTCTTCTTCTTTTTTATATTTTTAGGTGAGAGGAGGGGAGATAGTGAGGCAGACTCCTGCATGACACTGTCCAGGATTCACCTGGAAACCCCACTTAGGACTGATGCTTGAGTATGGAGCTAATTTTAGCACCTGAGGCTGATGTGCTCCAATGGAGTTACCTGCAGAGCCAGGAGCCACACGTGAACCAACTGAGCCACTGGCTGTGAGAGGGGAAGAGGGAGAGAAAGGTGAGAGGGATGGGAGGAGAAGCAGATGGTTGCTTCTCCTGTGTGCCCTGACTGAGAATTAAACCTGAATGTTCATACACTGGGCTGATGCTCTATCCACTGAGCCACCAGCCAGAGCCCACTTTTTTATTTATTCTTGAACATATGCGGAAAACAGTTCCAACACGATTAAAGGACACCAAAAAAAATCTCTTAAAATACTTAAAATATTATTTTTCTGCATATGGTCAACAGCATCTAATTTCAAACTTGTATAGAATACAATAAGAATACCACAGCTCCTTCTAAACAATAAATATTGCATACAAAATCTTTACTACTATATTATAATAAGAGGTAGATTACCATGAGGTTAATGAAGCCTAATATTCAGGGCCCCTCATTTGTACAGTCCTTTTCCATGGTCCAGTACATATTTTTAGGAATAATTTTTTTCTAAAGAGGGTCCTAAAAATCATATAAAGTTGAGATGACACAATATTTAGATCCATTTTTCCAGAACAGGTATAAATATTTTTTTCAATGATTTTATAAATCTAGTTATTTTAACCTATTCTTAATTTTTTAAAAAAATTAATAAAATACATCATTATACAAGGTATATAACATGATGATTTAATTTATATATATAACTCACAAAAATTAGGTGATATTTTATAGCTTCATATTCATTTTAAAATATCCCTTGATTTTTGAGAGCAATATACATACATATAAATACACACACACACATACACATATATACACACACATACACACAAACTGAACAATTACTATAGTCAAGACAATTAACATATCATCTCCTCACATAGTCACCATTTTTTATGGTGAAAACACCTACAATTTACTCTCTTAGTAAATTTCCAGTATTCAATGTTGTATTAACTATAATCACCATGTGGTACATTAAATCTCTAGACATTCATCCTACCTAACTGCAGTGTTTTACCCACTGATGAATAGCTCTCCATTTCCCCCACTCCCACCTCTGGCAGCCATTGTTCTATTCTCTGCCTCTATGTATTTGACTTTTTAAAATCCCAGATATAAGTGAGATCTTGTAGTGTTTTTCTTTATGTGTCTGGTTTATCTCATTTAGCACAATGTCCTCATTCATCCATATATTTTCTAATGGTAAGATTTTCTCCTTGAAGGCTGAATGATATTCTATTGTATATACACATACATATAGTTTTATATTTATTTGCATGCATATATATCTATATATCTCTATCTCTATATATCTATATCTATATCTATATATATCTTATGATTTCTTTATCCATTTATCCCTAGACATGCACTTAGGTTGTATCCATAACTTGGCTATTATGAGTAATGCTGTAGTAAACATGGGAATGCAGATATCTTTCCAAGGTACTGATTTGATTTCCTTTGGGTATGTACACCCAAAATAGAGACTGCTGGATCATATGATAGTGAAAGCAACCAGACAAGAAAAAATACACATATCCAAATCAGAAAAAGGCAGTAAAATTATCATTGATTACAGATGAAAAATCATTCCTGTATAAAATTCTAAAGACTACACACACAAGAAACTGGTTGAACTAATAAATTCAGTAAAGTTGTAGGATAAAAAGAAAACGCAAACATCAAGTACATTTTGGCCTCAGCCAGTTGGCTCAGTGGTAGAGCATCACCCAGTATGTGGATGTCCTGGGTTCAATTCGTGGTCAGGGCACACAGGAGAAGCACCCATCTGCTTCCTCCCCCCACCCCTTCTAGTTTCTCTCTCTCTCTCTCTTTCTCTCTCTCTCTCCCTTTCTCACCTGCAGCCATGGCTTGAATGCAGTGAGTTGGCCCCAGGTACTGAGGGTGGCTCCTCGGCCTCTGCCTCAGATGCTAAGAAGAACTCTGGTTGCTAAGCAACAAAGGAATGCTCCAGATGGGCAAAGTATCACCCTCTAGTGGGCTTGCCGGGTGGATCCCAATTGGGGGCATATGCAGGAGTCTGTCTCTGCCCCCCCTCACTGAATTAAAAAAAATCAGTTGCACTTCTTTACACTAATAACGATCTATTCAATAAGAAAATAAAAAAGGAATCTCATTTACAATAGCATAAAAAAGCATAACACACTTAGCAATAAATTTAACCAAGGGAGTGAAAGATCTGTGCATTGAAAACTCTAAAACACTGATGAAAGAAATTGAATAATATACAAATGAAAACTACCTCATGTTTGTGGGTTAGAAGAATTAATATTGCTAAAATATCCATATTACCCAAAGTGATACACAGATTCAACATAATCCCTTAATAAAATTTCAGCCTTACCAGTGATGATGCAGTGGATAAAGTGTCAACCTGGAATGCGAGGTCACTTGTTAAAAACCCTGGTCTTGCCCTGTTCAAGGCACATACGAGAAGCAAGTATATATTATAAGATGATGATTCCAACCCCACCTACCTTCTGTCTCTCCTCTCTCTAAAAACTCAATAAACAAAATCTTTAAAAAAAAATCCCAATGGCATTTTTCATAGAAATGAAATAAATACTCCTAAAATTCATATGGAACAACTAACGACACCAAATAGCCAAAGCAATCTTGAGAAAGAAGTACAGTGTTGAAAACTTCACACTTCCTGATTTCAAATTATTCAAAGCTCAGAGGTGGATTAAAGTCAGGTGAGGCCCCCAGCGCAGAAGACAATATTGGTCCCCTTGTCATTAGAAATAAGTGAAAAGTTGGGGTTTTGTGGGCCCTTCAGAAGTCGGGGCCCAGGGAGAGCACCTGGTGCACCAGCTGTTATATTTGTCTCTGACAAAGCTATAGTAATTAAAAAAGTAGGGTACTGGCATAAAAATAGACACAAAGATAAATGAAACAGAATAGAAAGCCCAGAAATAAGCCAAACGTATATGGTCAACTAATTTTCCACAAGGTCATGAAGAATGCTCAATGCAGAAAAGATAGTGTCTTCAATAAATGATACTGGAAAAATTGGATATCCATATGTAACAAAGTGGAACTGGAGCCTTCTCTTACACCATAAACAAAAAGTCAACTAAAAATGGATTAAAGACCTAAATGTAAGAGCTGAAACCATAAAACTCATAGAAGAAAACACAGGAGAAAGATCTTTGTCCTACAGGTTTTGAAATATTTTTTTTTGGATTAGACGCCAAAAGCAAAGGCAATAGAAACAATAATGACCCAGTGAAACTACATTTAAATAAAAAGCTTATGCACAGCAAACAAAAACGCAACCAACAGATTGGGAGAAAGTATTTGCAAAGCATATTACCTGAAAAAGGTGAATATCCAAAATACACAAGGAATTCATATAACTCAACAGCAAAAATAAGAAACTCTACTAAAAATGTCCAAAGGACCTAAATAGATATCTTTCCAAAGAAGGCATGCAAAAATGGCCAATAGGTATATAAAAAGGTGCTCAATATTATAAACCATTAGGAAAATGCAAATCAAAACCACAATTAGATAATCATCATATACTCGTTAGGATGGCTATTATCAAAAAGAAAAAATGTAACTATTGGTGAGGACAGGCAGAAAGATGAAATCCTGGATTTCAAGATGATGATGGAGGAGGTGGACGTACCAACTGCCACCTCCCAGGACCAAATTGGATTACAAATTAATTTAAGAACAATCATCTTGAAAAACCAACTTTAGACTAAACAAAGAGGAGTCTATAACCAAGGATCACAGAAGCCGCCACAATGAGACTGGAGGAAGGTCAGCTATGTGAAAAGGGCTGCCTTGCTCTCAGGAGCGAGTGGTGGCAGAAGGTCCGGAGGGAGGGACTCTCACTGTAGAGGTTCACACTGAGAGGGGTGCCTCAGGCCCAGCACCCCAGCCTAGAGCCCCAGAAACAAGAAGAGGCCCCACACAGCATTTGGTAGTGAAAAGAGCTGAGGATTCTGACTGCGAGAAAGAGATGGAGCTCTTGAAGACGCAGGCTCCATCTTAAAGGGCCAGTGCAGAAAATCTCATTCATAGGGACTTAACCAAGGCTGAAAGGACTAGAAGTGGGTGAAGACAGTGTGAAGGTAGTGGCCAAGAAAGAGACAATGTGGAGGATGGCCACCAGAACCCTTGAGCTGAGTCATTCCCCAATGCTACAGTCACCATCTTTCTTTTTTTTTTTTTTTTCAGAGACAGAGTCAGAGAGAGGGATAGATAGGGACAGACAGACAGGAATGAAGAGAGATGAGAAGCATCAATTATTACTTTTTCGTTGTGACACCTTAGTTGCTCATTGCTTTCTCATATGTGCCTTGACCATGGGCCTTCAGTAGGCTGAGTAACCCCTTGCTCAAGCCAGCGACCTTGAGTCCAAGCTGGTGGGCTTTGCTCAAACCAGATGATCCAGCGCTCAAGCTAGCAACCTCAGGGTCTCAAATCTGGGTCCTCTGCATCCCAGTCCATGGCTATATCCACTGTGCCACCACCTGGTCAGGCATCACCATGTTTCTTAGGTGTGAAGTTCATTCTAGACGGCATCAGCCTGGGGAAAAGTCACAGCCTCACCCATGGAGACCAGGTCTTTCTGAGAAGCCAGGAAGCAGGGGGACCATCAGTGACTCAGTTTTCTGGTGTTGAGCCCAGGGCCTTCACCCACACGCTCCCGAGTCTAAGAGTGTGCTTCCACCCCACAGGAAATTCATTAGAACTGTCTGGACTGCAGGCAGACCACATCTCTGGGTCTCAGAAGGCACACCCACCAGACTCCTAGTGGCCAGACCCTACTGAGGTCTGTAAAAAAAGTCTGGACAGATTGACATCTGGAGCCTACGGGTAGAGCCACACCCACTACCCTTCCTAATCCCTGAATTGCCACAGGCTCTAGACCAGGGGTCCCCAAACTGTGGCCAGCAGACCACATGAGGCCCCCTGAAGCCATTTATCTAGCCCCCACCACACTTCCGGAAGGGGCACCTCTTTCATTGGTGGTCAGTGAGAGGAGCATAGTTCCCATTGAAATACTGGTCAGTTTGTTGATTTAAATTTACTTGTTCTTTATTTTAAATATTGTATTTGTTCCCATTTTGTTTTTTTACTTTAAAATATGTGCAGTGTGCATAGGGATTTGTTCATAGTTTTTTTTTTATAGTCCAGACCTCCAACAGTCTGAGGGAAAGTGAACTGGCTCCCTGTGTAAAAAGTTTGGGGACCCCTGCTCTAGTCTCTACCAGTGGCTGAGCCCAACAAGCAGCTGGCAGACAGAGGTTGCAGGAAGCAGGACTCAGGGAACCATGGCTTTTTAAGTGGCCCTTCCCTCAGGTCCAGAGTAGATAAAAGCCAGCTGAGGTGTGCAGGTTGGTATTTCCATGTGCACCTGGGCCCAGCAGAGGCAGCCACAAACTCTGGATTACTTGTAACTCCAAGAAGGTTGCTGAAGGCCAGTCACAGGCAGTGTCTCCCAATGGTTTGTTCCAGGTTGCCTCAAGGAAGGCCTAAGGCTGGCATAACCAGTGGCCAGCTACAGAGAGCATTGGTTCAGAACCTAAACACCCTTGCTTGTGGGGTATCCTAAGGAAGGGTTCGTCACACCTGGCCAAGCTGAGGCAAGTTCTGCTCTCTGATCACTACTGGCACAGCAGTTCATGTGCATTGGATAAGGTAGAATTTCATAGCCAGCCAGCCCGGGTGCTAGATATCCTGCCTCATTGGGCTAGGTTCCACAGGGGGGAAGGGAGAGAGGCTTGGAGTATGGACATTTAAAGTGTGGGTCGCCATGAGCCTATTGTTGGGTCTGGACAAGGGGCTTAGCCACTTTCTGGGGGTGAGGGTGGTAGAGTCAGCTCCAGGAGAGAACTCTTTCAGTCTTCTTCCCTGAGACCAGGGTCACACCAGCTGTAAGAACTTATGCAGAGGGGATGCTGGCCCCACTTGATTGAACCTGCAGCTCACCTTGTGAAGAAAAAATAAAATTTGAGTATCAAGCAGTGTTTGAAAGATCAGGATCTAGAGTAGGAGAAAATTTTGCAATCCCACTAATGTTGTATTCCCAACCTCAGCTGCCCTATCTCACCAAGTTTGCACCCTGTAGAGGGCTTGGTTGGGTGAGGCCAGTGTGAGCTCACACTACAGACTTTCTACAGAAGACTCTGAGGGAAGACCAGGCACCTGCAGGTGGAAGTGAAATGGCTGAAAAGTGGATGCAAATCTTACAGATTGGGCTTTTACAGAGATGCTGTCAGGTCTAAGCAGGAAGAAACTAATCTTTTTACACAGGTTGACCCCTCCCTTTCTACCCAGGCTCAGGAAATGCAGACACAAACAGTGAACAGAGTAGTAACTCCAGACAGGTAGCCCTTGTTTGCAGGTTACAAACATCTGATGCCAAACCAAGAAGACCTAGAACCAACACAACCAATAGTGGGTGGCAGAGAGCACCAACCCTACACTCAGCTAAATATACAAGCAGCACACACAAAGGAAGAGTCAAGCAGGCACCAGACACTGTGGAGAATAAATAAACCCAGCAGGACAGACACTGCATAATGTCTAATACACATAATCAAGGTTGACCCTTATAGCCAGCCAGTCTGAAGGGATAACCGCACCCATGAAAGGACTAACTGCATTCAATACTCACATACAACAGGAGGGAAAAGACTACCTTCAAGAAGCATTCCTAGAGCAAGGAAAGCAGGTGGCCTGGAGATCAGTATCACTGACCCCATCTTCATCATAAACACACCACAACAAATGTCAAAGTAAGTCAGCACTACTTAATACACAGACAAAATGGGCACACAAAGAAATATGACTCAAATGAATCAACAAGAGAAATCCTCCAAAAAAGAACTAAATAAAATGGAAGTAACCAAACTACCAGACACAGAGTTTAAAATAGTGAATTTTAGGATGCGCAAGGATCTTAGAGCAACAATGGATGGTCATAATGAGTACCTAATAAAGAGACAGCATCAAAAAGGACATTGAAATCTTAAAAAGAACCAGTTGGAAATGACAAATCCAAATCAGAAATGAAGACTGCACTGGAGGGAATCAACAGTAGGCTGAATGAATCAACAGCAGGATTGAATCAATGATTTAGAGGACAAGATAAACGAAAGCACAGAAGCAGAGCAGTAAAACAAAAAGAGGCTCAAAATGACTGAGAAAATTCTAAGGGACCTCTGTGCCAACATGAGAGAAACAACATCCGTATCATAGGGGTTCCTGAAGGAGAAGAGAACAAACAAGGTATAGAAACCTGTTTGAAGAAATCATAGCTGAAAACTTTCCTAAATTGATGAAGGAAAAATTCACACAAGTTCAAGAAAAACACAAAGTCTGATAAAGAGGAACCTAAGGAGGCCTACACTGAGACACATCATTGTTAAAGTGCCAAAGTTAAGAGACAAAGAAATAATAGTAAAAGCTGCAAGAGAAAAGCAGTTAATTACCTACAGAGGAGCATCCATAAGGATGACATCTGACTTCTCAACAGAAACACTTGAGGCCAGAAGAGATTGGAAAGAAATATTCAAAGTGATGCAAAGCAAGAACCTACAACCAAGACTTCTTTATCCAGCAAGACTATCATTTAAAATTGAAGGAGAAATAAAAAGCTTCCCAGACAAAAAAAAACCCCTCAAGGAATTCATTACAACCAAACAAGTACTGCAGGAAATGTTAAGGGGCCTGCTGTAAAAAGAGCAAAAAAAAAAAAAAAAAATCGAGAAAAAAAGGATTGTGGATTTAAAGAATAAAATGGCAATAAACAACTACATATCAATAATAACCTTCAATGTAAATGGATTAAATGCCCCAATCAAAAGACATAGGGTAGCTGCATGAATAAGAAAACAGTAGCAGTACATATGCTGTCTACAAGAGACCCACCTCAGAATAAAAGATACACATAGACTGAAAGTGAAGGAATAGAAAAAAGTATTTCACACAAATGGAAATGAAAATAAACTTAGGGTAGCAATAGTTATATCTGACAAAATAGCCTTTAAAACCATGGCTGTAGTAAGGGATAAAGAAAGTCAGTACATAGTGATAAAGGGAGCAATCCAACAGAAGGATATACCCATTGTAAATATTTATGCACCTAATATAGGAGCGCCTAAATATATAAAGCAGATTTTGATGAACATAAAGGGTGAGATTGACAGCAATACTATAATAGTAGGGGATTTTTTTTTTGTATTTTTCTGAAGTGAGAAGCAGGAGGCAGAGATACAGACTCCTTCATGGGCCCAACTGGGATCCACTAGGCATGTCCACCAAGGAGCAATGCTCTGCCCATCTGGGGGCATTGGTGCATTGTAACTGGAGCTATTCTAGCACCCAAGGGGGAGGCCATGAAGCTATCCTCAGTGCCTGGGCCAACTTTGCTCCAATGGAGCTTTGGCTACAGGAGTGGAAGAGAGAGACAGAAAAAAAGGAAAGGGAGAAGGGTGGAGAAGCAGATGGCCACTTGTCCTGTGTGCCCTGGCCGGGAATCAAACTTGGGACTTCCACAAGCTGGGCCAACACTCTATCACTGAGCAAACCGGCCAGGGCAGGACTTTAATATCCCAATAACATCAATGAATAGATCATCCGGACACAAAATTAACAAAGAAACAGTGGCCTTAAATGACACACTAGATCAATTGGATTTAATGGATATCTTCATAATCTTTCATCCCTAAGTAGCAGAATATATAGTGCATTCTTTTTAAGTGTTCATGATACATTCTCTAGGACAGACCACATATTACAACACTAAACAAGTCTCAATAAATTTAAGAAGATTGAAATCATACCAGCATCTTCTCTGATCACAATGGCATGAAACAAGAAATCGACTACAAAAACTGAAAAACATTGAAACAATTGGAGGCTAAATAGCATGTTATTACATAATGAATGGGTGAACAATGAGATCAAGGAAGAAATAAAAAATTTCCTTGAAACAAATGAAAATGAACATACAACAACTCAAAATCTATGGGACACAGCAAAAGCAGTCCTGAGAAGGAAGTTCATAGCATTGCAGACATATCTTAACAAGCAAGAAAAAGCTTAATAAACAACTTAATACTGCACCTAAAAGAACTAAAAAATGAACAACAAATAAAGCCCAGAGAAAGTAGAAGGAAGAAAATAATAAATATCAGAGTGAAAATGAATGACATAGAGGCTAAAAAAACAATACAAAAGGTCAATGAAACTAAGAATTGTTTCTTTGAAAAAGTAAACAAGACTGATAAACCTTAAACAAGACTATTCAAGAAAAAAAGAGGACCCAAATAAATAAAATTAGAAATAAAAGTGGAAAAGTAACAACTGACACTGCAGAAATACAAAGGAGTGTAAAAAAATACTATTAAGTTCTATATGCCAAAAAATTGGACAATCTAGGTAAAATGAATAAATTCCTAGAAACATACAGTCTTCCAAAGTTCAATCAGAAAGAAAAAAACCCTAAACAGACCAATTACAATTAATGAAATTAAAGCAGTTATCAAAAAAACTCCCAGCAAACAAAAGTCCTGGACTGGATGGCTTCACAGGTGAATTTTACCAAATATTTAAAGAAAAACTAACATTTATCCTTCTCAAGGTATTTCAAAAAATTCAAAAGGAGAGAAGACTTCCAAGCTCCTTTTATGAAGCAAGCATTGTCTCCATTCCAAAACGAGGTAAAGACACTACAAAGAAAGAAAACTATAGGCCAATATTCCTGATAAACTTAGATGCTAAAATTCTCAACAAAATATTAACTAACCAGATCCAGCAATACACCAAAAAAGATAATACATCATGATCAAGTGGGATTTATATTGGAGAAGCAAGGTTGGTACAACATTTGGAAATCAATAAATGTAATTCCTCACATAAACAAAAGGAAGAATAAAAATCACATGATTAGGTCAACAGATGCAGGAAAAGCATTTGATAAAATCCAGCACCCATTTATGATAAAAACTCTCAGCAAAGTGGGAATACAGGGAACATACCTCAACATGATAAATGCCATCTATGACAAACTGAAGCCCAACATCATATTTAATGGGCAAAAATAAAAGCAATTCTCTTAAGATCAGGAACAAGGCAGGGGTGCCCCCTTTCACCACTCTCATTCAACATAGTTCTGGAAGTCCAAGCCACAGCTTTCAGATAAGAAGAAATAAAAGGCATCCAAATTGGAAAAGAGGAAGAAAAACTATCATTATTCGCTGATGACATGATACTGTACATAGAAATCCATAAAGTTTCAGTCAAAAAACTACTAGACCTGATAAAATGAATTCGGCTAGGTGGCAGGATAGAAAATGAATATTCAGAAATCAGTGGCATTTTTATATACCAACAATAAAAAGTCAGAAACAGAAATTAAAGAAACAATCCCCTTTACTATTGCAACAACAACAAAATACCTAGGAATAAATTTAACCAAGAAGGTAAAAGACTTGTACTTGAAAAATTATAAGACATTGAAAAGCAAAATCAAGGAAGATACAAACAAGTGTAAGCATATACTGTGTTCATGGGTAGGAATAATAAATGTCATTAAAATGTCTATACTACCCAAAGCAATCTATAAATTCAAACAATTTCTATTAAAATATCAATGGCATACTTCAATGATACAGAAAAAATATTCCAAAAACTTATATGGAATCAAAAAAGACCACGAATAGCCTCAGCAATCTTCAATATGAAGAATAAAGTGGGAAGTATTACACTTCCTGATATCAAGTTATACTACAAGGCCACTGTAATCAAAAGAGCTTCTTACTGGCATAAGAACAGGCATACATATCAATGGAACAGGAGAGAGAACCTAGAAATAAACCCACATCTTATGGTCAACTATATTTGACAAAGGAGGTAAGAGTACACAACGGAGTTAAGACAGTCTCTTTTTTTTTTGCATTTTCTTTTGCATTTTTCTGAAGCTGGAAACAGGGAGAGACAGTCAGACAGACTCCCGCATGCACCCGACCGGGATCCACCCGGCACGCCCACCAGGGAGCAACGCTCTGCCCACCAGGGGGCGATGCTCTGCCCATCCTGGGCGTCGCCATGTTGCGACCAGGGCCACTCTAGTGCCTGAGGCAGAGGCCACAGAGCCATCCCCAGCGCCCGGGCCATTTTTGCTCCAATGGAGCCTTGGCTGTGGGAGGGGAAGAGAGAGACAGAGAGGAAGGTGCGGCGGAGGGGTGGAGAAGCAAATGGGCGCTTCTCCTGTGTGCCCTGGCCAGGAATCGAACCCGGGTCTTCCACACGCTAGGCCGACGCTCTACCGCTGAGCCAACCGGCCAGGGCCAAGACAGTCTCTTTAATAAATGGTGTCGGAAAAATTGGACAGGCACATGGAAAAAATAAAAATGAAACTAGACCAATAACTTACACCATTCAAAAAATAAACTCAAAATGGATAAAAGACTTGAATGTAAGTCGTGAAACCATGATCATCATGATCATCATGAAAGAAAACACAGGCAGTAAGCTCTCTCTCACATCTCTCACAGAAATATATTTGCTGATTTATGTCCACAGGCAAGTGAAATAATGGACGGGATGGAGAAATGGGACTATATCAAACTAAAAAGCTTTTTCACAGCAAAAGACTCCATTAACAAAATAAAAAGACAAACTACACAATGGGAGAATATATTTGACAATACGTCTGATAAGGGGTTAATAACTAAAATTTATAAAGAACTTTTAAAACTCAACACCAGGAAGGTAAACAATCCAATTAATAAATGAGTTAGGGGGAGAAGGGTAAAGGGGGTGCAATGGGGGCCCAGGGTTGGGGGTGAGGTTCTTATATTGAGTGAGACATTTGAATCCATGTTAACACAATAAATTATAATTAAAAAAAAGAAAATGGAATCCTGTATACTGTTGGTGGAACAGTAAATCGGTGCAATTATTGTGGAAAACACTGTGAGGCTCTTCAAAAATGTAACCTTTTCCCTGAAGCTTGTATCAAGCCATATCTCTGAAAGACTGTCTTGATGACTCCAGGGTTTCCAGATAATTTATCTCAGAACTTTTATACTATTTTGTCAGTACTGTATAGTCCACAGATTCTTCTCCTCTACCCTATGTCTATATTGCATGGGCTTTGGAATCAAACAAGAGTTTGATATCTTTGCCATTTCTAGTTATCAGATCTTGGGGAAAGTGAAAAATTATTTGTGCTCAAGAAATTTACACTAAAAATGGGGAGAATGATGTTTAATATATCAGGAAAGAGGAATTTACCAGGAAACTAAGCTTAAGCTTCAAGTGTCCTTCACTTGTATTTGTTTCTAGTACTTGACTTTGTATCCCCATTTTTTCAAGTAGAACCCCCTGAATTGTATAACCTTTAGACATCACAAAATTTGAATTCATCCTTGACTATAATAAAAAAAATAAATATATGGAGGCCCAGTATGGTCAGAAACAAGGACAGCTAGTTAAGCAAAGATCCTTAGCTTGGAGACTTAGATGAATCACAGAACTGGCAGTGGCACCTTTGAGTCTGATTTCAATGAAATTTATACTAATGTTAGGAAGTTATTCTTTCAGTGGTCAACTAGCAGGTAATAGTAAAAAGAGTATAAGTGTTTTATCTTAGTTCAAGTTCAGAAAGGTTAATGCTAAAACAACACCTGAATCTCTGCTTCTTCTGGTATGCATCCTTAAAAGGAACTATTTCTTAAAAGAAGATTAGAATGATTGAGTGCTATTATATATGTATTTAGTAGAAAGTACTATACATTCAGTTTTCCTTTCCCTTTGGTTATGAATCATAAATATATTAAAATAATCCAAAAATTTTAAAAATTGAATGATTTACAAGATATAATTTATGTACCATATTTTAGATAGATATTTTCTCCACATCTGCCCCTTCATTGCTATGGACGATAACTTTATGCAAAAAAATTTTTAATGCAAAAACTGACAGTAACATTTCAAATATCACTATGCACAGAAACAGTTATATTTCAAGAGCAAACATTTCTTTGAAATACAAATATATCTGTATTTTATGGAGAAAAATGAGGAAGAAGGATGTACATTTTTCTCTGTATTAGAAATTAAAAAACTGAAATTCCAAACATATCTAATTTGTTGTTGGCCAATTATTTTTTCGTTCCAGTTTTCACCAGCAAGTATACTTACAAACACTAGAGAAATTATTGTATCATAAAGTGTTTTCATTTAAAACTGAGATTGTATCTGCATTTAGAACAGTTATAAAATTGATCAGCACACTAAATGTAATTTTCTTAAAAAAAAATAGACCATTTCCCCCCATCACTTCAAATTCCCTTATACTTGAAGACTAAAAAGTGTCTCAGCTACAAAATAAATATTGGAGCTAATGTGTGTTTGCAAAAGGTAGGTTAGGCCCTGGCCGGTTGGCTCAGTGGTAGAGCGTCGGCCTGGCGTGCAGGAGTCCCGGGTTCAATTCCTGGCCAGGGCACACAGGAGAAGCACCCATCTGCTTCTCCACTCCTCCCCCTCTCCTTCCTCTCTGTCTCTCTCTTCCCCTCCCGCAGCCAAGGCTCCATTGGAGCAAAGTTAGCCTGGGCACTGAGGATGGTTCTGTGGCCTCTGCCTCTGGCGCTAGAATGGCTCTGGTCGCAACAGAGCAATGCCCCAGATGGGCAGAGCATCGCCCCCTGGTGGGGGTGCCAAGTGGATCCCGGTCGGGCGCATGCGGGAGGCTGACTGCCTCCCCATTTCCAACTTCAGAAAAAAAAAAAAAAGGTAGGTTAGTATATATCACTTTTTATCTCAAGGTTATCAAAAGGCAAAAGAAGTTCTCCATAACTATATAAATTTTAAGAATTAAAATCTAACTAAGAATAACAAAATAAAATATTCTTCTCAGATAATTAGAAGGCTAATTGACATAAAGGGAGGAGAGAAGTGGGTTTACAGTTGTATGTGAAACAGTTTACTTTTATATTACTATTTATTAATTATTGCATTATTTACTTGTATTATAACTGTAAACCTACTTTCACCCACCTCTGTATGTTCAACAACCATTGATTGTTGAAAGCAAAAGTGCAAGCAGATTCAGAAATGAGTTAATGAGGCCCGAGTTCATGTTTTCAAGTAGCTTATGTTATAATCTAGTTGACACACACATAAATTTTTAAAGCACTTATTCTTATATGCCCTTTCAAATAGTGATCCATTTCTTTGCTTATCTTCATAACCAAACTTCTCTGAACACATGCCAATATATACTCCTATTTCTCCAGCTGCAATGAACTCTTAAATTCAGTCAAATCTAGTTTTTGTCTCGATGACTCCAATAAAAGTCCTCTTGTCATGTCACACCAATAAACACCATGGCAACAAATCCAATGGACACTTTCAGTTCTCTCGACTTTATCTCTCAACAATATTTAACACAGTTGACCATTTGCTGCTTCTTGACACATGTTCTTAGTTTTCCTGTCCCATTAACTATTCCTCCTTATTGTCCAGACCTCTGCATAACCAAAAGTTAGTGTTTCTCAGGAGTCTACACCAGTGCTGTCCAAAATAATTTTTGCAACGATGGAAATACTTTTATATGTGCTGTTTATAATGTAGGACACTAGCAACATGTGACTATTGAGGACTTCAAATGTGGCTAGTGTGATTAAAGAACTAAATTTTAAAATTTATGTAATTTTAATTAACTTAAATAGCCATTTCATCCTAATGGTTACTGTATTGGGCAGCACAGCTTAGAAAAAGCCTTTTTTTCTTAATTCTTCCTAAAAGTGATCTACCATCTGTTGATTATTTCCAAACTTATATCTCAGGATCTTTAAGTATACTTACCACTTCCACTTGACTGTCTCACAGAGATCTCAAATTTAAAATATCTGAAACAGAACTCTTTATTTTTCCTTCCTAAACTTATGCTCCAACCCAATATTCCCTCATTTTAGTAAATGGTGTCAACATCTACCCAGAAGCTCCTTCTAGAAATCTGAGACTTCAACAACTAATACAAGTTAACTGATCTTTTTTCAATTTTTCAAAACTCTAAGCTCCTTTATCCCTGAAGGCTGCTTCTCTTCTCTTATATGGCTTTACCTCCAGTTGTCTGAAAGCTTCTCCTGCTCATTCTTCAGGTCTTAGCTTACTTCAGACACTATTACTCTAAAGAAGTCTTCTGACTATTTTACCTAAAAGATAAGTTGTTCCACTACTATTGATATTCTCTATAAGCTTCTTATTTATTTTCGTCACAGCACTGTTATAACTTATATTATTTAAGTTATATCTTTAATCTATTTTCCTCATTAGACCACAATATCTATGAATGCAGGGATCACACCCATCTTGCCACAAAAGTAAAAAGTCCACAGTGTCCAAAAAGTACAACTTTATTGAATATATAAATTCTTAAGTAAAGAAACCAGTCTATTCCTCAAATTCAGAAGTACAGTATTTTACAATTATAAAATATCACTTGATAAATTAACAAAGGAAATTTTAATTATTAATCATTCAGGTTTCTAAAGCTTTATGATAAACTATCCAATGTTTTTCTTGTACTATACAGGTGATAATTAGAAGGCAATGTTCACTTTTTTAGGGTCAATAAAGAAGTTAATCACTATACTTTAAAACACATATATGACACTACAACATTTTGCTATCACATTATATGGGTAAATTCTCGCAACGTACCCTCAATAGTATGCTCTTTCAGACACAGACTCTTACAATGAGTAAAAGTTTATCTCTCAAAATAATGTTTAATGAGTTTGTCATTCTGAAAACAAAGAATGCACAAATATTTTTAAATTTTTATTAATTTGAATTTATTGTGTTTACATGGATTCAAGTGTCCCACTGGATATAACATTCTCACCTTCCACCTGCATTTCCCTATTTACATCCCCTTTGCCCCCTCCCCCTGGCTCCCTCCCCTTCCCTCTGGAATTTGCTGTCCTGTTATCTGTATCTTTTAAAAAATGTTTCGTAAAAGTGAACTACTACCATGTTACCCAGCTGCTCAATTTCTCTCTTCAGAAACATCAGTCTTTCTGTGTATCCTTCCAGAATATTCTATAGCCTTTTTATTTTGCCTTTCCAGAGCTGGAATCTTATTTCCCTAACAATCTCTGGTTGTTTTTCATGGAAGATTACATTTTAATACCTTACTCTAGGCACTAAAATGTTATTTCTGTTGCATTGATCTTAGTTTGTAGCCTTTTCATTTTAAAAGTAGGACATATTTGTGTTATTTTATTTTTTTAAAGTCATCATGTGTTATACTGATACTTAAAATTCAGTACTGTCAGGTTTTTATTTAATCCCTTCATTTGATATTTATATTTTTTCAAGGGGACTAGGATGATAAAATTAGAATACTCCTTAACTCATTTTTTAAAAATCCCATAACCCACATATAACAGTATCAGAACAACAACACTAGCATTACTATCAGCAGTATGATCTTTATATACAGTTTATAAAGTTTATTCCAGTGGGTTCTTTTCTATAGATATGTCATTAGGGATGTACAATCTCATTGTTGTATTTTCAAGTCACTCGGGCTATTTCTTCTCTGTGTGATCATACCACCAATTGGATATATTTTGATGTTCCATTTAATTCATTTTAAATTATAAGGATCTTTTTCAGTTTCAATATTTTTACTGTATTAAGTTTTATCAATATTTATGATTTTTAAGTTTTGTGTCAACCCTGAGCATCTCCTGCATTCCAATGATATATACAATATTTTTGGCTCCATAATACGCACTTGACCATAAGATACACCATTTTAAGGAGGAAAATAAGAAAAAATATTCTGAACCAAATGGTGTGTTAAAATATTTAATAAAATACTGTATTTTTCGTTCTATAAGATGCACGAGCATTTCCTCCTCCACTTTTGGGGGAAAAAATGTGTCTTATAGAGTGAAAAATATGGTGTATTTAAATATTCATTCATGTTTTCTCCTTGTGCTTTTATGGTTTCATTCTCTAATTGTTTAAAACTTTGATCTGTATAGAATTTATGGTATGGACTAGGAATCCATTTTAATTTTTTTTCCAGATGGCTATCTAGTTGTCCCAATACTATTTATTACCTAAACCACATTATTTCTCATAGATTAGAAATATCACTATTTATTAAGAGTCCAGACTCATTTCACAGTAGGGATTTCCAGTGGCAGAAGAGTCAGTGGCAACAGCTGAGAGCATCTACTAGCAATAGCACTAGTGGCAGTACCTGAAGTAGACTAGTAGTCCAGTAGTAGCATTTTAGCTATGTTTCATCTTTTTTTTTTCTGCCCAACCTAGATCTTCTAGCTTTAACAATGATTAAGAGCCACTTGAAAATTTTCTAATATATTGTGTTTTTTTTTAAATCTATATAGTCTTGGTTATTTGCAGCCAAGAATCCATACTTACATACAATATAATTTTTCTGCTTCAATTTAATAGTGAACATTCCCGGAATTATATTCTTTGTGTCTCTATTGCATATTCTGCAGCTGAAATTCAAGCCCCTAATTGTAATTATCAGAATTTTCTCTATCATCTCTAGTAACTGATTCCTATTATGTATCACTAACCATGAGCACATATCACCTCATTATTTTTGTATTTTCTCATTTCAGAGGGTAACTATGCCTATAGTTGGCTAACCTAACACCTAAAGCTACCTTTTAAATACCATTGTTCTAAAAATAGTCTGAATCTTTAAAAGATAGTATGGTGTGTTAAAGACAAATCAGGCAGTATGATTTGGTTAGAAAAAGATAGAAGTGACAGGAAATAAGGCTGTCAAGGGTCAAATCACAGAATTGGGGTTTTTATGTTAGTAATATTTAATAATAAAGACAATAAGCAACCACTAAATTATTTTAAATAGTCAATGGCCTGATCAGATTTCTGTTGGAAGGATCATGATCACTCTGGTGACATTGAAGAAAGTACACAGAAGGACATGAGATTATTTACTTATTTATTTATTTAACAAAGCTCTTTTATTCAAATAGATTTAAGGCTTTACTATGCATTCTAAAAATCTAAATAGTCTTCTACAAATTATTAAGGAAACAATTATTAAAGATATACATTAAAACCATGCCCTGGCTGGTTGGCTCAGCGGTAGAGCGTCGGCCTGGCATGCGGGGGACCCGGGTTCGATTCCCGGCCAGGGCACATAGGAGAAGCGCCCATTTGCTTCTCCACTCCCCCCCCTTCCTTTCTGTCTCTCTCTTCCCCTCCCGCAGCGAGGCTCCATTGGAGCAAAGATGGCCCGGGCGCTGGGGATGGCTCCTTGGCCTCTGCCCCAGGCGCTAGAGTGGCTCTGGTCGCGGCAGAGCAATGCCCTGGAGGGGCAGAGCATCGCTCCCTGGTGGGCAGAGCCTCGCCCCTGGTGGGCGTGCCGGGTGGATCCCAGTCGGGCGCACCGCGGGAGTCTGTCTCTCCCCGTTTCCAGCTTCAGAAAAATACAAAAAAAACCAAAACCATATAAAAAGTATGGCTGCTGATTAATTTATAAAATTTATAGTATAAATTGGCATAATATGAATATAACATTGTTTACCAACTGTCCGTTATAAGTGACACAGACAAATACGGTTTCCAGTGAAATCAAATAGAATCACTGAATTACAATGTATCATTAATTTACTATGTATATGCATAGTTTTATAAGTATATAAACTCTGCATTTAGAAAATTAGTACATCATATGAAATACAGGTTTTCTATCATAAAATCTTTAGTGTTACACTGGGATGATTCTAATTAACTATATGAGGGCTCATAAAACACAGGGTCCATAGCTACTTAGGGTTACACTTCAATCACAGTTTGGTTTTACCTATATAGAAATAATAATATAAGCTCCTTCTTTGAAAAAGGAAAACATAATATCAGAAATATAAGTTTCACTTTAAGAATTAGCTTTTGTTAAAGACAAAGTATACACAGAATCAGTTGTCTTAAAAAGTACTTTGGTACTGTATTGGACTGTACTGTAAGGCAGCTAAATTTACACTTAATTAACTAGATAATAGAGCTATTTGTGATATTCTTAAGTACAGTACATTTAGCTATGCCTTAGTCTTTAAGTAAAACATCTGTTGGTTAGCCTAAGGTTCATTGAGAAAAAGAGTCCTTTGCTGTATTGTTTTACTATAGAAGCCCATTCTTAATTATTAGAAATGTTAATTAACTACTATGTTAGTGAATCATGTCATGCTTTCCATAATTTTGAGAAGCCATGAAAAAACTATCATACGAGAGAAACCACACTTATGCTTAGTCAGTTAAAATTTACTAGCTTACCATAAAGTTTTTTTATTCTTTTCTTGTCTCTTTGAATTTAGTTCTCCAAAAGCTACTAAAAAATTAATAAAACAAAAAACAAACACAAACATTTCTTACTTACTAGATTTTACAATTTTCTGTCTCCTTTATATAGTATACATGTTTGACTCAAATAAATGTGCTGCTAAATGCTTCTAAATCAAAACACAATATAGAGTTGTACTAAACAGGCTTGGTTGGTCCCCTGAGTTTCCATAACTAGACAGTATTTACACAGAATTTTTGGTAACTATTGTAAAAACAGAGACTTAGTTAGATTAAAGATGAGTAATACTGTTGATAATCAGTACGCAGAGACTCAGAAATTAGACAGATATTTAAGGTAGGGATGCTAATCATGGAAATTCAAAATAGCAGGAAGGGAGAGGTAACCCAGACAAATTATCAGAGAAACTTGGTGGTCCACAGATGGCTGATGTCCCATTCAATAGACAAAGTATGACACAGAGTAAGAGGAAATAACTTCATAGTAGGCAACAGAAAAGAATACAGATTGCACTATTGAACCAGGGAGGCTTACCAGAAATTTGTAGAATTCTACCATTAAGGAATTATGAAAGGCAAAATGCCAGAATTCAAAATAGCATCTTGCCCTGGCTGGTTGGCTCAGCGGTAGAGCGTCGGCCTGGTGTGCGGGGGACCCGGGTTCGATTCCCGGCCAGGGCACATAGGAGAAGCGCCCATTTGCTTCTCCACCCCCACCCCCCCTCCTTCCTCTCTGTCTCTCTCTTCCCCTCCCGCAGCCAAGGCTCCATTGGAGCAAAGATGGCCCGGGCGCTGGGGATGGCTCCTTGGCCTCTGCCCCAGACGCTAGAGAGGCTCTGGTCGCGGCAGAGCGACGCCCTGGAGGGGCAGAGCATTGCCTCCTGGTGGGCAGAGCGTCGCCCCTGGTGGGCGTGCCGGGTGGATCCCGGTCGGGCGCATGTGGGAGTCTGTCTGACTGTCTCTCCCCATTTCCAGCTTCAGAAAAAAAAAATACAAAAAAAAATAGCATCTTAAACTAGAAATAAGTAGGATACTGTTCAAGATAAATAGGCATAGATTCCACTTGCAGATGAAAACACAGGAATTCAGTTGCTTGAGATAGATATAAAAAGGAGTTTGATCAGTGAGGTCACAGCAAGGATTTAATTACTAAATTAATGTATTAAGATAAAGCAATGGCCTGACTGGGTGGTGGCACAGTGGATAGAACATCAGACTGGGATGTAGAGGAACCAGGTTCAAAACCTCGAGGTCGCCAGCTTGAGCGCGAGCTCATCTGGTTTGAGCAAGGCTCACCGGCTTGAGCCCAGGGTTGCTGGCTTGAGCAAGGGGTCACTTGGTCTGCTGTAGCCCCTCGGTCAAGGCACACATGAGAAAGCAATCAGTGAACAATTAAGGTGCCGCAACAAAGAACTGATGCTTCTCATCTCTTTCCCTATCTGTCCCTCCCTTGGTCTCTCCATGTCTCTGACACACACACACACACACACACACACACACACAAAATAAAGCAATGACAAAAATGACCTGATAGTAAGATTATAAACACTATACCTCAAGGAACTAGAAAAAGAAGAACAAAGACCAAAGTTAGTGAAAGAAAAAATGTAACAAACATCAGAGCTAGAATAAATAGAAACTAAAAAGACATTATAAAAGTTAAGTAAAACTAAGAGTTGGTTGTTTGAAAACATGAACAAACTGACCTTTAACTTTCACTAAGAAAAAAGAGAACACAAAGAAATTCAGAGCCCGACCAGGCAGTGGCACAGTGGATAGAGCATCTGACGGGGATGCGGAGGACGCAGGTTCAAGACCCCGAGGTCACCAGCTTGAGCGCGGACTCATCTGGTTTGAGCAAAACTCACTAGCTTGGACCCCAGGTCACTGGCTTGAGCAAGGGGTTACTCGGTCTGCTGTAGCCCCATGGTCAAGGCACATATGAGAAAGCAATCAATGAACAACTAAGGTGTCGCAACAAAAAACTAATAATTGATGCTTATCTCTCTCCGTTCCTGTCTGTCTGTCCCTATCTATCCCTCTCTCTGACTTTCTTTCTCTCTATCTCAAAAAAAAAAAAAATTCAGAAATGAAAAAAGTAACATTATAACTAATATCACAAAAATACAAAGGATCAAGCCCTGGCCAGTTGGCTCAGTGGTAGAGCGTCAGCCTGGCGTGCAGAAGTCCCGGGTTCGATTCCCGGCCAGGGCACACAGGAGAAGCGCCCATCTGCTTCTCCACCCCTCCCCCTCTCCTTCCTCTCTGTCTCTCTCTTCCCCTCCTGCAGCCAAGGCTCCATTGGAGCAAAGATGGTCCGGGCGCTGGGGATTGCTCTGTGGCCTCTGCCTCAGGCGCTAGAGTGGCTCTGGTCGCAACATAGCAATGCCCTGGATGGGCAGAGCATCGCCCCCTGGTGGGCGTGCCGGGTGGATCCCGGTCGGGCGCATGCGGGAGTCTGTCTGACTGTCTCTCCCCGTTTCCAGCTTCAGAAAAATACAAAAAAAAAAAAAATACAAGGGATCATAAAGGACTATTATGAACAATCACATTCCAAAAAAAATAATTGACAACCTAGAAGAAAATGGATAAAATCCTAGAAACATATTACATAACAGGACTACATCATGAGAAACAGAATAGCTGAACAGACTGATTACTATTTAGGAGAATCAATCAGTAATCAAAAATTCTCTACAAACAAAAGTCCAGGACCAAATGACTTAATTGGTAAATTCTACCAAACATCCAAAGAATAATTAATACCAATCTCTTAAACTCTTCCAAACAATAAAAGGGAGGGGACATTTCCAAACTTATTTTATGAGGCCAGCATATCTCTGATACCAATACCAGACAAAGATGCCACAAGAAGAAAATTATAGGCCAATATCTCTGATAATCATGGATGCAAAAATTCTCAACAAAACATTAGGAAACAAAATCCAACAATATATTACAGGAAGCATACAACATATTCAAGAGGGATTTAAGTCAGGAATGCAAGGATGGTTAAACATTCATAATTCAATGTGATACAACACATTAACAAAAACAAAGGATAAAAACCATGGAATCATATCAATAGATGCAAAAAAAAAGCATTTGACAAAATTCAACATCCATTTATAATAAAAACTCTCAACAATGTTGGTATAAGGAACATACCTCAACATAATAAAGGCCATATATGACAAGCCCACAATTAACATCATATTCAGTAGTGAAATGCTGAAAGTTTTTTCTCTAAGATCAGGAACAGGGAAAAGACTGTCTACTCTCACCACTTTTACTCAACACAGTATTAGAAAGCCTAACTAGAGCAATAAGGCAAGAAGGAAAATAAAAGGCATCTAAAATTGGAAGGAAGAAGTAAAACTTTCAATATTGGCAGATGGCATGATATTACATAAAGAAAAGCTGAAGACTCCACAATTGTTTGAATAAAAAAATACAGTAAATTTGCAGAATGCAAAGTCAATATGCAAAAATCTGTTTTGTTCCCATATAGTAATAACAAGAAATTAAGAGAAACAGAAAAGTAAATTAAGAAAACAACCCCATTTACAAAACATTACAAAACAACTGCATCAAAAATAATGAAATGAATAGACATTAATTTAAGCAAAGAGGGGAAAAATCTGTACACACAAATGAACTATAAGACCTGGCCAGATAGCTTGGTTGGTTTGAACATCAGCCAGAAGCACAGAGGTTGCTGGTTTGACCCCTGGTCAGGGCAGATACAGGAACAGATCGATGTTTCTGTCTCTCTTTCTTCTTCTCTCACTAAAAATCAATAAATAAAAATTTTAAAAATCTATAAAACTCTAATAAAAAATTAAAGATACAAATGTAAAGATACTTCATGCTCATGGATTGGAAAAATTAATATTGTTAAAATGTTCATACTACCCAAAGCAATTTGTAGATTCAATGCAATCCCTATAAAAATTTCAATAACATTTCCCACAGAAATAAAAAAAAAAATCTTAAAATTTGTGTGAAACCATTCTGAATGGCCAAAGAAATCTTTAAAAAAAAAAAAAGAACAAAGCTGGAGGCATCAAACTATAACACAAAGCTACACTAATAAAAACAGTATGGTACTGGCATAAAAAGACACATAGATGAATGGAACAAAACAGAGAGCCCCGAAATAAACCCAACCATGTATGGTTAATTAATTTACAACACAAGAACCAAGAACCAATTGATAAAGAATTACCTGTTTAATAAATGGTGTTAAGAAAACTGGATATTCACATGCCAAAGAATAAAATGGGACCCCGATCTTACACCATATGTATGATGAATTATAGACTTGAATGTAAGACCTGAAACCATAAAACTCTAGAAAGAAACATAGACCATAGCTCCTTGGCATAGGTCTTGGCAATGATATATTTTTTTAAATCGGACACCAAAAGCAAAGGGAACAAAATAAAAAATACAGTGGGAATAGATGAAATTTAAAAGCTCCTGCACATCAAAGGAAACCATCAATACAATGAAAAAGGCATGGCTGAGCAGAAAATATTTGCAAATCATGTATCTGATAAGCAACTGATATCCAAGGTATATAAAGAACTCAATAATAAACAAAAAATCCCAAATAAAATCTGATTAAAAAGTGCACAAAAGATATGATTAGGCATTTTTCCAAAGAGGACATGCAGATGGCCTACAGGTATATGAAAAAATGCTCAATATCACTAATCATCACGTTAATACAAGTCAAAACTACAATGAGATGGGAAAGAAAACCCAACCCTGATAGAGGGTCCAAATACTGAACCTAACCTGTGCATGTGGGTAAACCCCAAAATCATGTCTCCCCCTAGAAAACTGAAGGTCTCAGAACTTAGTAAGGGGAAAGATGTGACAAGCACACTCCCCTCCTCTCAGCCACCCCCAAAAGAGGAAGTCACTGAAACCTTCCTCCAGCGTGCAGTCTCTCCCTCAAAAGCTGTTTACTTGCCCCAGGTACTGGGAGACAACATTTCTTTTTGTTTTTCAGATGGCTCCCGGAGGGCTAGAAGAATACAACCCTTCACAATTTCTGTTTCTGGACAGTTTTGAGAAAGTGCTGGTCAGTATGCAGGGTGGGTCTAGCCTATGGCCTCTATCCTGCTTCTGGAAGTTGACTGGGGGACACTGCTACTTTGAGGAGGCTCATATCTTACTCTCCAACCAGCTGAAAACTATCCAACAGTGCATAAGCCTGTCAGATGTGATGCCCCTCCTCTTTGACCTTTAAGTTCAAGAAGTGAGAGTAAGCCCATGCCTTATTAAAGTTACCTGCAGCATCCTGGGGTGGGTAGATGGTGATGGTGGTGGTGGTGGTAGTGATGTGTGTGGTCTCTGAGGATGAGGAGGAGGGGTTCGGGTGGAGGTCAGCTGTGAGGTTGGAAACAGAATGCCCTCAGAGTTGATAGATGCTCCAGACACAATGGTGCGCAGCAAAGGGAGCTTATACTCATTTTTTCTTCAAAGGAAGAACATACTCAGCCCTTTTTAATATCCTGGAGCAAGTGCCACTTTTCTAGGTCATGGGGATAGTCTTAGAAAATGCTAGCTTGTTGCAGCCAACCCTGCAAAAGGCCCAAAAATGTACCACCACTTACAGAAGTAGATGTAATCAGCTGGGGACAGTGAAGAGAAATTTAGGGAAACACATCATTTATGGGCAGTTAAAGGAAAGATATCTTCATAGGCCATGAAGGAGCAGTGAGAAAGTTGAGACTCAGAATTTCTTGAAAAAGAGAGTAGTCTGGCTCTAGTCTCATTTCTCCCATTTAACCATTGGGGTGGAATCTCAAAGCTGAGGTGCATGGTTGTCCTGTGCCGCTGGTCTCTACCATACATACCCTCAACAGAAACCAGCCAGAGCACTTGTGGATTATACAATAGTTCTTAGATGCTATAGATTCCAGCTGGGCTGGTCTAGATATCCTGGTTGTGAGACCTTGTTTAGGGCAAGGCCAAGTATTAGCCTCAGGTCTGAAGGGAACAGGGAGAAGCCTGAGGGACAAGTAAGAAAGGACAGAGGCTCAGAGCTGTGTCAGGATGCCACAGACATTCAGATATGCTTGAAAATAATAATGAATTTCCCACAGGGTTGAGATGACCATTCTCATTCCCTCTCCTACTTTTCCCTCACCAGCCGAAAGAACTGGACTGAAACATGGCTCTACACTCAGATACCTCCCTCCACAGGACTGAGAATCTCTCCTCTCCAGTGGTGGCTGTGAGTTGTGCTTGAGACTTCAGAATGGCTACCCTTGTCCAGGGGATTCCTAGAAATCTGCAGTCAGTGAGGTTGATGTAGGGAATCACCCATCTAACCTTGAACCCTCTATGACTTGGAGTGAGGAACTTCAGTTAAAAGCCCTGAGTGAATGTCTCTTGGATGCAAATACCAAGAAGCTGTGTGAGTGAGTGACTTTTGTGCAAACACAAAGGAATACATGGGAACGGTTTTAAAAAATTAACTTTAGAGGTTCTAGATTACCCCTTCCTTTGTGCTTGTTAATTAGCAAAAGATAAAGAATGTACTGACCCAGATTAGTCCTTTCTCCATGTCAGCAAAACAGTCATTAATCATTCTTCTCCCTTATCACCTGATATCCCTCCTTTGCAATCCTGTTACCTCTGTTCTGCTTCTGATCAATAAAAGCTAAGGGAGAAGGAAATTCAGGAGGTCTTCTTTGCCTCCCTTGGCAGGCTTCCCCCTCTTCCTCTTGAAGTAAGTTTGTGTCTTGAGTAGGTTTCTTCCATGGGACACTGGTAATTCCAAGCCGGCTGGAGTTCTACAGGTTGAGGCAGTTTCACTTCACCTTTCCTCCCTGCCCTGATTGCCCAGCTATCAGCTCTGGTGTGGCTTCTTGCCACTGCTCCTGATTATTTGTTCCAGAAGAGCCTACCTCAGGCAGGCACTTCTCTTTGAACTTGAGTGTCCTCAACAGGAAAATGAGTCAATGATGCCTTTTTCTTAGTACCAGAGTGGAAAACAAGTGGTATAAAGTAGAATGCCTCATACTGAACCTGGTTCATAGTCGAGTAAAATAAATAGTAGTTATTTTATTATTAAAATATCCTCCCTGTTCCAGGATGCCGGTGCGCTAATAATAATCTGGATCTACTTTTATCACGTGACTGCTCTTAGTGGCAGGCTGGACCTTACTGTTGCTAGCAGTACTTTTTCACCTTTGACTCCCAGCCCTGCTTCCTCTCAGTAGAAAACCTGTCCTCCTATTCTGTACTTCTTCAATACAAGTTTTCTTAAAATTTCTAAACTTTAGTTCCTTTTGTATGCAAAATGGGATTAATAAAAATACAGATTTGATAACTAAAAATTTTTTTTGAAGAGAAAGGGTATATAATTATATGATATAATCATACTATGCACCCATTCATTAGAGATATTGGTGTATAGTTTCCTTTTTTTTGTGCTGTCCTTGCCAGGTCTTTATATCAGGCTTATTTTGGCCTCATAAAATGTGCTACGAAGTATTGCTTCTTCTTCTGTTTTTCAGAAGACTTTAGGAAGGATAGGTACCAAGTCTTCTTTGAATGTTCAATAGAATTCACTAGTGTAGCCATTTGGTCCTGGACTTTTGTTTTGGGGAGGTTTTTAATAGTTGTTTCTATTTCCACCCTGCTTATAGGTCTATTTAGGTTTTCCACTTCTTTGTGACTCAGTCTAGGACGATTGTATAGTTTTAGGAATTTATCCATTTCCTCTAGGTTGAATTTAGTAGCATATAATGTTTCATAGTATTCTACTATGATCCTTTATTTACTATGTCTGAGGTAATTTCTCTTTTTTCATTTTGAATTCTATGTTTTGTGAGTCCTTCTTTTTTTTCCTTAGTGAGTCTAGCCATTGGTTTGTTGATTTTATTGATATTTTCAAAGAACCAGTTCATTATTGTATCAAATTTTTCTGTACTTTTGTTCTCTGTTTCATTTAGTTCTTCTTTTTTACGACTTCTTTTCTTCTGCTGACTCTAGGTTGCTTTTGTTTTTCTTTTTCTAGTTCCTTAAGATATGATGTTAGGTTGTTTCCTTGGGATCACTCATTTCTTGATATAAGCCTTTAATGGTATAATCTTCCCTCTTAGTACTGCTTTTACTGCACCTCAAAAATTTGTATATGTTATGTTGTCATTTTCATTTGTCTGTATATATCTTTGGATCTCTACTTTTATTCTTCTTTGACCCAGTCATTTTTTAGAAGCACATGGGATCCTCGGGTTATGACACAGTTCTGTAACCCAAATTTTGTTGTAAATCAAAACATACCCTTATCCTAAGTCATTTACCTATCCTATCACAGTTGTAAAATCATAATCTAGAATATAAAAATACAACTAAACCACAGAAAAAGGAAAAGGATATATATATACTCTACTGAATACTGACTGTACTGCATATTATTCTGCCACATGCAATCAAACTAGTTTGCCCCCATAGTTGTAAGTATGAGGCTTAACAGCATAAGCCCAAACACTCACATATCAAAAAGTTTTTATAGGAGCAAATGTTGTAAACTTGAAACGTCATATGTCAAGATTGTCATAATCAGAGGACCCCTGTATGTTGTTTAATTTCCACATTTTTGTAGGTTTCCTTACTTCCTTTTTGCAGATGAATTCTAATTTCAAAGCCTTATGGTCAGAAAATATGCTTAGTATAATTTCAATCTTGCTGAATTTGTTGATGTTATTTTTGTGACCTAACATGTTGTCTATCCTTGAGAATGTTCCATGCACACTAGAGAAGAATTTATAGTCTGGTGTTTTAGGATGAAAAGTTCTGTAAGTCTACTCTATCCATTTGGACCAGTGTGTCATTTAAGGTCAATATTTCTTTATTGATTTTCTGTTTGGATGATATATTTACAACCATCAATGGTGTGTTGAAATCTCCAAGTTTGACTGAGTTTTTGTCTTCTATTTTTAGATAGGTTAGTAGGTGTCTTTATATACTCTGGTGCTCCCTGATTTGGTGCATATACATTAAGAAGTATTATATCTTCTTGATACAATGTCCCATTTATCATTATGAAATGTCCACCTTTGGCCCTGGCCAGTTGGCTCAGTGGTAGAGCGTCAGCCTGGCGTGCAGGAGTCCCGGGTTCGATTCCCGGCCAGGGCACACAGGAGAAGCGCCCATCTGCTTCTCCACCCCTCCACCTCTCCTTCTTCTCTCTCTCTTCCCTTTGCAGCCAAGGCTCCATTGGAGCAAAGTTGGCCCAGGCGCTGAGAATGGCTCTGTGGCCTCTGCCTCAGGTGCTAGAATGGTTCTGGTTGCAACAGAGCGACGCCCCAGATGGGCAGAGCATCGCCCCCTAGCGGGCATGCTGGGTGGATCCCAGTAGGGCGCATGCAGGAGTCTGTCTGACTGCCTCCCTGTTTCCAACTTCAGAAAAATACACAAAAAAAAAAAAAAGAAAAAAAAAAGAAATGTCCACCTTTGTCTCTGGTTACCTTTGTTGTCTTGAAGTCAGTGTTGTGAGATATGAGTATGCTACACTTGTTTTTCTTTGTATATTAACTGCTTGGAGAATCATTTTCCACCCTTTAACTTTGCGCCTACTTTTGTCCTTGCAACTTAGATGTGTCTCCTGAAGGCAGCATACAGTTGGGTTTTGCTTCTTGAGCCAATCTGCTAATCTGTGCGTCTTTATTGGTAAGTTCAGTCCATCTACATTTAGGGTAATTACTGACATTTGAGGATTTTCTATAGCCATTTTATGTTTTGTTTTCTGGTAGCTCTGTGTCATGTTTGGTTTTTCTCTTTTATGTTTCTGTCAGTTGTTTTTGTTTCATGGTATTCCATACTTTGTTCCCCCCTTTCTTTTTTTTAAGCTGCGCATTTCAGTTGTGGCTTTTTCATGGTGGTTATTGTTAGGTTATTAAGAGAAAATGTTCATATGTTTAAAAGTCCTTTGTCTTTTGAGTGCTTCTGCACTTCATCTTCGTGTACTACTACAGATCTTTATCCTCTTCCCTTTATGTTACTGTTCTCATAGATTGTCCTTTTTATTTTTACCTTGTTGGAGCTTTCACTTGTAGTTCTGTTTTGTTCTTTGTGTCTTGTCGAATAACCCCCTTGAGTATTTTATGCATTGGGGGTTTTCTGGTGATTAATTCCCTCAGCTTCTGTATGTTTGCAAAAGTTTTTATTTCCCCTTTAAATTTGAAGGATAAGTTTGATGGATATAGTATTTTTGGCTGTTAATTCCTCTCTTTCAGTACTTTGAATGCTTGGATCTACTCTCCTTTGGCTTGTAGAGTTTCTGCTGAGAAGTCTGATGATAACCTAATGGGCTTTCCTCTATAGGTTATATTCTTCTATTCCCTAGCTGCCTTGATTTTTGACAATCTTATTATAATGTGCCTTTGGAGTAAGAGTGTTTGGGTTGAGGTAACTTGGTGTTCAGTTTGCTTCTTGGATCTGGGCCCCTAACTCTTTTCATATGCTTGGGAAATTCTCATCTGTTATTCATTTGAATAAGCTCTCCATTCCCTTCTCCCTCTCTTCTCTGATATACTCATTTTTCATATATTGTTTTTTCTGATGGGGTCAGACAATTCTTGTAGAGCTCTCAGTTTAATTCTCCTCTGCTCTCTGTAGCATCTCTAATTGCCTGTCTTCAATGTCACTGATTCTTTTCTCTATCTTACCTGTTCTATTAGCTAAACTTATTACCTTAGTCTTCATGTATTGAGTTTTTTCTCTCTGTTTTTAAAGTTTCCATCTCCTTGCTTGAGCTCATTAAGTTGCCCATTGGTGCCTTCTCACATCTCATGACTTTCAGAACTTCAATTTTGAATTCTATATCATTTAACTTCAAGGTTTCCTTGTGATCGATTCTTTTCTGGAGATTTTTCATTTTCTTTCTAATTATGTCTCTGTCTTGTGTAGCCATGGTATTCGATTTATTTCTTGAAGGCATTTGAGAGTGGTATTGTTAAGAATCCTAGCAAAAAAGATAACTAAAAAATAAAATAATTAAAATTTAAAAGTACAATAAAATATAAAAAATTTAAAATTTGTGAGATGTAAAAAGAAAAACCACATAAAGCAAAGATCAGAAACCAAAATAAAATGAAAAACAAATAAAGCACCCACAAAAATCAGAATAAAAAATCTAATAACTAAATAAAATAAAATTCACAAGAGAAAAAATAAGAAAAAAATAAAGAAAAAATTTTAAAAATGAAGAAAAAAGAAAAGGTTAATTTTGGTTTCAAGAGGTTTCTTCCAGTAGGTGTCATTGTATTATAAGTTTTAGCTCTGTGAAATACCTGGGCTGTCGTCCACTGAGATGTTTCTGTCACAATGATGTAGGTAGGGCCACAGTTGCATTGGTGGGTTGGGTGTGGTATAAGAACTTTGCCAGTTTGGCTTTCCAGCTCTAGCATTGCCATCTCAGGTTTCTGAGTGCTCCTTTCCCCCCTCAACAAACCTGGGTACCAGACATGGAGCGCCTGTGTTCTTCAGGGGAGAGTGGCTCTGGAGAGCTACCTATGGGGTTTATCTCTGCCACTCTCCTTACTGTGAGGGAGTGTGACACTCACTTCTGCTGAGTGCGGGCTATAGGCAGAAATGGAAACACTGGCTGTGACTTCACACTCTGGCCATTTTGATTTAGTTTTTCCCCTCCTGCCCCTCTATCTCACCAGTCCTCCTGGTAGAAGGAGACAGTCATGCCGGGTTTCCTTCTCTGTACCCCTCAGACAAAACCCAGGGAACCTGAGCTTCCTTCTTCCCCATAGTCTAGCAGAGAAAAAATAAACTCAGTCACTCCAGGTTTGTCTCCTCTCAAGAGCCCACTGCAGATGCATTTTATCTTCTGCCCCTCGTTACAAACAGCACATCCCACATTTAGTCCACTTGGTGTGTGGATCTTTCAGGCATGGCTGCGAGCTCAGCTGGGGTTCCTTCGCTCTGTTACAGTTGTTCAATTTGTTGAAATTTCAAGTGGAGAGATCAAGAGTATCTCTCACGCCACCATTACTCTGATGTCATCCTCCACTTATTTTCCCAAGCTCAAATTTTATTATTGTAATGTTTTATCATTATAATTTGAATAATTAAAGCTTTTAGAAAAACAAGTAGTATAAACAACAAATTCCAGAACCATGGCTTCTCAATCATTAGGCTCTCCTTTAAAAAATGTCACTAAAAAAAAGGTTCCATGGAAATTAATATTGGATATATACCAAATTGCAACAGAAGAAAATATATGAAAACAAGCTCAAACACCTTGACAAAGCAGTGTTTGAAAGTTATGGAAAACTGTACTTATTAAAACAGAAGGTTTATCTAACTTTAAACACAAAGAATCTAAAAAAAAATTAAATGAGAGGAGGGAACTATGCCATATTTAGACTAGCATTTAATAGATATCTTAGTATACATTAAAATTAGTGGGTTCAAAATAAAAAGAAATCTTGGAACTATATGTCCAGTATGAATGCTTTAGAAACAGCTTTGGTGAAGATTTTAGTTTTTCTTTAGGCTCCAGTGTCATTATTTTCTGCTAATTTGAGTTCCAACAGTTCATTTTACATACTACAGACTATGCTGCCATGGAGGAAAAAATTAATCTAGTGTATTTCCACAGAAAATCATATAGTTAATTTTCTTCCAGACAAAATAAGGGGGATAAATCTCTCAAGTACAGAGCTTAGATCAATTATATTTCTTCCACATTAACTGCCCCAAATAATTGTACCCAAGCCAAATTTCTTATATCAAAAGTAATTAATTTTAAGTGCCTTTAGACACCCCAAAAATAGCATTCATATTTATTTACTTTAATGAGCACATTTAACAGTTTGACATGGATCTGAAAGATAAAGGAACACTTGATAAAGAAGAAATAGAAGCAACAGAAAAATAGCTTGAAAAGGACTGCCAAATTTTAAAACTTTCTCACTATGAGACACAGCCTTCTGGATACTTTCATGTAGGTATTCCATAGGTATGTGAAACCTAACTTGTTCCAAAAACACTTTAGTAATAGCTTGTAATTAACACCACTCCTTCATATTCCCTCCAACATAAAATTACTACTTATTTACTGGTGTCAACATATACCCAATCTTGCAAATTTAGCCATCATCAACTCCTTTTTGGTATCTCACATTTGCATTTTAATCACAAAGTCAACCAAGTATTTTACCTCAGAAATGTTGTTAAACTTCACTCTCATTTTTTTCCTACCTTGTTTTAACAATCCTAATATCTATAATTGCCTTGTAACTGGTAAAACTTCTGAGCTCAGTATACCAGTTCATTCCTCAGATGGACATCAGAATACTACTTATTAAAATCAAATACATAATATCTCTTTCTAACCTAAGAACTTCTTTAGTCATACTACTTAGACCATGGTTCTTCAAGTGCCGTCTCTGAATCACCAATATCAGCATCACCTAGAAATTTGTTAGAAAATTCAAATTCTTTGGGTGTAGATCTAATGGATCAGAAACTCCGGGGGTAGAATGCAGCAATCTGGTGTTTAACAAGCCATGCCAGTGTTAAGTTTAGAGAAGCAATGGTTTTAATTGGTTTAGCAATGATTTATAATTTTTTAAATACAGTTCATTAAAAGTTTTAGCAAACATTACCATTTAACTTTCTTTTTAATAATTTTAAAACCATTTTAAAATTTTTAATACAAATAGCATACATTATATTGTGTTCATTATATGATTTTGAGTAATATTGAAACAAAACTTTGCCCTCTACCTCAGGGCAAAAAATGGCACAATGTATAAAAAGTTATGGCTCTGTTCAGGTTTCATGTTTATTTATATTTTTATAGGTTTAAATTATTTTTATTTATTTATTCATTTTAGAGAAGAGAGAGACAGAGAGAGAGAGAGAGAAGGGGAGGAGGAGCAGGAAGCATCAACTCCCATATGTGCCTTGACCAGGCAAGCCCAGGGTTTTGAACCAGCAACCTCAGCATTCCAGGTTGACGCTTTATCCACTGCGCCACCACTCATGTTTGTTTTTTTAAAACAAAATGTTGCTTTCTACCTCAGAGCAAAAAATTGCACAATTTATAAAAAGGTTATGGCTCTGTTCAGGTTTCATGTTTGTTTTTTTTTTAAACTCAAGTCATCAAGTATAAGCGCAAGCAAAATTTTAAAAACACATTATGACAAGTATATCTCATTCTATTTCACTTGGCATTACTGTGCTTCAGAGATGTTATGTATTTTTTACAAACTGAAGGTAAGATCCTTCACCTGCAAAATGGTAACCAGTCACTTTACTTCAATACTCACTTTACTGTAGTGGTCTGGAACCAAACCTGCAATTATCTTTGAGGTATGTACCTGTACCTGCATGCAGAGTTCAAGCAGTTACAGGTAAGACTCAGGTGCATGTGTTTGGTCTTTTAGCCCAAATTAAATAGAAGGGCTTACTATGAGTTTTATGCACTTCTCTAATTATATATGTGATGAAATTATTCTAAGTTTGGAATAGAGTTATACCTTTAAATATCAATAAGCAGCAAACCAATTTGATTATCCAGCTGTTTAATAAGCTGAAGAAACTCAATTTAACAATACAATTACAATGTTACCAAGCTTATAAATGCAGACAAATTGTCAGTAATAAATTGATTCTCACTGTTTTAAGATTCATGATGCAAGTAAAATAAATTCCACTCTCAGATATTTAATAGAGATCCACAAAAAGGTATGAGTATGAGTATTTATTCTTAACGTTACCAACAAATATTTCAGAATATTATGAAATATATTATTTTTTCAATGAACAATGAAAAGACTGAACTCAATGATGAATCCATTCTATTACCTCCCTCCAAAAGAAACATTTGTTTTTAGGCTCTACTATAAGAAAACATCTTATTGTTTCTCTTTAAATCTATTATCAATTGATTTGAAGAGTATCCTGAGAATGAGTTAAAAACATTACCATTAGCTACTATTTATCTTTATACACCAGAATTTCCTAGGAACAATGCAGTAAAAAAATAGAGAAAGTGGATGTTGAGGCCGATATAAAATAGCAAGTTTCAAGTATAACTACAATTTTAATTTTTTACTATTCCTGATTGACTTTAAAGAATGTCAGAAGTTTGAAATTACAAAAGTATATTAATAAAATACTACTTTCACTTGTTAGAATTCTGAAGAATGTGTTTTTTTAAAGGTTCTCTCAAATTACAAAGCTTGAAATCTACTAACAAGGTTTCAGACTAGATAAGTCCAAACTCCTAACCATGGTAAAATTTAGCTAGTCCTAACTAGCTTTAAGTTTATTTTCCCATAAGAAACACATCTTTCCTTACAGTATGTACACCTAGAACATACACGATTTTATATCATTACATATGCTCTATGCCAGAAATGCCCTTATCCTACCTCTGGAAAATTTTATTTTATTTCTTTAAATTTTTAAAAATTTTTCTGAAGTGAGAGCAGGGAGGCAGAGAGACAGATCCACCCAGCATGCCCACTAGGGGTGATGCTCTGCCCATCTAGGCTGTTGCTCCTTTGCAACTGGAGCCATTCTAGTGCCTGAGGTGGAGACCATGGAGCCATCCTCAGTGCCGGGGCCAACTTTGTCCAATGGAGCCTTGACTGTGGGAGGGGAAGAGAGAGATAGAGAGAAAGGAGAGGGTGAAGGGTGGAAAAGCAGATGGCGCTTCTCCTGTGTGCCCTGGTCAGGAATTGAACCCGGAACTTCCACACACCAGGCCGATGAGCTACTGCTGAGCCAACCAGCCAGGGCCAATTTTATTTTATTTTTAATACCCAGAAAAGATGCTCCTTTCCTCAGTGAGACTCATGACGAAATTTGCTTTCTCTTCTATATGCTATTATAGTACTTATCACCACATATTATTATAGTTATTTAAATATATTGTCTCCTTAAATGCTAGCAAATCCTTTGAATGCAGGATCCAAGTTATATTCATTCTTGGGCCTTCTTTCACCCCCACCCCCATGTCCTTAGTACCTTATACTTGGAATATATGTACAAATAAGTGGTAAAAATACAAGATAAGAGAACAAAATAAAATAAAGTGAGAATATTAACTGGATAAGTTTAGTACCTAAAAATTAATCATTGAACAAAAATAGAATGGTACTGTCTTCTAGCTAATGTACTCAAAGCGTTATCTGCAACCTATTTACCAGTCTGTGATGAAATAAATATAAAATTATGATTAAGCATTTAGAAACTTTCATAGGAATTTACAGTAATTTTTATATTTGTTTAATCTTTTTGAATTTTTTAAATTTGATTTTTCTAATAATTGATTTTAATTATTCTTTATACATAACCAGTAAATGATAGATTGGGTATTGAAAAAAAATTAACAAAACATAGATTGAAAAGTACTGAAATAGAAATGGAAGACAGAAAGATAAGCCTGTGCTTGACTTTTTTCAATGAGAATTTGGTTTAGAAAGAAGAATATGATATATACATATTGTAATACATGTCAATAAAACTATTCATATTTCTCAAAGGTCACACATCATTTTTGAACTTTAAAACATATCTACTACTAGAATTGCAATGATACCTGAAAATACTAGTGCATAACTAACTTCCTTCTGAAGTTATTTATGTGAAAACTAGATTTCAAGTTAATATTAAGGCTTACTTCTCTTAATGCCTATCAGACACTGGCATAATGTCTACCCATCTTTAACTGACTCTATACAGTTATCTTATTGCCTGGTAAAGCTGTTCAGCTTTCTTCAGCTCTTTCTGCATGACCCAAATAATATTAAAATCCCAGTAACATATAAAATCTAAATAATTATACTTTTTCCTTCAGAAACTCTTCTTTCAATATTTTTATTCCTATCAAGAGAGATTAATTTATTTTCTCAATCCTCGACATTAAGAGTTGGCAAACATTTTCTGTAAAGCAGATACTAAGTATTTTATTGTGGGCTATGTGGTCTGCTGTCACAGTGACTCAACTCTGCTGCTGTACCAAGAAAGCAGCCACAGACAATATACAAACAAATAAGTGTGGCAGTGTTCCAATAAAGTTTACTTACAAAACTGGCAGAAGGCTTTCAGATATGGTCTAATGGCTATTACTTGTTGATCCCTGTTTTGCATCATAGATACAACACAAAACTTCACTCATTAAAAAACTATCACATAGTAGAGGCTTAAAATTTGTCATTCTTGTTTGCATTTGTCATCAGCTTTTTAAATTGAAAGGCTGAGAGATTCATCAATATTCAGGGCTTACATAAGATGAGACACTATTTTTCAAGAAAATCAAAGTAAGTATACTGAAAAATTTTTTGTGCCTTGTCTTTAATGTCATATGTCTAGGGAAGCTATAATCTTTCATTAGAGTGCAACAATCAAACTGGTTATAAAAAAAACAGATTTATTTACACTAATTGCCACAACCACTGCAACAAATAATATATGTGCAATAATCCCTGCAGAGCAGCCCTTTTAAAATGAACCACAAACTTGGCCCATAATATCACAAACAAAACTATAATTCAGAGTAGAATGCTTTTTGTTTAACTCTCATCTATTGAACAACTTCAAAATGTAGAGCTCTTGTTTGCATTTTTAACAAACCTGGAATGTAGATTTATTCCATCTTTGGGGTTCAAAGAAGGCCTGCCCAGCATGTGATCACTCCTTTCCTTCAAGACCGATCATTCCTTTCCTTCAAGACGTGAGACACTCTAAAACTAAAGTCAAATTTGAACCTTCTGTTTTCACCTACATTCCGATTTCCGTAGTGGAATAAGTAGTTCTATGAACAATTTTCTTCCTCATTCTAGAACTCTTTGCCCCAGAACACAAGAGAAATTGTGAAGTGTTTAAGTTTCCAAGGGAGTATTACTGTTAGATTCCAAATATCTTAACATTAATGTTCTAGTTGCTAAATTCCTTTGAAAACTCTTCTCACTCTAAAACTACCTTTACGTAGAAAACTAAAAAATCTCTAGAGTTCACAATCCTCTATAAAGTATCAAGTGGTTGGTTTTTATTAGACTGTGAGTAGCCTTTGAAGAGTAAGAATAAAGTAAAAGAAGTAAAAAAGAATGTAAGTGGGTTCTCTGATGGGGATTCACATTGAAATAAAAATGAGAAGGCAGTATATACTATTGTTCTGGGAATATGAATTCTGTGAGAGAGAAAAATGCCCCTGCAAAAGGGCTTAGGACACATTTGGATGTTTAGTGAGAACTAAAATTTGAGATGTAAAAAATTATCATCATGGGTCTTATTTTCTTTCTCCTTATTTTTTTCCTGTCAGTGACTGTTCTGACTTGCCAGACTTAAAATTCTAGTTACTCCTAGTTTCCTTTTTGCTTAAGAATTCAATCACAAATTTTTAGCAAATACTTCTTTCTTTTATACCATTGCCATTCATTCAGTATCCTTACGTATAGAGAACATGCTATGCTGAGGCTGCCTACTTGCTTTTTCTGTCAAGATTCTTCAACTCTTCTATACAGTTTTGCTAGAGGTCTTCCCCAAATATTTAGTTTCAAATGCACTGTATGTGAATAAAAGACAGCTTACTCAATAAGACAGTTTAAATACTGTTCAGCAATAATAAAATATTTTAAATAGTTAAAGAATGAGATGTATGCTTTATAGTAGTAAAAACTGAATTTAAACAATTCATAAACAATAAAACAATTATTGTAGAGAAAGTTAACAGAAATGGAAAAGAACACAAAAAGAAGCAAATACTATAAGGCAAAATTTAAATTCTGCATCGACTTAGGACAGAGAAGGAAAAGCAGAAACTACGGCTCACAAAAATTAGAGGAACAGGGAACGTGCAGATACTCCAGTACTTTCAGCTCTTTGTATAGTGCATTTTTACCAAAAAATAAAAGTTGGTTTTGCATTCCATTTGCATAATCAAACAACTTCCTTTGATTTGTCATTTGCTTTTCTGATGTTCTTGTTTAATGAAAAAAAATCAAATGTTTCTTTTTTTTATCACTTCATAATCATTTTGAAATATCCCCTAATTTTTGTGAGCAGTATAGAAGGATTATGCCTACTGCGGTAACTGATGCAGCTGCTGTTATTACTGAAGCCCAGTATAAAATATAAAAGTAATCAGAAAACTATATTCACATGAGGTAAAAGAAAATCAAGATTGGGCCTAAAGAGAGGAAAATATCAGCAGTGATAAACCAAGTGATTTGGAAGTTATCTGGATAGTGTTCTGTGAATTCAATTTCTGACTGGCTTACCTAGGCAACAAAACAAGTTGCCAATTACTATTTATGGTACATCAGTCACTCTACCACTGGAGGGAGTCTAGTCACATACCCTTTGATGTGACTTTTACTCTAATAACTTCCTGTGCTTCTCTAGGAATGAATTAGAACCCCTACCTAGAATATGAATTGGTTTAACATGATCTGATAGTTTGAGCTTTTTTTAAAGGTTGTTTCTTTTAGTTTTTTATTTTTTCCTTTTGTTTCATACTAATAAAAATCTACAGTAACTCTACAGCCATATCTGGGTTAAAAAAATGAATCCAGAGGTCACATATGGTAGTACAGATCTATCCTTAGAAAAACATTGTTAAATCAAGAACAGAGGATGGCTCTGATGCAAATACCTACCCAAAACAGGTATCAAAGTCACAGGGCACATAATATGTAGCAAACAGCAGATCTGAAGAAGCTGAAAAGAGCTTGTAAAATTAAGGTTGACAAGGATATTACTGATGGGATAGGGAAATATAAGCAAAAGATAGAGTACTGTAACTGTGACTAAAATTAGCTGTCCTCATAAAATTCAGAATTTACAGTTTCTATTTACTACTCATAAAGTTAAATTGACATAAGGAGGATTTACTAAATAAATAAGACAAAACTGAAACAAACAAAAACAAAGATCTAAACATTAGCAAAAAAAAAAAAGAAAGAAAAAGCAGTTCAATGCAAAAATGGAGACTAATATTGCATTTCTAGTAACTATTATTCTCTATTTTGTGTCGACATGTGAGATATTATGTTACTAATATTTCATTTAATTATTTTAATAATCCTACAGAATCAACATTACTCAGTGAATATGAGAAAGTTTGAGGCTAAACAAAGGTTAAGTAATTCGCTTAAGGTAACAAACATTATCTATCAGGAGTTTAAATTCTGTAGAGGTCTTCTGATTCTAAAATGGTATTACCACCATGCTATATGAATGCCCGTGAGACTGAGTAATGATTACTTTACATTCCTATACTAGTAAAGGTAACTGTTGTACTTCTCAAAGCTGTCTACTTCAGAAATGTCGCTAAGGATTAGCTAATTCAGAACTGTGCTACTAAGCATTTCTGTGTTACTTTACATTTCAAAAGTTAAAATAAAAAAAGTTAAAATCTGTTTAATTCGTATGTCAATAAGCATAAAATGGAAGTCCAAACTGATTTATAACTTAAATAGATAGGATTCTTAAAGTCCAAACTTAAAGAAATCTTTTATATTTTAGCCATGTAAAAAGAAGAAAATCGTTCTTCTTTTCCGCCACAAAACTCTTGTTAGAGACAAACACAGAGAAATCTAGCAGCTTTTGTCTGTGCAATTTCTTTAAAACGTGTTCCCCTGCTGACTGACTAGCATCATAAACTCTATAAACCATATCTAGACAATTATAAAATGTGTTGATAATGAAAATAATATATGTTAAAATTACGAAACCTTGGTGTTGGATTTAAGGGCTATACAACAAATTAATTTTGTATTTTTTTCCTTTCTATTATACTTATGACACATCAGTCACATAAGAGTTCAGTGAGTTCAGATGCATGTAATGCAACATAAATCTTTCCTTTTCAACAAGAAAGCTTCCATATACATACGCATGATAAAAAAGGATGAAAAGAACAAATAAGGTAGAATTCTATGTATGAGGTAGGGAACTGTTTTGTCTTATTATGGGTAAATTAGAGTCTGAAGTATCTATTGGAAGAAATAAACTGGAAATTGTTTCCCATATTATTGATGCTTGCTTGTGAGAAGTTAATGCTTTTCGTTTTCCTTTAGTTTTTTGAAAGCTACAATTAAAGTATTATGTAGGCAACCTGAGGATACTTCAGCACAGCAGAAAGGAGGGACAGAAACCTTCTACTTGGAACAGAGATGACCCAAACTACAGCATATCTACCTAGGTTTACCAAAAGAAGTCTATCCAGAATTATCATCTGAACTACAAGGAACAGATGCCTAGGGTAAAGGCAGACATGAAGTAATAATATGTGGTGTGTAAGAACCCATTTGCTTAATTAAAAATTCCAATTATATGACCACTTGGACTCTATTCCATATTCTTCATGGACTATTAAATATTTTGAGAAACTATGAAATAAAGAAACAGTGTAAATTGTTGTTAATAATATAAAAATTAATTTGTAAGAAAACAAGCAAGTGACATGGAAAAAAAAACATAAAAAAGAAAAGCTAAGGAAACATAAAGGCATAGTTAAGTTTACCAGAAACTATAGCTCTTGGTTGATGCAATATGCAAAACATTATAAAATTAAAAACATCTACAAGTGGAGCAGGTAAAAAGAAATGTACATTTAACAATAATATTTTCTCGTTTTCTATTGTGTTCCACTTCTAATAAATCCACATTACTCTCATTTTTTCCATTGTCAGATTAATAGTAGAATAAAATAAAGTGAGAAAAGTGAAGAGCAAACAAGACAAATGTATTTCTATGATCATAAAATTATAATATAGCATTTACTATGTACTTAAGCCCATAACAGATTTTCTGCCACATACCAATCTTTCTATGCTATATATTTACAAAGTAAAATAATGAGACCTTAGAGGAAGTAAAAGGAGGGAAGTGAAGGAAGTAAACAGCATCTATCTAGCTGAAAATTTCTCAGTATAAAATTATGATAAATAAGGCCTGGTTGACAAATTTAATGCAACATTTTAAAATTGTTCTATGCAAACAACTATACTATTTCCTCTAAATATTCTGATGAAGACAACAACATTTTTGGAACATGTAGAGTCACAACATAAAAAATTAAGCATTTAGCAACATCCCTACATAAGCTATTTCCAAATTTTTACACAGCTTTTGATAAAAGTTACGCTTTTTGTATTTATTGATATAAACTATTTTATTAAATAAAGCCTTATTTAATTAATCTATATCTAATAAATTAGAAGTCTTCAAATAAGTAGTAATTTTCATAGATACTTAGTGCCAGCACCCTCCCCCCAAATTAAATGTTACATAATTTTCTCATTTTGCAGGCTCTATAATGTGAACTGAAACAACTAAAAATTACTACCACAAAAAAAACAGTTACCACGCTTAAAGAGACCACAGTAAATGCCACACTGATTTTTTTCACTCTACACTATTAATTCTGTGAAGTTCATAAAAAAGTAAAAACATTATTTTCCCTAATATTTTAAAACCTATGGTAAAGGCAATTTTAAGTATTAAGATTACTGGGCCTTGAGGTGCAACCATGAATTGCCTAATTCCAAAAACTACAGTATGAGCTTTTGATATATCACTGAAGTAAATGAAATAAAAAGATTTACAATGGTAATATTACAAACAGTCATTTCACAAAAGTATAAGCTAAAACCCACATGACTTCCTATGTGGTATATTAAAAATAATCTTTATAGTCTAATAATGCAAGCTTATATATGGAATTCCAAAAAAATGACTTTTTGATGCCATAAATATGTGCACCTATTACTGTGGTGGCCTTAAATAGTCCAAGGATAAAGGAAATACAAGCAATTTTTGAAAGAGTATTTATTTATCCATATTACATATGCTTCAGAATTTAGTGACTTTGGCTTCAAAGAACAATTATTCTGTGTTGTAAGTTTATTAATAAACAAATTTAGTGTTTAGTTAACCTAAATTGTACTGTATAGTACGCCTAACCAAGTTATTACCATGTAAATGACGTTGGAAACAAGACCTCTGTTCTCTATTGGATTACATACTGATAAATTTTATGACCTTATTGTGAGGTATCTCTACATACCTTGGCTAAAAATTTTTTAAATCATCATCTCTATATACAGTTACAAATTAATTTCATTTACAGCCAAAAGTGTTCGGGGTCATCTTGACAATGTAATTCGTTTTTTCTTTGTCAGATGTACAATTTTACAATTATTTGACCTGTCAATTACTGATCAGATGACTTCTTTACAAATGAATTCTATTCCACATTACTGAAATAGCACTGACTCTTCAACTACTCCACTAACACAGAAGCACTGGAACTACCCATACTGCACATAGTACCAGCTTATCTCCAACGCTCAGACCTGTGTTCAATCAGTTTTCTTATTTAGGAGACTTTAAAAATAGAATAAGACATATAAAATCAAGACACAATGATAAATATTAGCCACATATTCTGAATCACAGCAGCTATATTAGGCCATTTCCTTCACAGGTTTTTTAAAATCTGAACTTATATTTATTTTAAATTAAAATTATTGGGGTGTCATCGGTTAATAAACTGTACAACCGTTACAGATTTTTGAGTTTCTGAATGACAATCCCAAACCACGAAGCTTGTGGCTGTCCTTGGTGCTGAAACTCACTTTTTCCCCCTGCCCTTTCCCTGAAAAAAACAAAAACAAAAAACAGAAAAACTGACGTCCTAATCCCATTTTCAGATTAAAAAGAATTCTAAATTGTGTGTGTGTGTGTGGGGGGGGGTGCCTGCAATTGGAGATTTAAAAACAGAACTGATAAATTCTGGGTAGAAAATGCTAACGTGTGTGTGTGTTGTGTGTTGTGTGTGTGTGTGTATGTTGTGTGTGTGGTGGGGGGGGCGGTGTTGCTAGAAACATCTAGAGGGCATTTCCCCTTCGGTGCCGGGAGACCCAGGATATCGGGACTGCGGCAAAGATCGGCACCGCCTGGACCCGGGCAGGAGCCGCAGCAGGCACGGCGCCCTCGTCGGGGCAGCTCCTGGGCTGGGGCCCAGAGGACGAGCCCAGCGACGGGCTCTGCGACCGCGGACGGCGGCGACTTTCTGTGCCTACGGGCTCGCCCCCGGGCCCCTTTGTTTCTTGGGTCTGCCGGGAGGGGGGCTGGGCCGAGGGGAACCCCCACCTGCATTTATTCCCACAGAGGGGACAACAAAAGACCTTGCCGCCCGGGCGGGCAGGGTCCGCGGCGCCGGAGCGGCCGCAGCGCCTGGCGCGGGAGCGGCCCTTCTCCGCACGGCCCCCGCTGCTCTTACCGTCCCGGTCGCACAGCTGAATGGCCTCCAGACTGAGGTTTTTGATCACCTCCTCACAGGGGCTGGTGGGACTGTTGAGGGCATGATCCAGGCGCGGCACCTCCATTTTTCGAGCCCCCTTCTCAAGCCCACCTGCTTCGTCTCCAGGCTCCCTCGGTGGACGGGGTGGGAGAGAAGGGCGGGAAAGGGAAGGGGAGCGGCGGCGGGAGGGGAAGAGGGCTGAGACGCGGCGCTGAGGGGCCAAGGCTGAGCCGCCGCGGCCGAGCCGACCGCAGTGACAGCAGCTCCGGGGAGTGTGCGCCTCTGCGAGACCGAGAGGGACCCGGCGCGAGAGCGGGAGGCGCGCGCTCCGGGAGGGGAGGGGACGCAACGCGCCGGGAACGCGAGGGAAAAGGCGCGGCGCGCGCACGCTCGCGAGAGGACGCGCCCACCTGCTGGCTCGAGGCCCTTTCCCTCCCCCGCCCTGCCGCGTGCACGCGCCCCCGGTTGCCCTCGCTCCACGGGCCCCGTAACCCCGTGTGTGAGGCGGTGGACGGCCGAGCGCGCGGGAGCGCGGGGCATTTGGGGCCGCTGTGCGCTCTCCCGGCCCTTTCCTGGTGTGGGCGTGTCGGGGTCCTCTACCTCCTCACAGTACCAGTCGGAGCCCGGCTTGGCACTGCACGTCTCTGCAGGGGGAGCCGAGAGTGAGCAGGATGCTTATTGAGGATTGGAAAAATAAGAATCTACTCTAGACCCTCGTAGCGGGATTTTGGAACCAGCGGGCTAACTACGCCCGTTTAAGGTCTCGGGCTACTTGACGCCCACACCCTGCTTGGTTAGCTGGATATTCCAAACAGCCTCGTCTGTGTGAGAAATTAGTGCATTAATTGAAGAGTGGCAGGGTTTGGGGACAGAGCCATCTCTTTCCCTTCCTTTTCTAAAATGGAAAATGTGCTTGGTCAAGTCACCCTAAACTTACCTGCGCATTGTTTTAGTCGCAGTAAAGATTGTGCAGTGCGCTTAGTGAAGGTACAAGTGTTTTTAAAATGAAATAGATTCAAGCCACAGCCTGTTGAATTCTTTTGCCATTGGCTTATTTGGAATAGTTTTTAGTTGTGTTGCTACCTCAAGATCAAAAATAATGACACACACATCCTTTTTGGTGTGTATGTGTATTCGAAATTAAAGTGTTTTTTTAATTGATTTTCCAAATCCAAACATAATGTTCAACAATAAATGAACAGTTTACATATAAATTCTATACGCTACCATTTCTAGTTGCATCCATGTAGTCCTAACACAACTAAATACACGTAGTTAATCAAGTCCTCATAAAACAGGACCAGCTCACTGTAAAATAAGCCTGAGAGAAAACCTGGCACAAATGCAAGTTGATAAAAGTCTGTAGAAGATAATTGGGCATCTTAAAGTGAAGTGTCCTTATTATGAACTTAGGTATTAATGAAGATGGATTTCCTTCTTGTAGTTTGAGAGAATTCTTGTGTAATGTCGTGGTGTCCTCAAGGAGAGAATAAATTATTGTTTGTCAAGAAATAGGACAAGATGGCATTTATTGGTGAATTTCCTGTGTTCTAAAGCCAGGCCCTGGAGAACTAGAAAAGGATACTGTCAACCCAAGCACTGTGGGTTCATCTTTCAGAATACAAGTAACAGTTTTACAAATCTCAAAAGGAGCTGTGTAAACTAGATTACCGATTTATTGATTTACAGGATGAGATCGCAACTCATTCTTATAAATAAAACTATAACTCACACCAATATTTGTTAAGCACATGCTCTCCAAGGACAGTATGCTACATATTGGAAATTTTGAGTTCCAGTCTATCAGGAAAGAAAGACATCAAAAAAGCAAAATTATGATGGGTGTTACTAGAACTTGTAGCAGTATACACAGGGTCAAATTCATATGATCAGATTCTTGGGCTGGAATATTTGTGTAATGGGAAAAGGGGGTAATGTGTTGAGAAATAGCAACGTGATTTTCTGGGCACAAGACCTATAGAATCCCAGGCATCATTTTCCTGAGGATTTAGATTTTGTAAGAAATACAAAAGAATTAATATTTGACTTTTGATGTTTAATATAGGATTTTTTTAGCAAGTTGTTAGGCTTCAAATCAAGACATTATCAAGAGATAAAATATAAATTTGTTAATGGTTTAACATATCAAGTCTAGGCCTATTGGTTCAAATGATAAGGTTTCTCCCCTAGTGAAGACAAGATATACTAATCCACCACGAAGGCTTACACCAGAGATTTTATAAGGAAAATGGTGGCTATAAGGTAAGTAAAGTAGAAGAAAAACTTATTCTCTGTGGCTCAGAGAATTATGAAAAGAGGTAGGAGTGCTCAAGGAAGGTAACCTATAACACTTTTATTCACTGTCACCTTGAGGATGTGAGGTGAGGGATTGTAGCTTTAGAAATACATAGATAGGTATGGGAAACCTCAAGGAAAGAATCAGTTCTGTCCCAATTCTCAGATCTTGAGATGGGGATCACTTGGCCAGGCTTAGGTTACCACATTCACATAACCTAAATGGACATCATAAGCAGAGGGTGGTTAGGAGTTTACTTTACAGGTGGCTGTGTACTCGGAAGACAACTGAGTTAAGAGCTAGCAGACCTGCATGAAGTCTAATGTTAAAAGAGCAAAAGATATTCGAACAAAAGCCGGAGGGTGGACTTTCTAAAGCAGAGAATTTTAAAGTACAAAAAGATGAGACTCTTCCATCAGAGACAGCTACCAGGCCCTGACCAAACTAAGAAAGCAAAAATTATGAGTTTCTCTAGCTACCATCTTCAAGTGAGAGACCAGAAGCAACTAAGCATACCAAGGATGTCACCACAGAGACCAGAGGAGACAAAAGACATTTAAATCCAGTGATTCTGTCCCAATGCCTCAAAGTAATGGAAGCACCCTCTCCTGATATTCCCAAATAACAATCTAAAATACAATGTTGGGGAAAAGGTAGAAATCTGAAAGACTGAGCCCAAACCTGCCTCCTATAAGGTCAATACAAAGACCTTGATTTTCTCTTGTGTTTGTAATACGTAATAATGATCATCTTTCTTCATCCGGCTGCCCTTATGTATCCAGTTCTCTGGCTAAATATTCCTAGTTCTTTCAAACACTTTTGATATCTCATTGCTTTGAGTCCCTCTATCACTCTGGACAGTGTCCTCTGGATGGCTCTAATTTTTGTAAGAGTCCATAGATGAAAACACCAGATGTGAAATATAAGAAGAATATAAATAAGAGCACAGTATGTAGTCTATTACAATCCTTGCTATACATGACAGGCATAACACAGTCCAGGGGCACATTAGCTTTTCTGACAGTAATATAACTCTGGCATACATCCTGAGTTTGCAATTACATAAAACCTGTACCTTCTCCCTGAACATTTCTTATTTCCCCAGTGATATTGTTAAAATTAAGCACATAGTATAGTTTTTGTGTAGAGAAGATACTCAGTACGATTTGCTGAATTATTTTATTGAACTTTAGTACTTTGAATGTGTTTAATTATATTGCTGTAATAGTCAAAGAAAAAGTAGGTTACAAAGTCCTTTAAGTAAGCTTGTAAGCGCAGAGGCCATTCTTAGATGAACCACAGCCCTAGGCACAACCCACTCTTTTATGTGTAGGCAGAAGGCAAAAGGTGAGAACCAAAACCGGAAGTAGAAGCAAACTGCAAAAAATGCATTACAAATGAAGGACTGGTTTTTTTCTCTCTCATAACATTACTGTGACTTTTTCTAAGCTATTATTATAAATGGTAGGACAAGAGAAAGGTCATGATTGACAGAGACGAAGTTGAAAACAACTCAGATAATTTAAATTCTTTACTCAAGTTTGTAGTGTCTAGACTTGTGAATATCAAATGAGATAATATGCAAGAAAGCATTGTATTAGCTTTAAGGCACCTCACAAAGTTAGGATATTGTTATTATGGGATACCAGGGATGCCATTAAGAAAAACTATCTGGTCAATTTTACAGTACAAATTTTTGGAAATATTTTAATAGCTATATAGCTATTTTAAAACATCAAGAACTTCCATATTTAGAGTATATTCATATTTAGTGCAGTGATTTCCAAACTTTATCATCTCATGGCACACATAAACTAATTATTAAAATTCTGCAGTACACCAAAAAAATTATTTTTTGCTGATCTGACAAAAAAAATAGGTATAATTTTGATTCATTCACACTGGATGGCTATTGTTGTGCTTGCTATTTTTCATTTCTTTTATTTGACAATCTAAGACAAAAGAGGTCAGTGACCCTAACTAAATAGTCAGTTACTACATGTTTTAAAAATTCTTGCAGCACACAGGCTGAAAATAGCTGGTTTAGTATGTTGGGGCCTTTAAAAAATTATATCAGATTATGTTTGTTTTTTATTTTATCTTAATGGTAGATTTTTGCCAAGATCATAAGCAAATATTGAATCTCTCCTCAGTATTTGATTTTTACCCTTCTAATTAATTCTGTATCATAACATGATGGGAGAGAGTAAAGACCTAGGATTACTTGATCCATTACAAATCATGCTGTCAGAATTCAGTTTGCTTGACAATACATTGGTTATTGCAGACTTTTCTGTTTGAAATCTCCTGCTCCACTCTAACTTTCAAAAGATGATCTCCCCTTGCTTTCCTGGAAGAAAAATGAAGATTGAGTGATATTTTTCATTTGTTCTTATCTTTAGCTAAGAAGATCCTGGTAAAACTCACTCTGTTTCCTTCCCTCATACGTGCTCTCTCCATTCAGGGCTGTGTACTACAGAATAAGGTTAGCTTCCTGTTTTTACCCACTCCAGCTGCTTTGGTCTTTTTCTCTCCCTCTCTCTTTCTTTTGTCTTTAAAGATTGCCAAATGTCTTTAATTTAAAAGAATATCTTACTTGAACCAAACAGTTTCTATTCATTTTCTTAATATTCTAAGGTATGGACAGAACCTATTATAAATTAAGAAGCGCTATAAAAGTGTTATTCATTTACTCCATTTCCATATAATCCTCACACAATTTATCATCAGTCTCCTCCACTCTGATTCTTACCCTTCAGATGTCATGTTTGAATTTGGTGACATTTTTCACATCACCAAATATAAAAGGCTTTTTATCACCTGCATCATCCTTGATGTTACAGCAGTTGTTTCTGCTGAACTTCTGTAGCACTGAACTCTAGTGGATCTCTTTCTACATGTATGCTTGCTTAATGTTTATCAGCTCTAGCTTCTTTTTTTATGCTGTGATTTATTTTTATTTTATTGTTTTTTTATTTAGAAAATTAAACTTATCGGGGTGACATTGACCAATAACAGTACATAGGTTTCAGGTAAACATCTCTATGGCATTTGAACTGTTGCTTATGTTGCATACCCATCACCCAAAGTCACATCACTCTCTGTGTTTCTAAGTTGTCTTCTTGAGAGTATGTATTCTTTAAAGTTCAACCTCTGACACTATGTTCTTCCTTGTTTAAAGCCATTTCCTTTGATAATGCAGGCATTCCCATGAATTTTAACATCTTATTAATGTTTAAATTCTCACTTTTATGATCAAATCTCTATCTCAAGTCCCCAACTATAAACAAAGCCATTGCCTTATTTTCAACTAATGAACATTTTTATTTACATTACTATACCCATTTTATTAATTAGTTCACCCCCAAAATTGATTGCCTTTTCTAATTTCCTTCATTGCAGTCACTGGCAGCTGTATCTATTTAGTCCCTCAGTATCACCCAACTTTGTGGTTTTCTCTTTAAATTAAATTATCTTCACAACAATTAAAATTTTGATGTCTCCTGACTGTGTGTGTGTGTGTGTGTGTGTGTGTGTGTGTGTTCCTGGAATTATAAGTACCACTACCATATTTAAGTTCTCAGTATTTTGACCAGATTATTGAAATTCTCAGGTATAGTCTTTCTACCTCTCTTTTTAAATCTGTGCTGCTATTAAAATTAGTGATTTAAAACAAAACACTTTGTAATCAGAACTTAATATGAATTACAATGGCTACCTATTTTTCTTCTACAGTTAATGGTGAGTTACTAAAGTATTATATTTTAGGCAAGTAAATGCCAATTGCAGTGTTAATGGAAAATTAATCTGCCCATGTTTCATAGGCTGAATGGAATGGAAGAAGACAGGAGCTTAGGAGATTATTACAATTCAAGCAAGTAATTATAAAGTATTTATAGACTAGGACAGTAGAATTAGGAATGGAAAGGAAGCAGTTTGAGAGAGTGATGTAACAGAGAGATGAGAAGCATCGACTCATAGTTGCAGCACTTTAGTTGTTCATTGATTGCTTTCTCATATGTGCCTTCGCTGGAGGGCTCCAGCTGAGCCAGTTACCTTTTGCTTAAGCCAACCATCTTTGGGTTCGAGCCAACAACCTTGGGGTCATGTGTATGACCCCAAGCTCAAGCTGGTGAGCCCACACTCAAGCAGGTGAGGCCGTGCTCAAGCTGGCAACCTTGGGGTTTTGAACCTGGGTCCTCAGCATCCCAGGCCCCCAGCATCCTAGGCCAACACTGTATTGACTGTGCTACCACCTGGTTAAGCAATAGAATGTAAATATTAATGCTACAGTGCAGCATCATATAGCATATGAAGCAAGAAAAAAATGTACTATGCATACTTTTTCTATTTTAAAACCAAATAGTTATTTTCCAATGATATGAAAGTATATTAAACTTAAGAACTAAAGTAACATTTAGTCTTTATTTTATATTTGTGAATAAACAGATTTCAACTAAAAATTGCTCTCAGAATACCCTCTGCTATCAGTAGTCAAAATTTGACTGGACTTAGTGTTGGAAGGAAGAAATCTTGGGAGAAGTCAAGAAAAGGAACTTTTTTATAGACTGTCCCACTTTGATTGAAAGTCTTTCTCTTCTCTGGTCTTTTCTCTTCTATTCAGTAAGTTTTACAATAGAGAATTTTAAGAATGTGTTCAAATATACAGCTCTGCCTAAGTACCATGGCAGGGAATCTTGAAAACATGGTGATCAGAGTTGTAGGTATATAGCCATAATCAGTTTGCCACAAATTTTGGACTGTTCTTGCCTTCACAAGTGTATTTTTCTAGTTTTGAGTTTTTCACTGGTCTTGAAACAAATTCACTTGCATCTTTACCTTATTGACAAACAGGATATCTAGTCTGTTTCCTTTGAACACAGCTTAAAACCGGTTAGGGTTAGGGTTGGGGTTAGTATTTCCTTAAATCTAGCCACAGAAATTTTCCATGAATCTTTTTCTAGGATTTTTATCTCAGCAGATATTAGAGCTGTGACTTTTATAACAATTAACACATTTTGTTTTCCCAAAGTTCTTTTTAAGCTATAGAAATGCCTGTAAGATTTCTAAAAGACCTCTCATTTTTCTAAATATCCAACCCTTTCTCAAATTGTACTATAACATTGGTGATATTATATAGCTCACATTTGCCATACACTCATTAGTAAGAAGCCTAATTCAGCAACTGCATCTTGCCTTGAGTCTTTCTCTGTAAAATTTTTGTGAAAAGCTATCACAATGCATTTAATTGGAATTTAACTTTCCTGACTCCATCCAAACTAGACTTCCTCCAAGATTCATAATGGGAAAAACTTCAGGGTAGGTACAGGCTTATTAAAGAGATTATTCAGTCAATAACATCCACTGAATGATGATACAATGCTATGTATTTATGTATTCAGATATGTACATATGTAAATAGATATATATGTGTGTAAGTATGAATGAAAATGTGCATTACTGAGTGACCATTAGGTTTTCTGTGATAGAAAGAGAGTACTGCCCATGACAACAACGCTTTCTGCCCTAAGTCATTGCTGTTACTATACAATGAGGAGAAATGGATTGCTTCTAGTTAACTAATTTTATAAGAGGAGATGGCATCATAAAAATTAGCACCATAGCTATTCATAGGAGGGTGCTTCAACTCAAAAGTAGCAATAATGAGGGCCATTGGGACAGATAACTATTACCTTCTGCTTTTCCTAATAATTTCCCCATCATTGGGATACATAAATTCAACTATTTATTGTTCTAATATATGAAAATATTCATAATAATCCATACTAACAACTCATTTGTAGTTACTGTGCAGGATCTATGACATGTAAAACAAAAAGAATCTTCTAGATTTATATTTCTATACCTATTTATTTTCACAATTATTATTTATATACAGTATCTAGGTTTTTTAGTGTATATATTTTGTAAATAACTATAAATTCTCTTTGAAAGAGGTAAGATATAAATAAATATAAAAATTTTATCCTATTTTATTTGATTTTTTTTTGCAAATTTAAACATTTAAAAATGAAAGCCCAGAAAAAAAAAAGCATGAGTAGACAATAAAGGACCATACAGAAATTTCTCATTGTGAGAAAATGAGTATAGGTCCAAGTACTATTATGGGTTGAATTCTATTCCTTCCTTTTCATGTTGAAGTCCTAAATCCCAGGACCTCAGAATTTGACCTTATTTTAACAAGGGTCTTTACAAATGTAGTCAAGATTAGGCCTTTAGAATAAGTCCTAATAATATGACATGTTTTTATAAAATGGGACAAATTTGGACACAGAAATAGGCATGCACACAGAGTGAATACCATGTGAATATGGCTTATAATGTGTGGTTAGGACTCACTGAGATGGGGTGATTAGGTAGAAATAGAATAGGAGAATCAGGCAAAATTAAGTGTCACTAGGAGTCACAGCAATCATGGAAGCAATGTTTCAAGCAATGGGTTGTGATAAAGAGATCATCAAATGATGGGAGATCGTAGAGAGGCAGTGTTAGGGAAAAGGTACAGTCAGTCTTTGGAGGTGGAGAGAGTTGTGTTTGTTACCTTCACCATTTACTAGTTATGCAAACTCTGAAAGCCATTTTACCTCACTAAATATCAATTTTTCTCACCTATAAAGAATGGGAAATGGATACCTTTCTTAAATTTGGTTGTAAATTACGAGTAACCAAATGCAAATACTCTTGTACACAGACACACACACACATATACATAAAAAAAACTTAGCAAAAATAGACGATCAATAGTGGCAGCTGTTATTCCTGCTATACCATAATTAAGGAAGAGGATATTAGACTGTTAAGAAAAAAGAAATAGAAAAAAAAGTAAAAGGATATATTTTCTTATTAACGCTAGGCAATCACTAAATGAACACATTATATATTAGCTACTGTTCTCAGAACTCACAGGTATTAACTTATTTAATACTGACTACAATTCTATGGGTAGATATTATTTTGATTCCCATTTCACAAGTGAGAAAACAGGCACAAAGCAGTTATTTGCTCAAGTCCACACAGATGTTGAGTGCAAGAGTCAGGATTCAAAGCCAATATATCTAACTATAGTGTTCATGGTTTTCAATACTATGCTATATTTCATCTCTTTTATAATCAATGGTGTGTTTTCAGAGTTATTTAGTCTGTGACAGTGAATCTGTATTCCTTTTCTAGTGATTATAGAATTTCTAAACAGTGAGTTTTTTTCAGTTGAGGCAATTCTGGAAAATAATTTTTACCAGGCAGCGTCTTCTGTTTGAAAAATTCTTGGTCAGGAGAATATTCACAGTAAACAGTTTTGCCTTCTCAGTGATTGATTAGAATATAGAATTTGCTTTTGGACTCCAGAACAAGACAACAGGGTTCTGTGTCTTATACGTAGTTAATCAATATTAGGCCCAAGAAATTTAACAAACTTTTATTTTTTGATATTATAGCTTACAAAGTCATTTAAATATTCTTTTGGTGACAGAGTGTCATAGTCAGTTCATACCAGCTCACGAGAGGTGATTATTAAATTTTTAAAAATTTTGCAAGATGATTGATACATACAGCTAGTTTTAAAATTAAATTATATACTACTCACAAAAATTAGGGAATATTTCAAAATGAATACGAAGTGATAAAAGAAACATTTGATTTTTTTAATTAAATAAGAACATCAGAAAAGCAAATGACAAGTCAAAGAAAGTTGTTTGAGTGTGCAAATGAGATGCAAAACAAAACCAACTTTTATTTCACTGGTGAAAATGCACTATACAAAAAGCTAAAAGTTCTGAAATATTTGCATGTTCTCTGATCCCCTATTTTTTGTGAGCAGTATATATCCCATCATCTTTTGAGGCACAGATCTGTTATTTTTATGTCTTTTTCACTATGAACAATGCTGCAGTGAACATAGGGGTGCATATATTTTTGTGAAAAATGTTTCAAAATATCATGCTAAGCAAAATAAACCAGACAGGAAAAAGCAAGAACCATATGATTCACTCATATATGAAATATAAAACTGCAAGCAAGAAATAAAAAACAAACAAAAACTCATAGACACAGACAACAGTATGGTGGTTACTAGAGGAAGGGGAGTGAGGGGGTGAAGGGTAAAGGTGATAAATACATGGTAACAGGAGAAGATTTAACTTTTGGTAATAGGCTCACAATATAATATACAGATGATATATCATAGAATTGTACACCTAAAGCTTATGTAATTTTATTAACCAGTGTCACCCCAATAAGCTTAAGTAACAATAACAAAAAATAAATTATAGAAACAAAAATGAACAATACATAATCAAAGTTTAAAACACTCAAAACATTATTTTGCTACATTTTTACTATTATCTATGTCCTTGAGGTTATTGACACTTACTTGTTTGTGAAGAGGAAACACCAAAGAACAGTATGCTGTTGCCCATTGCTTCTAAACTTCGTGTTCAGTGACGTTAAGTTGGTACGGTATGGTACGTGATATCGGTCAAAGTGGGAGCGCTTATTCCACTGCTGCACACTACAAATCAGGGATCCCCCTGCTCCCTCCCAGCAAGCTGGATGTTAAACCTTTATCAGCACAGCACTACAAAGCTAATGTTGTCTACCTCAATGCTAATCCTTACCTTAGTACTATCGCTTGAGTATCATTTGTATGATTTCAGAAATATATTTAGAACATAACTTGCCAGTTGTTGGTGTTATTAGAGATTCACATTGCTCAATGAGGCCTTCTATGCCATCTCAGAGATCTCAGATAGATCATTAAATTGCCCATTTTATATTCTTTCAAATCCAGAGAAATAATGTTTCATCTTGTTTTGGAAAAACTAATTATCAACTTCCACCATGGATTTCTCAAAATTTTTATTCCAACTCTTTGAAACTGTACTTTTATTATCTCTCTTTATTTATAAAAATTGTTTTTGATCACTGAGCTTACTTCTTTTCAGCTCAGTTATTTTCTAGCCTATCATCTGTGTGCAAAGAGGACACATTGATAGAGGGATAGCAGCAGTGGTGGGATTCAGCCAGTTCGCACTGGTTTGGCAGAACCAATACCTAATTTTTAAGAGTTCAGTGAACCAGTTGTTAAAATGGCACTTGTAATCAGGGTTCTCTCTAAGGTGGGCATCTGGGCAGCTGCCCAATGTGGAAATCACAAATTTACATTCCTTACTCTTTTTTAACATTCATCTGTGCAACAGCATAATTTAAGCGCCCATAGTAATGTTCATTCCATCCATGGGTGAAAAAAATTGCAAGTGAGGATGCCAATCAAGAAGCAATATGGAGTATATTCCTAAAAGTGGTATAGCTGGGCCAAAAGGCAGTTTGATTTTTAATTTCTTGAGGAATCTCCATACTGTTTTCCACAGTGGCTGCACCAGTCTGCATTCCCACCAGCAGTGCGGGAGGGTTCCCTTTTCTCCACATCCTCACCAGCACTTATTCTGGGTTGTTTTGTTGATGAGCGCCATTTTGACTGGTGTGAAGTGATATCTCATTGTGGTTTTAATTTGCATTTCTTTAATGATTAGTGATGTTGAGCATTTTTTCATATGCCTATTGGCCATCTGTATATCCTCTTTGGAGAAGTGTCTATTCATTTCTTTTGCCCATTTTTTGATTGGACTGATGTCTTCCTGGTATTGAGTTTTGCAAATTCTTTATAAATTTTGGTTATTAACCCCTTCTCAGATGTATTGTCAAATATATTCTCCCATTGTGTAGTCTGTCTTTTTATTCTGTTCTTATTGTCTTTAGCTGTGCAGAAGCTTTTTAGTTTGATATAGTCCCATTTGTTTATCCAGTTTTTTGTTTCACTTGCCTGTGGAGATAATCAGCAAATATATTGCTGCGAGAGATGTCGGAGAGCTTACTGTCTATGTTTTCTTCTAAGATACTTATGGTTTCACAGCTTACATTTAAGTCTTTTATCCATTTTGAGTTTATTTTTGTGAATGGTGTAAGTTGGTGGTCTAGTTTCATTTTTTTGCAGGTAGCTGTCCAATTTTCCCAACACCATTTATTAAAGAGTCTGTCTTTACTCCATTGTATGTTCTTACCTCCTTTGTCAAATATCAGTTGTCCATAGAACTGTGGGTTTATTTCTGGGTCTCTGTTTTGTTCCATTGATCTATGAGTCTGTCCTTTTACCAGTTCCAGGCTGTTTTGAGTACAATGGCCTTGTATAACTTGATATCCGAAAGTGTGATACCTCCCACTTTATTCTTCCTTTTCAAGATTGCTGAGGCTATTCGTGTTCTCTTTTGATTCCATATAAAGTTTTGAAATATGTGTTCTATATCTTTGAAGTATGTCATTGGTATTGCATTGAATTTATAAATTGCTTTGGGTAATATAGACATTTAAATGATGTTTATTCTTCCTAACCATGAGCACGGTATATGCTTCCACTTGTTTGTATCTTCCCTGATTTCTTTTATCAATGTTTTATAATTTTCCGAGTACAAGTCTTTAATCTCCCTGGTTAAATTTATTCCTAGGTACTTTATCTTTTTGGTTGCAATAGAAAAGGGAATTTTTTCCTTAATTTCTCTTTCTGACAGTTCATTGTTAGTGTATAAAAATGCCTCTGGCCTTTTGGTGACGTCAGGTCACCCTTGGCCGCCCCTCGGGTTCCGCTCCTCCTTGGGCTCCCAGTGCCCGCCGGGGCGCGCCCCTGACGCCCTACATATACTCAGATGTGCGGCACCTGTCCGCCTGCATCTGCCTCCTCACTGCTGCTCTCATCTCCGCTTCGGGCCGACAGCTCAGGGTACTTTGGGGACTTCCAGCCCCCAGGATCGCGCCCATAGCGCCCCTCCACCTTTTGTTAGGGTAGCGTCGCCGAGAGCGCCGGAGGGAGCGGCCTGGCCTTCGGGACCGCCTTTGTCGGCCACCAGTCTTCTGGGCATAGCCAGTTCCCTCTGCTGGGAGACCCTCGCCCCGCGGGAAGGGCGATTTGTATTTACTTTAGGTGATAAGAAATTTGCAGTCACTCGACCAAAAACTTTTTTCTCTCTTTGGGCTACTTAGAACTTCACCCCAAGTTGTCTTGTGGGGTCGCCCCTCGAAGTTTGTTTTACTGCAGAAGCGCCCCAGTCTTTTTCTGAGGGCAGAATGGCCAACTCGGGCCTGCAGCTGCTGGGCTTCTCCATGGCCCTGCTGGGCTGGGTGGGCCTGGTGGCGTGCACCGCCATTCCGCAGTGGCAGATGAGCTCGTACGCGGGCGACAACATCATCACGGCCCAGGCCATGTACAAGGGGCTGTGGATGGACTGCATCACTCAGAGCACGGGAGTGATGAGCTGCAAAATGTACGACTCCGTGCTCGCCCTGCCGGCGGCCATTCAGGCCACTCGAGCCCTAATGGTGGTATCCCTGGTGCTGGGCTTACTAGCCATGTTCGTAGCAACGATGGGCATGAAGTGCACACGCTGTGGGGGAGATGACAAAGCGAAGAAGGCCCGTATAGCCATGACTGGAGGCATCATTTTTATTGTGGCAGGTCTTGCTGCTTTGATAGCTTGCTCCTGGTATGGCCACATGATTATCACAGACTTCTATAACCCTTTGGTCCCCATGAATGTTAAGTATAAGTTTGGCCCTGCCATCTTCATTGGCTGGGCAGGATCTGCTCTGGCCCTCTTGGGAGGTGCACTGCTCTCTTGCTCCTGTCCTGGGAATGAGAGCAAAGCTGGGTACCATGCACCCTGCTCCTATTCTCAGCCCAACTCTGCCAAGGAGTATGTGTGACCTATGAGTGTGCCCAGACTCTTGAAAGGACCTGGGGCAGAGAGCTCAGCCCATGGGCAGGATGTGCAAAAGCCATAGGTCACTCCAGCCCTGCACACCATGTGCAGTTCCCTGGAGGCTGGGTGGGGGAGACCAAAGAGGGGTGATTTTTGTACAGTAATAAAAAGTATGTTTTGGGAAAAAAAAATGCCTCTGATTTCTGAGTATTAATTTTATATCCTGCCACCTTGCTGAATTCATATATCAGGTCTAGTAGTTTTTTGACTCAAGAACACCATAGCACTGTTTGAAAAGAAGAAATGTACCCCCATGTTTATGCCAGCATTGTTCACAATAGTGAAGATCTGGAAACAGCCCAAGTGGCTGTCAGTGGACGAGTGGATTAAAAAGCTTTGGTACAGCCTGACCTGTGGTGGCGCAGTGGATAAAGCGTCGACCTGGAAATGCTGAGGTTGCCGGTTCAAAACCCTGGGCTTGGCTGGTCAAGGCACATATGGGAGTTGATGCTTCCTGCTCCTTCCCCTTCTCTCTCTCTGTCTCTCTCTTCTCTCCCTCTCTCTCTCCTTTCTAAAATGAATAAATAAATAAATAAAATTATAAAAAAAAAAAGCTTTGGTACATATATATATATACTATGGAATACTACTCAGCCATAAGAAATGATGACATTGGATCATTTACAATAACATGGATAGACCTTGATAATATTATACTGAGCGAAATAAGTAAATCAGAAAAAACTAAGAACTGTATGATTCCATACAGAAGTGGGACATAAAAATGAGACTCAGAGACATGGACAAGAGAGAAAGTATAAGGACTCAAAAGGAAGAAAATGCACTGTTGTCTAATGGTTCAGGGCACAGTCTCTGAACTAAAACTGTTAGGATCCTAATTCCAGTTCTGCCCATTACTACTGTGAGACTATGAGCAAGTTACATAACCTCTCTGTGCCTTAGTTTCTGCCTATATAAAATGGTGGTAAGAATTGGATCCATTTTACTTAGTTATGTGCAATAATAAATGTGATGAATGCAAAATGCATATAATTACCTGGTACACGATAGGTATAATGTAAGTATTTGTAGCTATTCTCTCTTTATAGACAGGATGGGTTTTCTACCTTAAAACAACAGGGAAATGGGCATGTTGTTTCTTACACACTTTCAGTCAAGACTTTGTTCAGATAATGATATCTAAGATAGTGCACATATTCATTCTATAGAAAAATTTAAAATTTGGGGCTAGTGTGTCCCAAGCTATTATTTCTCCAGTTTTAATTATGCATATATTACATGATCTGTTTCAGTTGGAAAATGGACAACCATAATGGAACTGGAAAATTTATTTAATCTATATGAATGTGCTGCATACAAATTAATTGTACAGTGACCTACTTGGATAATTTAAGAGAGCCAACTAAGTGATATGCTATGCTAGCAGGTAGTTGTTTAGCCATATATATACAAAGCCTTTGAGATGAGCTTCTTGGGCTCAAAGCCCAAAAGAGACAGTTTACTTGATCTAAAGTGTATAATACTAATATTTTAAAATATGATTAAATAACTGTGAATATTTAATAGTTATTGTATAACCAAAAATATAGGATCCCCATGGAGTTGTCCCTAATTTTTTTTACATTTCTCTATTATCTAGTGACTCAGAAGTAATTATGAGTGAGAATAATTTGATTTGAGGTTTAGATGTAACCAAAGTTTAAAAATACAAAATTTATATAAAGCAAAGGACAATTTAGTGGTGTTTTATGAAATATGAATTACAATGGCAATGTACTACTTACTTTTGTTCTAGGCTATTAAAAAACCTCATTGACTACAAATAAAATTTTTTTTTATTCTCTGCTTATATAGAGATTATGATTATTAGTATGTCTTGAGTATATCTGGCTTCCTGGGTGAAATATTTCCATATGAGAGAAATTATAGACACTTTCTCACTAAGTTGTAATAAACACAAATCTTATACACTGTTATTCCAATATATAACTGTCACTTGACCAAGTTTAGATATAAAAGAAATAGGCCAATTCATTATCATTATTGATGTGTAATAATACAAGATTTTTTATTTTTACATCAACTCCCAACTTTTTGTGCTAACAAGCAAAATACTTTAGATAATGAAAACCATAGGTAAGTAAAACTATACTTAGTTATTTTGGAGCTGAATTTATAAGTAGTCAGTATGATTCATGTGGATAACTTAGTGAAATGTTAGTTATATTATTTATATGGAGTCTCTTTTATTCCACTAGATGTTTAATAAACATACTAGTAATTAGAATTAAAGAAATTATTTAACTTGTCTCACCTGTAGAGTTCTCTAATTATTTCTTTATTCTTCATCAAGTAAGCAGTGAATGTAGGAAGAAAATATTTTTTTAATATGAATAATAGAGATATGACAAATGTCCTGAAAAAAAGAGTTAACTATCAATTCAATGTCATTATTAGAATTTTTTCTTAGGTGACTCAACAGCTTTCTTGTGAGTTAAAGCTAAGTGTTTATTTAAGAAACTCAATCTGCAGTGTGTGTGCATGCATGCATATGTGCATTTGTGTGTGTGCATGCATATGAGTGCTATGAGTGGTCTCTTACAGTAATCCATGATCTTGTTACTGTCCTTTGAAAGATTGAATATATACATATGATATCAGGGAATGCTGATTCTGTTGGAGTGGACAGGCAATATAGAACCACATGCTCTAGAAACAGGAACAGATTCATACACCCTTACTGTTGCCTCTGTCTTCTTCCTCCTCCTCTTCTTCCTCTCTTCCTCCTTTTTCTTCTCCTTCCCCCTCCTCCTCCTTCTTCTCCTCCTTCTTCTCCTCCTCCTCCTTCTTCTCCTCCTTCTCTTTCTTCTCCTCCTCCTCCTTCTTCTTTTCCTTCCTTTCTTCTTCTTCTTCTTCTTCTTCTTCTTCTTCTTCTTCTTCTTCTTCTTCTTCTTCTTCTTCTTCTTCTTCTTCTTCTTCTTCTTCTCCTCCTCCTCCTCCTCCTCCTCCTCCTCCTCCTCCTCCTCCTCTTTCTCCTCCTTCTTCTCCTTCTCCTCCTTCTTCTCCTCCTCCTCCTTCTTCTTCTCCTTCTCCTTTTCTTTTTTCTTCTTCTTCTTCTCCTTCTTCTTCTTCTTCTTCTTCTTCTTCTTCTTCTTCTTCTTCTTCTTCTTCTTCTTCTTCTTCTTCTTCACATGCTTCCTTCTTATTTATCTGTCTTTCAATTTTATGCATGTTTTTGTCCTGTCCTGAACAAGAAGGACTTGTCTTCATGGCTGGTTTAGGAAACAGACAGGTAAAAAGGTCGTGAAATATGGCCCTTCTGCCACATCAGTGATTTTTTAAAAGAGATGTCATGTGTGTACAAGAGAACTTGTGATGCCTCAGTTTTTGTTTCACTGACATAGACTGATGCACCCAGTGCCTTAGTTATAATCTTACATATAGGAGTAAAAATCACTAAATTGTTACATGATAAGGACAAATAATATATAAGAAAACAAACAATATCAAACAGGGACAGAATTAAAATCTACAATAAAGAAATTGCTTCCCTCTTTTCATTCTTCTCACTCCCAACCAAGAAAAATATCTATTATTAAATCATGACTAAGGACAGCAATTGAAAGAACTTGCATGTTTACCTAGGGAAAAAAAGACCAATTTTTTTTCTGGGAAATCAGAAAAGAATTAGAAGTTTATATCCATTCCCCCCAAAGGAACTTTAACCTGTACTTTGCACAAATATACAAAAATTAAATCAAAAGGGGACATAAATTTAAATGTAAAGCCTAAAAGTATAAAACTTTGAAAAGAAAACAGAAAATATTTGTGATTTCATGTTATGCAAATGTTTCTTCAACTTGACAGCAAAAGCACAATTTATAAAAATTAAGCTTTTCAAAATAAAAAACCCCAGCTATTCAAAGGCACTTTAAGGCAGATAAAAAGAAAGTCACAGACTAGGGGAGATATTTAAAATACATATGCCTGATACACAACTTGTAGCCAGCATATATAAATAACACTCAAAACTCAATAGTGGGGAAACAAACAATAAAGACACACAGTGCTAAATAAGGACTTAAAAAGATGTTCAACATTATGAATTAGGGAAAGACAAATTCAAACAGCTATGAGTTATCACTTCACATCTGTGAGAGTGGCTAAAGTTAAGAAAACTAATTGTAGTAAGTGTTCTTTTGAAGTTTGTGAATCAAGAAAAGAAAAAAAGAAAAAAAACTCAGGTGATTGCTGGGGAGGAGAAGTAGAAAAGGGTTTGGGGGTGAAAATGGTGATGGACAGAGACTTAGGGTAGTGAACACATAATACAGTGTACAGATGCTGTGACATAGAATTGTGCATCTGAAATCTGTACAATGTTGTTAATCAATGTCACCCCAATAAAATCAATAAAAAGGAGAAAGAAAAGGTATGAGGATGTATTAGAACTCTGATACACTGCCAGTGGAAGTTTTAAAATATATAACCATTTTCAAAAACAGTTGGGCAGTTTTATAAAAAACTTAAACATTCATGTAACATAAGATTCAGCCACTCTACTCATATTTACCTGATGGAAATAAAAGAATTTGACCATACAAAGATTTGTGACAAATGTTCATAGCAACATTATTTATAATAGCCCAAAGTGAAAACAACCCAAATATTCAAGATATATAACAACATGGGTGAATCTCAAAATAATTATGCTGAGTGAAATAAAAAAAGAATACCTAGTGATTTGATTTACATAATACATTCGTATTACAAACAAATTTAGAGGGAAAAAAGCAAATCAGTGATGGCAAAGGGATGAGGCAGCAGAGGGAAACTGGGGAGAGGATAGGGAGGGACGACAAAGGAGCATGAGAAAACTATTGGAAACAATATTTTGATTGTGTTGGTTTTATAGAAGATATATACATATGTCAAAATATCTAAAATTATATTTTTCAAGTATGTACATTTATTGTATGTTGATTATACCTCAAAGAAATTTCTAAATATTACTCATTTTTACCTTGCCAAATGTTATTTTATTACATGAGAAATTTTATCTGTAGGAGATAAATAGTGATTCAATGGACCCAGTTATAGAGCATTAAATTTTGTTTTATAATTTTTTAATTTTGAAAACAACAGTGATGATAAGTGTTCTATTATCAAACAAGGAAATGTTAATTAGAGAGTGAATTAGTAAAACAATAATTTTGTCAGAATTAAGAAAGATGTTTTGGCTTATTGCCAGTTCTGTAATGTGCAATGTAAAATGAAATAAGTGAAAATAAAATCTAAGACAATGCTAAGTTTAAATTTGCATTTCTTTCTTTTATTTAAATTTTTTTAAAATTTTTATTTAGATGATTAAATTCAACAGAGTGACACTGTTGTGTCACTAAAGTACATCTGAAGTACATAGATTTTGGGCAGATATCTCCACGTCATGTGGTCAGTCGATTATGTTGTGTATCCATCACCCAAAGTCAAATCATCCTTCATCACCTTATATTTGTCTCTCTTTATGTCCCTCGCCCTCCCCCATCCAGCTTCCTCTCCTCCTTCATCCTCCCCCTGGTAACCACTACACTCCTATTTATGTCCATGAGTCTCAATTTTGTGTCCCACCTATGTATGGAATCTACAGTTCTTAGCTTTTTCTGATTTACTTATTTCACTCAGTATAATATTATCAAGGTTCATCCATGTTGTCATAAATGATACAATGTCATTGTTTCTTATGGCTGAATAGTATTTCATAGTATTTTTGTACTACATCTTCTTTATCCAATCCTCTATTGAAGGGCACTTTGGTTGTTTCCATGTCTTGACCACTGTAAATAATGCTGCAGTCAACATGGGGTGCATGAGTCTTTATGTATCATTTTTTTTTTTTTTTAGTTTTGGGGTATATACCCAGTAGAAGAATTGCTGGGTCATATGGTAGTTCTATTCTTATTTTTTTAAGGACCCACCATACTTTCTTCTATAGTGTTTGTACTATTTTACATTCCCACCAACAATGAATGAGGGTTTCTTTTTCTCACAGCCCCTCCAACACTTGTTATTACCTATCTTGTTGATAATAGCTAATCTAATATGTGAGGTGGTATCTCATTGTAGTTTTGATTTGCATTTCTCTAATAGCTAGTGAAGATGAGCATCTTTTCATATATCTGTTGGCCATTTGTATTTCTTCTTGGGAGAAGTGTCTGTTCATGTCTTTTCCCCATTTTTTATTAGATTGTTTCTTGCTGAGCTTTGTGAGTTCTTTATATATTTTGAATATTAACCCCATTATCTGAACTTTTGTTTGCAAATATCATCTCCCATTTAGTTGACTGTCAGTTTTGTTGTCAGTTTCTTTTGCTGTGCAGAAGCTTCTTAGTTTGATATAGTCCCGTTTGTTTCTTTTTGCCTTTACTTCCCTCGCCTTTGGGATTTAATTTATAAAATGTTTTCTATGGCCAAAGTCCACAAGTTTAGTACCTGTGTTTTCTTCTATGCAATTTATTGTTCCAAGTCTTAAATTTAGGTCTTTGATCCATTTTGAATTAATTTTTGTGCAAGAAGACAAACTGTAGTCAAGTTTTATTCTTTTGCATGTGGCTTTTTAATTTTCCCAGCACCATTTATTGAAGAGGCTTTCTTTTCTCCATTGTGTGTTTTTGGCTCCTTTAGCAAAGATAATTTGCCCATATATATGTGGTTTTATTTCTGGGCTCTTGATTCTATTCTATTGATCTGTGTGTCTATTTTTCTGCCAATACCATGCTGTTTTGATTATCATGGCTCTGTAGTATAACTTGAAGTCAGGTATTGTAATGCCTCTAGCTTTGTTTTCTTTTTCTCAGGATTACTTTGGTTATTCAGGGGCTTTTATGGTTCCATACAAACCTGATGATTTTTTGTTCCATTTCTTTTAAAAAATGACATTAGAATTTTAATGGGAATTGCATTAAATTTGTATATTGCTTTGGGTAATTTGGCCATTTTAACTATATTGATTCTTCCTATCCAAGAACTTGGAATATTTTCTATTTCATTGTGTCTTTTTTTATTTCCTTTAATAATGCTTTATAGTTTTCAGTATATATGTCCTTTACATTTTTTGTTATATTTATTCTTAGGTATTTTTTTGTTGTGGCAACTGTAAAAGAAAATATTTTTTAGTTCATTTTCTGAAGTTTCATTGCCGTCATATATGAAAACAATAGATTTTTGTATATTAATTTTGTATCCTGCAATCTTACTGTATTGGTTTATTGTTTCTAATAGTCTTTTTGTGGAGTCTTTGGAGTTTTCTATATACAGGATTATGTCATCTGCACAAAGTAAAACCTTTACTTCTTCTTTCCCAATATAAATGCATTTTATTGATTTCTCTTGTCTGATTGCTCTGGCTAGAACTTCCAGGACTATGTTGAAGAGTGAAAAGAGTGGGCAGTCTTGTCTTGTTCCTGACTTCATTTTATTTTATTTTATTTATTTATTTATTTATTTTTCTGAAGCTGGAAACAGGGAGGCAGTCAGACAGACTCCCGCATGCACCCGACCGGGATCCACCTGGCAAGCCCACCAGAGGGCGATGCTCTGCCCATCCGGGGCATCGCTCTGTCATGACCAGAGCCACTCTAGCACCTGGGGCAGAGGCCAAGGAGTCATCCCCAGCGCCCGGGCCATCTTTTGCTCCAATGGAGCCTCGGCTGCGGGAGGGGAAGAGAGAGACAGAGAGGAAGGAGAGGGGGAGGGGTGGAGAAGCAGATGGGCGACTCTCCTGTGTGCCCTGGCTGGGAATCGAACCTGGGACTTCCGCACGCCAGGCCAATGCTCTACCACCGAGCCAACCGGCCAGGGCCTGTTCCTGATTTTAGAGGAAATGTTTTTGGCTTTTTTACCATTTACTATGATATTAGCTGATGGTTTTTTATACACGGGCTTTATTATGTTGAGGTATTTTTCATCTATACCTATTTTATTGAGTGTTTTAAACATAAAGGATGTTGTTTTTTATTAAATGCCTTTTCTGCATCTATTGGTAAGGTCATATAATTTTTGTTCTTTGTTTTGTTAATATGGTATATTATGTTAATTGTTTTATGTATGTTGAACCATCCTTGTTCTTCTGGGATGAATCCCACTTGATTGTGATGTATTATTTTTTTTAATGTGTTGTTGTATTTGATTTGCTAGTATTTTATTTAGAATTTTTGCATCTGTATTCAATTCAGTTGTTGGTCTGTAGTTTTCTCCTTTTGTATTGTCCTTGCCAGGTTTTGGTATGAGGGCTATGTTGGCCTCATAAAATGAGTTTGGAAGTATTGCTTCTTCTTCAATATTTTGGAAGACTGAGAAGGATAGGAACCAAATCTTTGAATGCTTGGTAGAATTCACTAGTGTAGCCATCTGGCCTCGAAGTTTTATTTTTGGGGAGGTTTTTGATAGTTGTTTCTATTTCATCCCTGCTTATGGTTCCATTTAGGCTTTCCACTTCTTTGTAACTCAGTCTAGGAAGATTGTGTAGCTCTAATAATTTACCCATATTTTTCTAGATTGTTGAATTTGGTGGCATATAGTTTTTCATAGTATTCTATAATGATCCTTTGTATATCTATAATATGTGTGGTAATTTCTCTTCTTACATTTCAGATTCATTTATATGAGTTCTTTCTCTTTTTTATTTTCTGAGTCTTGCCAGAGGTTTGTCAATTTTGTTGACCTTTTCCAAAAATCACCTCTTTGTTGTATTAATTTTTTCTATAGTTTTTCTGTTCTCTATTTTATTTATTTCTGCTCTAATTTTTTTTTTATCATTTTTTTTCTTCTACTGGTTTTGGGTTGCCTTTGCTCTTTTTTTTTTCTAGTTCCTTAAGATTTGATATTTTTTACCTGGGCTTTCTCTTGTTTTTTTATTTTTATTTTTATATATAAGCCTTTAATGTTATGAACTTTCCTCTTATTCTGCTTTTGCTGCATCCCAGGGATTTTGAAATGTGTTGTCATTTTCATTTGTATGTATATATCTTTTTAATCTTTGCTTTTATTTCTACATTGACTCAGTCATTTTTTGAAGTATGCTGTATAATTTTCGCCTTTTTGTGGGTTTGTTTACTTCTTTTTTGCAGTTGAATTCTAGTTTCAAAACTTTATGGTCAGGGAATATGCTTGGTATAATTTCAATCTTTCTGAATTTGTTGATGTTAGTTTTGTGGCCCAATATATGACCTATTCTTGAGAATGTTCCATGTACACTGGAGAAAAATGTATACTCTGATGTCTGGGATAAAATGTCTATTATATTCAATTGTTCTAGTGTTTCATTTAAGGTCAATATTTCTTTATTGATTTCCTGTTAGGATGAATATCTAGAGCCATCAGTGGTGTATTGAGATCTCTAAGTAGGATTGTATTTTTAGATCAGTTAGTAGATGTCTTATATATTTTGGTGCTTCCTGGTTTGGTGCATATATATTAAGAAGTGTTATGTCTTTAGGTACTAAAATCATGGACCTGGGTTTTAAAGAACATTTTATGAACTTGACTCCAATGGCAAGAGAAGTGAAGGCAAAGATAAATGAATGGGACTACATCAGAATTAAAAGTTTTTGCTCAGCAAGAGAAACTGATATCAAAATAAACAGACAGCCAACTATATGGGAACTGATATTTTCAAATGACAGCTCAGATAAGGGCCTAATATCCAAAATTTACAAAGAAATCATAAAACTCAACAACAAACAAACAAACAATCCAATAAAAAAATGGGAAGAGGACATGAACAGACACTTCTCCCAGGAAGAGATACAAATGGCCAACAGATATATGAAAAGATGCTCATCTTCATTAGTTATTAAAGAAATGCAAATCAAAACTACAATGAGATACCACCTCACCCCTGTTAGATTAGCTATTATCAACAAGACGGGTAATAGCAAATGTTGGAAAGGCTGTGGAGAAAAAGGAACCCTCATTCACTGTTGGTGGGACTGTAAAGTAGTACAACCATTATGGAGGAAAGTATGGTGGTTCCTCAAAAAACTGCAAATAGAACTACCTTATGACCCAGCAATCCCTCTACTGGGTATATACCCCAAAACCTCAGAAACATTGATACGTGAAGACACATGTAGCCCCATGTTCATTGCAGCACTGTTCACAGTGGCCAAGACATGGAAACAACCAAAAAGCCCTTCAATAGAAGACTGGATAAAGAAGATGTGGCACATATACACTATGGAATACTACTCAGCCATAAGAAATGATGACATCAGATCATTTACAGCAAAATGGTGGGATCTTGATAACATTATAAGGAGTGAAATAAGCAAATCAGAAAAAAACAAGAACTACATGATTCCATACATTGGTGGAACATAAAAATGAGACTAAGAGACATGGACAAGAGTGTGGTGGTTACCAAGGGTGGGGGGGGAGGGAGGACATGGGAGGGAGGGAGGGAGAGAGTTAGGGGAGGGGGAGGGGCACAGAGAACTAGATAGAGGGTGACGGAGGACAATCTGACTTTGGGCGAGGGGTTTGCAACATAATTTGATGACAAAATAACCTAGACATGTTTTCTTTGAATATATGTACCCTGATTTATTAATGTCATCCCATTACCATTTATAAAAATTTATTAAAAAAAAAAAAAAAAAGAAGTGTTATGTCTTGATACAATATCCCCCTTATCATTATAAAATGACCATCTATGTCTCTTGTTACCTTTGTTGTCTTGAAGTCAGTATTATCAGATATGAGTATGGCTACAGCTGCTTTTCTTTTTTTTTTTAATATTAATATTTTTTTATTAAATTTAATGCAGTGACATTGATAAATCAGGGTACATATGTTGAGAGAAAATATCTCTAGATTATTTTGACATTTGATTGTGCTGTATACCCCTCCCTCAAAGTTAAATTGTCTTCTGTCACCTTCTATCTGGTTTTCTTTGTGCCCCTCCCCTCCCCTAACTGCTCTCTCCTTCTTCACCCCCTCCCCCAACCCCCCCTCCCCTGTTGCCATCACATTCTTGTTCATGTCTCTGAGTCTCATTTTTATGTCCCTTCTATGTATGGATTCATCTCAGTTTTTTTTCTGATTTACTTATTTCACTCCGTATAATGTTATCAAGGTCCATCCATGTTATTGTAAATGATCCGATGTCATCATTTCTTATGGCTGAGTAGTATTCCATAGTATATATGTACCAAAGTTTTTTAATCCACTCGTCCTCTGACGGACACTTGGGCTGTTTCCAGATCTTCGCTATTGTGAACAATGCTGCCACAAACATGCGGGTGCATTTCTCCTTTTCAAGCCGTTCTATGGTGTTCTTGGGGTATATTCCTAAAAGTGGGATAGCTGGGTCAAAAGGCAGTTCGATTTTCAGTTTTTTGAGGAATCTCCATACTGTTTTCCACAGTGGTTGCACCAGTCTGCATTCCCACCAGCAGTGCAGGAGGGTCCCCTTTTCTCCACATCCTCGCCAGCACTTATTCTGTGTTGCTTTGTTGATAAACGCCATTCTGACTGGTGTAAGGTGATATCTAATTGTGGTTTTAATTTGCATTTCTCTAATGATTAGTGATGTTGAGCATTTTTTCATATGCCTATTGGCCATCTGTATGTCCTCTTTGGAGAAGTGTCTATTCATCTCTTTTGCCCATTTTTGGATTGGGTTGTTTGTCTTCCTGGTGTTGAGTTTTACAAGTTCTTTATAAATTTTGGTTATTAACCCCTTATCAGACGTATTGTCAAATATGTTCTCCCATTGTGTAGTCTGTCTTTTTATTCTGTTCTTGTTGTCTTTAGCTGTGCAAAAGCTTTTTAGTTTGATATAGTCCCATTTGTTTATCCTGTCTTTTATTTCACTTCCCCGTGGAAATAAATCAGCAAATATATTGCTCCGAGAGATGTCGGAGAGCTTACTGCCTATGTTTTCTTCTAAGATGCTTATGGTTTCACGGCCTACATTCAAGTCTTTTATCCATTTTGAGTTTATTTTTGTGAGTGGTGTAAGCTGGTGACCTAGTTTCATTTTTTTGCAGGTAGCTGTCCAATTTTCCCAACACCATTTGTTAAAGAGGCTGTCTTTACTCCATTGTATTTCCTTACCTCCTTTGTCAAATATCAGTTGTCCATAGAACTGTGGGTTTATTTCTGGGTTCCCTGTTCTGTTCCATTGATCTATATGCCTGTTCTTATGCCAGTACCAGGCTGTTTTGAGTACAATGGCCTTGTAGTATAACTTGATATCAGGAAGTGTGATACCTCCCACTTTATTCTTCTTTTTTAAGATTGCTGAGGCTATTCGTGTCCTTTTTTGGTTCCATATAAATTTTTGGAATATGTGTTCTATATCTTTGAAGTATGTCATTGGTATTTTAATTGGTATTGTATTGAATTTATAAATTGCTTTGGGTAATATAGACATTTTAATGATGTTTATTCTTCCTAACCATGAGCACGGTATATGCTTCCACTTGTTAGTATCTTCCTTGATTTCTTTTATCAATGTTTTGTAATTTTCCGAGTACAAGTCTTTAGTCTCCTTGGTTAAGTTTACTCCTAGGTACTTTATTTTTTTGGTTGTAATTGTGAAGGGGATTGTTTCCTTAATTTCTCTTTCTGACTGTTCATTGTTGGTGTATAAAAATGCTTCTGATTTCTGAGTATTGATTTTATATCCTGCCACTTTGCTGAATTTATTTATCAGGTCCAGTAGTTTTTTGACTGAGACTTTAGGGTTTTCTATATACAATATCATATCATCTGCAAATAATGATAGTTTTACTTCTTCTTTTCCAACTTGAATGCCTTTTATTTCTTCTTCTTGTCTGATTGCTGTGGCTAGGACTTCCAGGACTATGTTAAATAAGAGTGGTGAAAGGGGGCACCCCTGCCTTGTTCCTGATCTTAAGGGTATTGCTTTTAATTTTTTCCCATTGAGTATGATGTTGGCTGTGGGTTTCTCATAGATGGCTTTTATCATGTTGAGGTATGTTCCCTGTATTCCCACTTTGCTGAGAGTTTTGATCATGAATGGGTGCTGGATTTTATCAAATGCTTTTTCTGCATCTATTGAAATTATCATATGGTTTTTCTCCTTTTTGTTTATGTGATGAATCACATTGATTGATTTACGAATATTGTACCAGCCTTGCCTCCCCAGAATAAATCCCACTTGATCATGGTGTATGATTTTTTCCATATATTGTTGGATCTGGTTTGCTAATATTTTGTTGAGGATTTTAGCATCTATATTCATCAGAGATATTGGCCTATAATTTTCTTTCTTTGTGTGGTCTTTGCCTGGTTTTGGAATCAGAATTATGCTCGCCTCATAAAAGGAGTTTGGAAGTCTTCCTTCCTCTTGAATTTTTTGAAATAGTTTGAGAAGGATAGGAGTTAGTTCTTCTTTGAATATTTGGTAGAATTCCGTTGTGAAGCCATCGGGCCCCGGACTTTTCTTTGTTGGGAGTTTTTTGATAACTGTTTCAATCTCCTTTGGTGTAATTGGTCTGTTTAAGTTTTCTGATTCTTCCAGATTGATTTTTGGAAGATTGTGCGTTTCAAGGAATTTGTCCATTTCATCTAGGTTGTCTAGTTTTTTGGCATACAGTTCTTCATAGTATTTTCTTATAATATTTTGTATTTCTGTTGTGTCAGTTGTTATTTCTCCTCTCTCATTTCTAATTTTATTTATTTGAGTCCTCTCTCTCTTTTTCTTGGTGAGTCTACTTAAAGGTGCATCAATCTTGTTTACCTTTTCAAAGAACCAGCTCCTAGTTTCATTGATCCTCTGTATTGTTTCTTTAGCCTCTATGTCATTTATTTCTGCTCTGATCTTTATTATTTCCTTCCTTCTACTACATTTGGGCTTTACTTGCTGTTCTTTTTCTAATTCTTTTAGATGCAGGGTTAAGTTGTTTATTTGAGCTTTTTCTAGCTTCTGAAAGTGTGCCTGTAGTGCTATGAACTTCCCTCTCAGCACTGCTTTCGCTGTGTCCCATAAATTTTGAGTTGTTGTATGCTCATTGTCATTCGTTTCTAGGAATTTCTTTATTTCTTCTTTGATCTCATTCTTAATCCATTCATTACTTAACACCCTGCTATTTAGTTTCCATGTGTTTGAGAATTTTTGAGTTTTTCTGCTGTGATTCATTTCTAGTTTCATGCCGTTGTGATTGGAGAAAGTGCTTCATATGATTTCAGTCTTCTTAAATTTGTTGAGAGCACTTTTGTGCCCTAACATGTGGTCTATCCTAGAGAATGTACTATGAGCACTTGAAAAGAATGTATATTCTGCTGCTTTAGGGTGAAAGGTTCTGAAGATATCTATTAAATCGAGTTGATCTAGTGTTTCCAATAAGTCTGCTGTTTCTTTGTTAATTTTCTTTCTTGAGGATCTATCTAGTGATGTTAGTGGGGTATTGAAATCCCCTACTATTATAGTATTGCTGTTGATCTCGCCCTTTAAATCCATCAAAGTCTGTTTTATATATTTGGGTGCTCCTATATTAGGTGCATAGATATTTATAATAGTTATATCTTCCTGTTGGATTACTCCCTTTATCATTATGTAGTGGCCTTCTTTATCTCTTACTATATCCTTTGTTTTAAAGTCCAATTTGTCTGATATAAGTATTGCTACCCCAGCTTTTTTTTCATTTCCATTTGCATGAAACATTTTTTTCCATCCTTTTACCTTCAATCTGTGTGTGTCTTTTGTTCTAAGGTGTGTCTCTTGTAGACAACATATGTATGGGTCCTGTTTTCTTATCCACGCAGCTACCCTATGTCTTTTGATTGGATCATTTAATCAATTTACATTTAAGGTTATTATTGATATGTAGTTGTTTATTGCCATTTTCTTCTTTAAAGGTGTATTCCTTTTTCTTTTTTTTTTTCTGTATTCTTTTCCCACTTTATCTGTTTATACCAGGCCCCTTAATATTTCCTGCAGCATTGGTTTGGTTGTAATGAATTCCTTGAGTTGTTTTTTGTCTGGGAAGCTTTTTATTTCTCCTTCAATTTTAAACGATAGCCTTGCTGGATAAAGTAGTCTTGGTTGTAGGTTCTTGTTCTGCATTACTTTGAATATTTCTTGCCATTCCCTTCTGGCCTCAAGTGTTTCTGTTGAGAAGTCAGATGTCATCCTTATGGGAGCTCCTTTGTAGGTGATAACTTTTTTTTCTCTTGCAGCTTTTAATATTTTCTCTTTATCGCTTAGCTTTGGTATTTTAATTATGATGTGTCTTGGTGTAGGTTTCTTTGGGTTTCTCTTTAATGGAGTCCTCTGTGCTTCTTGGATTTGTGAGAGTTTCTCTTGCATTAATTTAGGGAAGTTTTCAGCTATGATATGATTGAACAAAGTCTCTATCCCTTGTTCTTTTTCTTCTTCTTCAGGAACCCCTATGATGCGGATGTTATTTCTCTTCATGTTGTCACAGAGCTCTCTAAGAGTTTCCTATGACTTTTTGAGTCTTTTTTCTCTTTTCTTCTCTGCTTTCATGCCTTCATTCCAGTTGTCTTCTAACTCGCTGATTCGATCCTCTGCTCTATCTATCCTGTTTTTAATTCCTTCCATTGTGGTCTTTATTTCTGATATTGTATTTGTCGTCTCCAACTGATTCTTTTTTATACTTGCTATTTCTTTATTTAGGTTTTCAAACTCCCCCTCCATTGTTGTTCTAAGATTTCTAAGCATCCTTACAATCATTATTTTGAACTCTGCATCTGGAAGTTTGATTATTTCCATATCACTCAGTTCATCTCTCGAAAGTGTCTCTTGTGGTTTCATTTGGATTGCACTCCTTTGTTTTCTCATCTTCTTCTTTTTTTTTTTTTATTTGTAGAGTTGATTGAGTCTAGGCTTGGTGTTGTCTGCCTCCAGTTTTCAGTTGTGTTATTTTTAGGTCTTCGTGGGTTGGTATCAGCTATTATTTGTAATCCACTTTCAGATTTGGGCAGCTTTGAAGTCTTGATTTGTTTGTTTTCTTAACAGGTGAAAGTCTTGTTAACTGATCTCAGCAGGGGGCTTCCTTGAAACTGTATCCAGGAATGCTGTGGGTGTAACCTGAGACGCTGAAGGTCTCTTCCTCCAACTAATCTCACTGGGGGCAGGGTTTTTTCTCTCAGCTTTAGTAGGGGGAGGTGTATCTCAGATCTCCATGGAGACCTGAGTTACTGCCCCTCCTCCCCACTTCTTGTTTTCAGCTGTGTCTTTTTGTGCTGATTGGAGCTGGATAGATGTCCAGAGATCTCTGATCTGGAAGCACTTCAGCTCTGTTTTGTGAAAGGTTCAGTCCCTCCCCCAGCTATGGCCGCCTCCAGCACGAATGAGTCAGCTTTTTTATTTTGTTTCTTGTATACCTTAGCCCCTCACAGTCTGTCCCTCTCCCTGTCTTTTCCACTTGGGAGATAAGCTGGTCTTTTCAACCCACCTTGCTCCCTGGTCGCCAGGTAAGTGGCTGTGAGCAGTAGTTTCTGCTCCTTTTCCTCTGTGAAATCCTCTCTGGGCTCTCAGCCTCACCCCCCTCCTTCCCTTCCTGTAAGCAGAGGAGATTCAGGCACTCCTTACCAGGACTATTGTGGCCTCCTCTTTGCTCCTTGGTCTCCGAGAGCCGTTCTTGCAGTTCAGTGTTGGTTTTTCATGCTGATTTTTTCTAAATTGATCTGTATTCCAGTTTGGTGTTGAGAGCTGGGTGTCTGTGCATCCGCCTACTCCGCTGCCATCTTCTCTCTCTCTACAGCTGCTTTTCTTTGGATATTATTTGCTTGGAAAATCATTTCCAACCTTTCACTTTGAATTTACTTTTATCCTTGTAGCTTTGATGTGTCTCTTAAAGGCAGTATATGGTTGGGTTTTGCTTTTTGATCCAAACTTATCTCTGTGCCTTTTCATTGGTGAGTTCAATCTATTTACATTTAATGTAATTATTGACACTTGAGGATTTCTTATTGCCATTTTATATGTTGCTTTCTGATAGCTCTGCATTTTGTGTGGTTCTTCTCTTTTGTTTTTCTATCATTTGTTTTTGTTTGGTGATATTTCAAACTTATTTCTTCTGTTTCTTCTTTTTTAAGCTATGTGTTTCAGTAGTGGCATTTTAAGGAGTGGTTACCATTAGGTTATTAAAAAATGATTATTATATTCATTAGAGTCCATTATCTCATGACTACTTCTGTACTCCATCCTTCTTTGCTACTGCTGATCTTTGTCCTTCCCCTTTTATGTTATTGTTTTCATAGATTATCTTTGTTTTTATTGTGGTCTTGTTGGAGCTACTCTTTATACTTTTGTTTTTTTTCTTCATGTCTGGTTGAATAACCACCTTGAGCATTTCCTGTAGTGGGGGTTTTCTGGTGATAAACTCCCTCAGGTTCTATATGTCTGTAAAAGCTTTTTATTTCTTATTCATATTTGAAGGGTAACTTTAATGGATATAATATTTTTGGCTGGTAATTTCTCTTGTTCAGAACTTTTAATGTTTGGGTCTACTCTCTACTGGCTTGTAGAGTTTCTTTCGAGAAGTCTGATGATAACCTAAATGGGCTTTCTTTTATGTTATAATCTTCTTTTCTATTTTTTACTTTATATATTATGGTCTTCTTTTGAGGATTGATTTTTGACAATTTTATTACATTGTGCCTTGGAGTAGGTCTGTTTTGGTTGTGGTTACTCAGTATTCTGTTTATTTTCTGGATTTGAGGCTCTAACTATTTCCATTGACTTGGGAAATTCTCATCAATTATTTATTTGAATAGGCTTTCCATTTCCTTCTCCCTCTCTTCTTCTTCTAATATACCTATTATTTTCATATTGTTCTTTATAATGGATTAAAAATTTTTTCAAAACTCTCTTTTTTTTTAAATTCCTGAATCTCTCTCCTCTTTTCTGTGTAACATCACTAGTTGCCTGTCTTTGATGTCACTGATTCTTTCCTTTAACTGGTTTGTTATATTTTCTAAGCTTTCTGCCTCAGTCTTCAATTCATGTATTGAGTTTTTCATCTCTGTTTTTAAAGTTTCAATTTTCTTGGTGAAGTATTTGTTTTGTTCATTAAATTGTTTTCTGAGCTCATTAAGTTGCTTATTGGTGACTTCTCACATTTCACTGAGTATTTTCAGAACTTCAATTTTGAATTCTCTCTCAATTAACTCCAAGGCTTCCATGTGAATGAATTTTTTTTTCTGGTAATTTTTTATTTTTTTTCTGAACTTCATCTCTGTCTTGTGTAACCATGGTGTCTGACTTCTTCTTCCTTGATGGCATTTGAGAGTGGTATTGTTAAGAACCTTAATAAGAAAACAACTAAAAAGATGAAAAATTAAAATTAAAAAGTATAATAAAAATATAGAAATATAAAAAATTATGAAAAGGAGAAAAACCACAGAAATGATCAAAAGCAAATAAAAAATTCTGAAACAAAACACCCACAAGAAAATAAGAATAAAAAGTATAAAAACTTTAAAAAATGAAATTCAAAAGAGATAAAGAGAAAAAAAGAATAAGAAGAAAAAAGGGGGATAAAATAAAATTTTGTCTTGAGACAAGGTTTATTCCAGTAGGTGTTGCTGTATTACAACTTTTATTGCTGTGAAATTTCTCAGCTATCCTCTGCTGAGATGTTGCTGTCACAATGATGTAGGTAGGGCTGCAAGAGCATTACTTGTTGGGGGGCATGTTGTGAAGGTTTTTCAGCTTTGGCCTTATGGCTTTGGCTTTGCAGGTTCAGCTTTATAGATTTACGGCTCTAGCAATGGCAATCTCGGGCTTTCAGGCACTCCTTCCCTTGTCTTAGCAGACCTGGGAACTGGACATGAAGCACCTTTGTTCTTTTGAGGAGAGAGTGGTTTACCTCAACTAGAGATACCCCCCAGTTGTGGGGTTTATCTCTGCAAGTCTCAGTACCTCAAGGTGAGTGAGGAATGAACTGGGAGGCTGGGGGGCTTCACTTTAGCTTTATTTGTCTCTCCTGAGTATAAACTGCAGACAGACTGTGGGAACACTGGCTATGACATTGCATTCTGGCTGCTTTTGTTTATCTTTTTTCTTCCCCTGTGTCTCACTACTTCTCCTGGCAGAAAGAGACCTAGTCACTCCACGTATCTCTCTCCATACCCCTCAGACAAAATCCAGGGAGCCTGAGTTGACCTCCTCCTCATAGTCCAGCAGAGAAAAAATACCCAGTCAACTCTAAGTTTGTTTTCTCTCTTTTCCTCTCCATAGCCCAGTGCAATTGCATTTTATCTTCTGCTCTCCTTTTTACCCCATCCCACCTTTAGTCCATTTAGTATGTGGATCTTTCAGGCATGCCTGTGAGCTCAGTTGACGTTCCTTCCCTGTGTTGAAATTTCAAGAGGAGAGACCAGGAGTATCTTTCATGACCTCATTATTCTGATGCCATTCCTTATTTTCTTTAAAACTTAATATTGCTTGTCTTAAACTAAAATTGTGCTATAAAATAATTACCACCAGCATTTTTCAGGTATATAGAGCTACAGGTGAGGCATCCTACTATGTATTTTCTAACATTTAAATTTAATCTTTACAAGATTTGCAAGATCTGTGTGTGTGTGTGTTTTGGTTGTTTTGTTTTGTCTTCTTTTTATAGTGAAAGAACACAGGCACAGAGAAACTAAGTAATTCACTCTTGGTCACACCATTACTGAGTTTAAGAATTATGATTTATACTTAGATATTTGATTTTTCAACCACAGATCTTTTTCACTACATGATTCTTTATTTTCTCCCCTTATTTTACTGAGTACTCTGTTATACTTTAGGTTAATCAGGAAGGAAATGTACAAATAAATATCTATGAAAGCTCTTTCTGAGCTGTGGTAGATATCTAAAATTATATAAAAAACCTCAGTGATGGCCCTGGCCGGTTGGCTCAGCGGTAGAGTGTCGGCCTGGCATGCGGGGGACCCGGGTTCGATTCCCAGCCAGGGCACATAGGAGAAGCGCCCATTTGCTTCTCCACCACGCCCTCCTTCCTCTCTGTCTCTCTCTTCCCCTCCCGTAACCAAGGCTCCATTGGAGCAAAGATGGCCCAGGCACTAGGGATGGCTCCTTGGCCTCTGCCCCAGGCTCTAGAGTGGCTCTGGTCGTGGCAGAGCGACGCCCCAGAGGAGCATAGCATCCGCCCCCTGGTGGGCAGAGCGTCGCTCCTGGTAGGCGTGCTGGGTGGATCCCGGTCAGGTGCATGTGGGAGTCTGTCTGACTGTCTCTCCCTGTTTCCAGCTTCAGAAAAACAAAACAAAACAAAACAAAGAAACCTGAGCTGAGGTAGAGTTCATCAGGAGACCAAAGGAAGCATGGATGATGTAACTGAAACTTAAGGTTTCATTTCTTTGTTATTTTGCTGATCAACTCCTTTCTTTTAGACTTTTATTAAATAATATTAGGAGGGGAAAACTTCCCTAAGATATTTTTTCCTCATAGATTGTATTAGGTGGTACATAAGTCATTTGTATTAAGTTTGGTATAACACGATGAACAATAGCTTCACTACTGTTTAACAATACAAAATGTACCTTTTAAAGACATATATTTTACTCCTAGGTATACTTAGATTATGGTGGTGGTTAGAAAACACTGAACACACTAAGAAGTTTTCTATTGTTTACTGTAAATGGGTAAATTGTATGTTATGAGAATAGTATCACAAAGTTGTCTTAAAAAGATAATAATATAAACAGGGTATATATAATTGACCTAGATCAAAGTAATTTGAACAGCAAACAAATTTGTTGTAAAAATTAAAACCAAATTGAAACCAATAAGAGTAACTATGTCAAGTTGGTAGCTCAGTAACACAGAGAAGAAATCTTTCAAGTATCTGCAAAACTCAGTAATTTGAATGTACTTTACAAGAAGATACAGCCTTAAGGCAAAAGGACAAAAAAGAAATGAAAAGGTATTTAGTATTTATATTAGTAATCCTATTTTATACTTAATATGTCTATGTATCAGTTTCTGATGTAACTCATTAACTTATTTATTTTACCCATAAATATGTTCATGCCTCTAGGAGTTACTACTTTAGAGTAAGTAAAAAGAATTACAAATACTGATAGCAAGTGAATTCAGGAAAAATATTTAATTTTAAATTTGAATTGTTAATATCAGTATAAATTCATAATAATTTTTATTTTAAAAAATATTTAGTTTCTAGCTGTATCCAGAGAAAAATTCTTGGAAGTAATGTCAACACAGTAGCAATAATCACTGAGGGCAGATTGAGATATCTAAAAACCCATTCTTACTGAAAGAAACCAATTCTCCTGGGAGAAAAATAACTGATACCACATTCTGGCAGAAAATATGCAAGGTTAGCATGAAACATTTTATGCCAGAAAGCATGGAAGTGATCAAAGATCACTGTGATGTGTCAAGAGGACTGAGGAGACAACTTTGAAGGATGTTATAACCAAAGATGGGCATTTGTGTATCAAAAGAATGACTCCAATGGATCAAAGTAAGTACATTAAAATGTATGAGTTCAAAATGAAAGAAAGTCATTGGTTGCCTTTAATGGTTGTTAAGCCACCAAATATTTTAAAAACTGCAAAATAAAAAAACATTTACTTTTTTCTTGCTATAGAAACTGGGTAACCAAGCATTCAGTTTTCTCTAGCTATATAAATTATGTAATCATATAGTTGATAATCAAAAGTTCTTAATAGAAGAATTTCAGCTAATAAATGCAGAATGACAGAATAAGGAAATAATCAGGTTGCAACGCCTAATGAAATAATGCATTTTTACTGCTAAAATAATTGAGAGAATAATTAATGGTGAACTTCATAGTGGGGAAATTAGATTAACAGGATATGTGAACCCATTGATAAAGTTTAAATCACTAAAAGAAAGACATAAAAGCTTATATACCTTCAGATGTGATTTGATCTAAAGTATTCAACACTACCCACAATGTATTTGTGTAAAGAAAATTACATTTAATTAGCTATCAATTACTATTTTACAAAAAATACAGAAGACAGAGGAACATGGAAGACAACAACAAAGGAAGCAATAAACCAAGTCTAGAAAGGGAGAATTTCTGTAAGATAAATGAACCAGTGTTTTAGCAAATAAATGGCAGGTAATAACGATTAAAAAAATATTTTTTTTTCTGAAGTTGGAAACAGGGAGGCAGTCAGACAGACTCCCACATGCGCCCGACCAGGATCCACCTGGTATGCCCACCAAGGGGCGATGCTCTGCCCATCTGGGGCGTTGCTCTGTTGCAACCAGAGCCATTCTAGCACCTGAGGCAGAGGCCATAGAGCCATCCTCAGCGCCCAGGCCAACTTGGCTCCAATGGAGCCTTGGCTGCGGGAGGGGAAGAAAGAGAGAAGAAGGAGAGGGGGAGGGGTGGAGAAGCAGATGGGCACTTCTCCTGTGTGCCCTGGCCGGGAATCGAACCCGGGACTCCTGCACGCCAGGCTGACGCTCTACCACTGAACCAACCGGCCAGGGAAAATATTTTTGTTATTGATTAAAAAATATCTGAGAGACTTATCAAAACAAATGCAATTTGTAGAGCTTGTTTAAATCCTGATTAATGCCATCACCAGATAGCTCGGCTTGTTAGAGTATTGTCCTGATATGCAAAGGTTGCTGGTTCAGTCCCCCATTAGGGCACATTTAGGAAGAGATTGAGGTTTCTCTTTCTCTCTCTCTCTCTTTCCCTTTCACCTTCCTCTCTCTCTCTCTGAAATCAATAAATAAAAATACTAAAATGTTACACAATCAAAAAATCCTGATTAATAAAACTAGAGGAAAGGAGAGTAGACTAAATATGAACTTTTTGAAATGTGTGCCCTGTCACAGTAAGTATTTGGGCATAGAGAAGTTAACAATCTGTCAGATGTGTTATATACATGATTATTGATTGGTTGACATGTTCTAAGATTCCTTTCTTCTTTGTTTTTTTCTTTATATTAACATATTAATTATTAACCTCAAGCCCTTACCACATTGCCCATTTTGATTATATCATTATTCACTTTCTAACTGTTACATCATCTGACATTCTATATATTTTACTTGTTTGTCTCTCCCACTGAAATGTAGACAATGAAGCAAAGAATCTCTCTCTTTTGTATACTGCTGTATTTTCTTTTTGACTACACTAATTTCAAAATTATTTGAAGAAAACTACTCAATAGGAAATATACCCAAGTATGGTAGATATTGTTTCCAAAAATTGTCACAACTTTACCTCCCATTCCACATACTCTCTAGCAAGGAGGTCTTACCACTCCCCCATAAATAAGTGAAGTCTCTCTCTCTGCTACTTGATTTTGGGCTGGCCTGTGACTGGCTTTGGCAAACAGAATGTGGTAAAAGCAAGTCTGTGTAACTTCCAGTGCTATACCTAAGAGAATGTCTACTTCCTCTGTCTTAGAGCCCACAACTACCATGTAAAGGGACTCTGGTGGAGAGATGGAGAGATTATAGAAAAAAAATGCCTATCCACTCCCTAATTATCCTATTTACCCCCATTGAACTTCCAGATATGTCAGTGGAGGCATCTTAGACATCTAAGCTTCAGTTATGTGTCAGTGCCACAGTTGAACTAATCTTTCAACTAATACATCAGCTGAATACAATCAAGGGAATGACCCCAGCTGAAGCAACATGGTGAACAACTACTCAACTACTCGTGGTGAACAACTGAACTCTATACAAATTCTTGAGCAAACATAATAATTGTTGCTTTAAGTTCACTAATTTGAGAGCAGTTTGTTATATAGTGATAGATAACTTGGTATACACCAGACAAAACAACTAGGTGTAGTCTTAGCCTCTGTTAGTCTTTAACCTATACTTAAGCCTGACTTAAACCCCACAAAAAAATGGCAACAAGTCATTGAACACAGTTTATGTATTAGACCAATAAGGATTTGTTTCACTATCCACTAGTTACAGATATGTAAAGATTGAGGACATAGCCATAACATTGAACCCAAAGACACTCTGTGAGGACTTACTCTGGGTTTGAGCAATAAGATGGTCCTTAATTGGGTTAAATTTAAGTCTTACACAATAGCACATAGTTGAGAGAAAAAGAGACATAGTTCTAAAATAGCCTCATTTTTCTGATGGGATGAAATCATGAGACATTAGCATTATCACCATTTTCTTTATATTTTTCAAAAAAATAAATATATGAGGCCCTGGCCAGTTGGCACAGTGGTAGAGCGTTGGCCTGGCGTGTTAGCATTATCACCATTTTCTTTATATTTTTCAAAAAAATAAATATATGAGGCCCTGGCCAGTTGGCTCAGTGGTAGAGCGTCGGCCTGGCGTGCAGAAGTCCCAGGTTTGATTCCCGGCCAGGGCACACAGGAGAAGCGCCCATCTGCTTCTCCACCCCTCCCCCTCTCCTTCCTCTCTGTCTCTCTCTTCCCCTCCCGCAACCAAGGCTCCATTGGAGCAAAGATGGCCCGGGCGCTGGGGATGGCTCCTTGGCCTCTGCCCCAGGCGCTAGAGTGGCTCTGGTTGCAACAGAGCAATGCCCCAGAGGGGCAAAGCATCGCTCCCTGGTGGGCAGACCGTCGCCCCCTGGTGGGCGTGCTGGGTGGATCCCGGTTGGGCACATGCGGGAATCTGTCTGACTGTCTCTCCCCATTTCCAGCTTCAGAAAAATACAAAAAAGAAAATAATAATAAATAAATAAATAAATAAATAAATGAGTATTAAATAATACCATAGAATGTAGGTAAACTTCTAAAACAAAAGAAATATATATGTATATATACACTTACACGATTTTTTTTTTGTATTTTTCTGAAGTTAGAAGCAGGGAGGCAGTCAGACTCCTGCATGCACCCAATTGAAATACACCCAGTAAGCCCACCAGGGGGTGATGCACTTCCAATCTTGGGTCATTGCTTTGTTTTTGTGGGAGCCATTGTAGCGCCTGAGGCGGAGGCCACAGAGTCATCCTCAGCGCCCAGGCCAACTTTGCTCCAATGGAGCCTTGCTGTGGGAGGGGGAAAGAGAGACAGAGAGGAAGGAGACAGGGAAGGGTGGAGAATCAGATGGGTGCTAATCCTGTGTGCCCTGGCCGGGAATTGAACCTGGGACTTCCACCCACTGGGCTGACACTTTACCACTGAGCCAACGAGCCAGAGCCCATGTGTACTTTTATTTTTAGTATTTCCACCCTTATTATTCTGATGTAGCACCACACAACCCTAGATTCTTAGCTATGATGTTGGAGGTTGTCATCATTATAATCATCATTTATTTTAAGAAGAAGTATATGAGTGAGAAGTAATGAACCCAAAGGGCTAAGAAAAGGATACAGAGTGATGGACATAGTGAAGGAAGAAAAGAGGAGGTAGAGAAAGAATGAAACGATATGAACTCTTGGTAAAACGACTGAGAGATAAAGGGAATAAGGACCATAAAAATCATAAAATGGCAATTTGCTGTTTATAAGGAACATTAAAGTATGCTATCTAATCTTTTTAGCACTAGCTAATGGTATTTTATTATCTACATTATATGGGTGAGGAAATATGAATGGGGCTGAAATACTGTAACTTGGTCATTATTTTTTATTAATATATTTTCTGAATACACACTTTATACCAGTCACTCTGCTAAGTGCTGGAAATGTAATTGTTAGCAAAACAAAAATACTATCTATGCTTTAAGTCTCGTAGAGGAGAAAAACATTATTCAAATAATCACAAAACAAGTTTACAATTGCAACAAATTTAAGAAACATGGTACCATGAAAACACTGAAAAAAAAATTAATCTAGCCACATAATTTTCATTACAGGTTTATAGACAAATTGAACAATTTCCTTGCTTAAATTAGTCTTATAAAAACACAATGAAAAAAAAGAAAACCTTTTCAAAAAATGGTGCTGGGAAAATTGGAAAGCCACATGCCAAAAAAAAATAAATAAATAAAACTTGACTACAGTTTGTTTCTTGCACAGAAATTAATTCAAAGACCTAAGTATAAGATTCGAAACAATAAATTACATAGAAAAAAAACCTAGGTACTAAACTCATGAACTTTGGCTGTAGAGAACAATTTATGAATTTGATCCCAAAAGCAAGAAAAGTAAAGGTAATAATAAATGGGACTATATCAAACAAAAAAGCTTCTGTACAGCAAAGAAACTGACAACAAAACAAATAAGCAGTCAACCAAATGGAAGATGATATCTGCAAACAGCAGCTCCAATAAGGAATTAATATCCAAAATATATAAAGAACTCACAAAGCTCAACAACAAACAAACAAACAATTCAATTAAAAAATGGGGAGAGGACTTGAGCAGACACTTCTCCCAAGAAGACATACAAATGGCCAACAAGTATATGAAAAAATGCTCATCTTCACTAGCTATTTGAGAAATGCAGATCAAAACTACAATGAGGAACCACCTTACACATTTTATTTTGGCTGCTATAAACAAGACAGATAATAACAAATGTTAGAGAGGCTGTAGAGAAAAAGGAACCCTCATTCACTGCTGGTGGGAATACAAATTAGTACAACTATTATGGAAGAAAGTATAGTGGTCCCTAGAAAAATTAAGAATAGAACTACTGTCTGACCCAGAAATCCCTCTATGTGTATCTGCCCCCCAAATCAGAAAGCATTTGTAATAAAGACATATGCACCCCCATGTTCATTGCAGCTTTATTAACAGAGGCCAAGATATGAAAATAACCAAAGTGTCCTTTGATAGAGGACTGGGCAAAGAAGACATGGTACGTATATCAAATGAAATACTACTCAGTCGTAAAAAATGATGACATATTGCCCTTTATGGCAACATGGATGGATCTTGAGAACATTATACTGAGTGAAATAAGTAAATCAGAAAAAGCTAAGAACTTTATTATTTCACACATAGGTGGCATGCAAAGCTGACATTCATGGATATAATAAAAGTGAAGTGGTTACTAGGGGGAGGAAGATGTAGGGGAGGGGTAGAGGAAAGGGTATAAAGAGGGACAAATATAAGGTTACAGAAAATGATTTGACTTTGGGTATACAACATAATCCACAGTTCAAATGCTATAGAAATGTTAACTTAAACCTATGTACTCTTATTGACCCATGTGACCCCATTACATTTAATTTTCTAAATAAAAATTAAAAAATCTCTTACGAATATATTTCTCTCAAATATGGTGATACATTTAGGAATGATTAAGCATTTTCAGGCCTTGGCCAGTTGGCTCAGTGGTAGAGTGTCAGCCTGGTGTGTGGATGTCCCGGGTTTGATTCCTGGTCAGGGAACATGGGAGAAGTCCCCATTTGCTTCTCCATCCCTTCCCCTTTTTTCTCTCTCTTTCTCTCACCCCTCTCACAAGCCATGGCTCGATTGGATTGAGCAAGTTGGTCTTGAGCACTGAGGATGGTTCCACTGCCTCTGCCTCAGGCACTAAAAAAAAAGTGACTCTGGTTACAACAGAGCAGTGGCCCCAGATGGTCAGAGCATTGTCCCCTCATGGGCTTGCCAGGTGGATCCTGTTCAGGGCGCACGTGGGAATCTGCCTCTGCCTCCCCTCCTCTCTCTAAAAATACACACACAAACACATAAATAAGCACTTTCAAACCACGCTTACATTTTTTTTTTTTAGAGAGAGAGAGAGAGAGAGAAAGAGAGAGGGAGAGAGAGAATGAAAGGGAGAGAGATAAGAAGCATCAATTCTTCAGTGTGGCATCTTAGTTGTTTACTGATTGCTTTCTCATATGTGCCTTGATAGGGCGGGAGCTCCAGCAGAGCAAGTGATCCCTTGTTTAAGCTAGCGACCTTGGACTCAAGCCAGTGACCAGGGAGTCATGTTTATGATCCCATGCTCAAGCCGATGATGTCGTGCTCAACCAGTGAGCTCATGCTCAAGCCAGATGATCATGCGCTCAAGCCAGTGGCCTCAGGGTTTGAACCTGGGTCCTTAGCATCCCACGCCAATGGTCTATCCCCTGTGCCACTTACTGGTCAGGCAATCATTCTTACATTTTAAAAATTAAATAAATTTTTCAAGGACAAAATGAAAACATCTTTATTTCTATATACAACACTAAGTGCCTCTACAATGCCATCATTTATTGGATCAAGATTTTATAGTCTGTAGCCTTTGTTCAAGAACTGGCTAACAAGGATGCTTTAGGACAGGGTTCCCCAAACTATGGCCCTTGGGCCGCATGCGGCCCCCTGAGGCCATTTATCTGGCCCCCCGCTGCACTTCCGGAAGGGACACTTCTTTCATTAGTGGTCAGTGAGAGGAGCATAGTTCCCATTGAAATACTGGTCAGTTTGTTGATTTAAATTTATTCTTTATTTTAAATATTGTATTTGTTCCCATTTTGTTTTTTTTACTTTAAAATATGTGAAGTGTGCATGGGGATTTGTTCATAGTTTTTTTTTTTATAGTCCGGCCCTCCAAAGGTCTGAGGGACAGTGAACTGAACCCCTGTGTAAAAAGTTTGGGGACCGTTGCTTTAGGAGATTGGGCCAAAGTATGGTGGAACCCACTTTAAACATGAGAATTTAACACTACTTACTTGCCCAGTTATGAACGTATAATTTAGTCTGTCAGCCAAGAGATAATTAAAGCCTGTGTCTCTAATTCCTAGAGTTTCCCCTTTTAGACTTCTAAAAATAAATGTTAGCCTTATGTACCACCAAATAGAAGAGACTGTGATCAGATAAGAATTGTATTCACACACACAAAAAGAATTCTATTCACATACTTTTCTAGAAAAAAAGCATACAGTATAACCACTGAACATCCAGTAGCACTTCTCTAAAGATTTAAAACCTAAATCAACACTATCTTCTCAAATAACTCCAAATGGTTTCAGATTTTTAATTCATTAATTCTTCTGAGAGCCGTGACCAAGTTTGATAAGAATAAACAGGAAACTAAAATACAAAGAGTTGAATTGACACACTCTGGGTTCCCAAAACTGAACAGAAATCAGAGTTGCAAAGCTCCTTTTTTCAGTATAGACACTCTGCAAGGGTTTCTGAAAGGAATGGCCACTGGTGACCTGTCCTAGAAATATTCTATTTAATAGTTTGTTCCTTTTTGTCCACATTTAATTTGACAATCTTTACACTTACATATCCTTTGGAGGCTTTTTTTTTTATCTACAACTTGAAGTTTGGGCTTTTAAAATAATTCTTTTGATTTATAGTATTTTGATAATAATTTCATGTGGCATATTTGATCATAGTTTCAACACTACTAACCTTTCAGTCCATCCCGCTTGTCTTCCCATATCTTTTTGATCTCCATTCAGTATATTCTTAAATATCTTACAGCTATTGATATTTTTTAATTGTACTGTGGTAAGAAAACATACTTTTGTATGAGTAATGTTCTTTATTGGTGAACATATCATGTACACATAAAAATAATGTATATTTTTAGTTACTGGGAGTATCATTTAATTTTAAGCAGAGGTGGTTGATAGTGTCATTCATATCATTTATGACTGCTGAATTTTGCCTACATCGACTTATCAAATGCTGAGATACAGGTGTTGATATCTCTCACTGTGATAATAAAATTGTTTATGTCTCATGTTTGTCTTTCATTCTGTCAATTTTTGCTTCATATAATTTGACATTGTAATATTAAGTATAATACATATTTATAACTGCTATTTCTCTCTTGTGAGTTAAACTTTTATCTTTTTGAAATGTTCCTTTTTATCTCTGGTTGTCTTGAAGTCTTATTTTTATCTGTTATTGAGCCACCCCAGCTTACTTATACTTACTGTTTTCATAGTATATGTTTTCTATCTATTTACTTTCAGCCTACTTGTATCCGTATTTTAAAGTTTATTTTCGTTGATAGAATATATTCTTGCCTTTTTTTGGTCAATCTTTTATGATTATCTCTAATTTTTACTTGGAGCCTTTTACTAGTATTTGTTATGATTTTTAGTATGGTTAGATTTAGAGCTCATTTTATTTGATTTTATCTTTTCCCCTCTGTTCTGTTTTCCTTTGTTCCTCCTTTACTACCATCTTTTGAATGAATTAAAATTGTTTAGAGTTCTTTTTCAGTATATCTATTGAAATTTTAGCCATACGTCTAAATATACACAGAAAACACCAGCATACTTAGCATTAGCACTATTTAATATGAAATGTAAAAACCTTATACCTGTATAGACCCCGTTATTGCAACTTTCGATGTTTTATACCATGGTCATCATTCTTACAGGTACAGAATTAAATGTACAACACCATGGTATAATATTTTTAAAACAGTCACTTATTTTAATAAGAGAAGACACAGACTTTTATATTTATCAATATATTTACAGCTTTAGATTTCATTTCTTCAAGTTCTGAGCTCTCATCTAATATCACTTCTCATCACTGAGAGCTTCCTTGAAAATTTCTTTTTTTCTTTATTTTTTATTAATTTTTAATTTATTGTGTTTACATGGATTCAAGTGTGCCACTAAATATAACTCCCTCACCAACAACCCCTGTGTCACTTTTTATACTCCCTTTGCCTCCCTCTCCTTAGCTCTCTCCCTTTTTCCCTCTAGGATTTGCTGTCCTATTTTCTATATCTGTGTGTTATGTATATATAGTTTCACTAATCCCTTTACCTTCTCTGATCCAATCTCCTCATCCCCCTTTCCTCTGACTGCTGTCCTTCTGGTCCCTATGTCCTTACCTCTACCTCTATTTTGTTCCTCAGTTCACTTTGTCAATTAAATTCCACATATATGTGAGATAATATGATATTTTTCTTTCTCTTCCTGGCTTATTTCACTTAGCATTATAATCTCCAGGTCGGGTGACGTCACGGAAATGGTGCCGTGAGAAACGCGTCCGACAGCTCTCCCCTAAATCACAACAAATTTATCAACTAGAAACAGAAAAATTTATCCTCGGAGTATTCTGGAGTTCCACACAAACTGAAAGCAAAAGGACTGTTATCACTTGAATCTGAGAGACGAGGGTGTGGAGGAAGCTACCGCAGCGACGCTCATTCAAGCCGCGAGGGAGTGCACCTGCGGTGAGTCAGCCCATATACTTGGGAACCGCGAGCCGCCGCGAGCCCCCGTGAGCCGCCGCCGCGAGCCGCCCCCACGAGCCACCGCGAGCAGCCGCGCGCGCGCCCGGTCCGGTTGAGCACCGCTGACGTTCCCAGCTGCCCGCACACTGCGAGTGGGGGTTGCCGGCCACCGGTGCCCGGAGCGCCCCATTCGCGCGCGTGCCTTGGGCATTCCACGCGCCCAGGGCGCCCTGCTGGCCCGCACACCCAGGGGGCTCCATTATCCTGCGCCTGGTGCGGTCCAGCCGCCAGCGGCCATGCGAGCGGGAGAGGCTTGGGAGATTCTCTCCATGGGCGGGGCACCTCACCCAGCCATTCAAGCTAACAATCAAGCGCTGGGGGAGGGGCGCGCGCAGGCAGCCTAAAATACCTTCGGAAGCACAGCTGCGACCCAATCACTGAAATTAGCTTAACCCATAAAATCTGCGCACCCTCGGTTCTAATTGATAAGATCTCTCTCAGTTCAGCGATCCAAGACAAGAGGTGTGATATTTTTTAGTGCCTCTCACTAAAGGGGCGGGGGCAACTTCTGATTGATAGAGCCTCCATATTCAGGGATAAACGCTAACAAGAAGGACTTGGCAGATAATAAGGTCTATATTACACTAGTCGTAAGCAGAGACTAGTGCCTCTTCTTCCCTGCAAAAACAGGCTACAAAGTGTGGAAAGCCTGGGTTGAGAGGTCCAACTAAATGATAGGCGCTGAACAGTCACCTTGACAACAATTGACTCCCACCCCCGCCTGATTACACTGGAGGCCCTGACTGTCAGAGCCTTTCCCAAAGCCTTGCACTGAGTGGGGATAGAGTGGGGATTTCCCAGCTCTTTGAGCCTCTTACTCCCCAGGCAGAAGCAGTTGCAGCCTTATAGCTGGATCACCAGGCTGCTAATTCAGAAAGGGGGGACTAGGAGAGAGAATCCAGGAAAGCAAACTCTCTCATCGTTGGACCCTGCAAACGCCAACAAGCCTTTACTTCCAGCAAGACTAAAGCCAATTATATGACATTGCCATAGAATCCCATCAACTGCAAATCCCTACCTAAGAGTGACACAGGGGCAGAGCCTGGGGTACAGAGTAACCAACTACGAAGGGGGAGAGAAAAGAAAAAGGAAGAAGTTAACCTCTCAAAATCAAGAAAAACCCACAGACTTTACAACTTGATCCACTAACTTTTTTTTTTGTTGTTGTTGTTTGTTTCTTCTATCTTTTTGCCTTTATTTCCTCCACCTCGATCCTTCTATTCTCTGCCCATCTTATGCTTCCCCTTTCTTGAACTACACTACCCATGAGTGTTGCATTTTATTTTTCTTCTTCATCCTCACCCTCCTTTAAGGTTATACTCCAAAACACTTAACTCTCACTCTCTCCTCTTTTGTTTTTTTTTTGGTTTTTTTTGTCTTGCTTTATTTTGTTTTTTTCTCCTCCTATTTTATTTCTTCCTTCGTTTTTCTCTTTTTCTTATTTTTTCCTTTCTATTCGTTTTTTCTTTTCTCATTTTACTTTCCTCCCATATAATCCTCAATCACGAACAAATTAGTTAATTTGGGACTCAAGGCTTTTTTTTGGCTTTATTTCTCTTTTTTGCTTTTGTTTTTATTTTTTTTTCTCTTGTTTGTTTATTTTTGTGGCATTTTGGGTCCTCCCAACCCAAGGTCTCCATTGTATTTAGTCTTAGCTCCACTTAATACAACAGATTTTTACTTATTATTTTTATTTTTTCTTCTTTATTATTCTTTTTTGGTCCTTTTTTCTGATTCCCTCTTATCCCTCTCATTATATCTCTTAGTTGACCATCACTTACAAGCAAATCATCTTATGCTTGTCTAAGATTTTCTTCCTTTTTTTTTTTTTTTTTGCATTTAGTAGGTCCCTACTCCCTTTTTTTTGGCCCTTGAACTCTTCACCCCAAATCAGGCCCTCCATTATAGGCATGATATTTCCCTGAGGAGGGGAGAGGAGGGAAAGAGAAGAGAGAAAAAAAAGGGGGAAATAATAAATTATTACTGTTTTTGTTTGTGGGGTGTTTTACCCTTTTTTTTTTCTTTTTACTCTTTATTAATTCTAATTAGTGCTATCAATAAGACCACCCTCAGATGCCGATAAGAAAGAGGAAATCGAATATTATGGATACAAAAGAAAGAGAGGTAACACAAATAGATGTGGAAAAATCTATGGACAAAAGACTTAACATATTGAAAGCCTTGGAGCTAAATGACAGAGAATTTAAAATAGAAATCTTAAAAATACTCAGAGATATACAAGAAAACACAGAAAGGCAATATAGGGAGATCAGAAAACAACTCAATGAACACAAAGAATATATTACCAAGGAAATTGAAAATATAAAAACAAATCAAACAGAAATGAAAAACTCAATTCACGAGCTGAAAAACAAGGTAACAAGCTTAGCTAACAGAACATCCCAGATTGAAGGTAGGATTAGTGAAATAGAAGACAAACAACTTGAGGCACAACAGAGAGAAGAAGAAAGAGACTCAAAAATAATAAAAAACGAGAAAGCCCTACAGGAATTGTCTGACTCCATCAGAAAGAATAACATAAGAATAATAGGTATATCAGAGGGAGAAGAGAAAGAAAATGGAATGGAGAATATACTCAAACAAATAATAGACGAGAACTTCCCAAGCCTGTGGAAGGAACTAAAGCCTCAAATTCAAGAAGCAAACAGAACACCAAGTTTTCTTAACCCCAACAAAACCACTCCAAGGCACATCATAATAAAGATGACACAAACCAATGACAAAGAAAAAATTCTCAAGGCAGCCAGGGAAAAGAAGAGTACAACATATAAAGGAAGGCCTATTAGGTTATCATCAGATTTCTCAGCAGAAACTCTACAAGCTAGAAGAGAGTGGACCCCAATATTTAAAGCCCTGAAAGAGAGGAACTTTCAGCCAAGAATACTATACCCATCAAAGCTATCCTTCAAGTATGAAGGAGATATAAAAACATTCACAAATACAGAAAAGATGAGAGAATTTATCAACAGAAAGCCCCCACTCCAGGAAATACTAAAGGGGGTTTTCCAACCAGATTCAAAGAACAAAAGAAAACAACACCACAAGTAACAGCTCCACCAAGAACACAATAAAACCAAACTTAAACTGTGACAACAAAGGAAAAAAAGGGGGGAGAGGATGGAGATTAACAGTAGCAAAGGATGATGAAGTGCAGAAATACTTATAAGATAGGGTACTACAATGAATATGGTACGTACCCTTTTCATTACTTAATGGTAACCACCCTTAAAAAAACCACCACAAAAACACTTGACTTAAAAAAGGTAGCAACAGAGGAAAGAAGTATGGAACACAAACAAACAAAAACAAATGATAGAAAAACAAAAGAGAAGAATCAAACTAGATACAAAACTAACAGAAAGCAATTTATAAAATGGCAGTAGGGAACCCACAAGTGTCAATAATTACACTAAATGTAAATGGATTAAACTTACCAATAAAAAGACACAGAGTAGCAGAATGGATTAAAAAAGAAAATCCAACTATATGCTGCCTACAAGAAACACATCTAAGCAACAAGGATAAAAACAAATTCAAAGTGAAAGGCTGGAAAACAATACTCCAAGCAAACAACACCCAAAAAAAAGCAGGCGTAGCAATACTCATATCTAATAATGCTGACTACAAGACAGAAAAAGTACTCAGAGACAAAAATGGTCATTTCATAATGATTAAGGGGAAGTTGAATCAAGAAGACATAACAATCCTTAATATATATGCACCAAACCAAGGAGCACCAAAATATATAAGACAGCTACTTATTGACCTTAAAACAAAAACTAACAAAAATACAATCATACTTGGAGACCTCAATACACCACTGACAGCTCTAGATCGGTCATCCAAACAGAGAATCAATAAAGATATAGTGGCCTTAAACGAAATACTAGAACACCTGGATATGATAGACATCTACAGGACACTTCATCCCAAAGCGACAGAGTATACATTTTTCTCTAGTGTACATGGAACATTCTCAAGAATTGACCATATGTTGGGCCACAAAGACAATATCAGCAAATTTAGAAAAATTGAAATTGTACCAAGCATATTTTCTGATCATAAAGCCTTGAAACTAGAATTCAACTGCAAAAAAGAGGGGGGAAAACCCACAAAAATGTGGAAACTAAACAACATACTTCTAAAAAATGAATGGGTCAAAGAAGAAATAAGCGCAGAAATCAAAAGATATATACAGACAAATGAAAATGAAAATACGACATATCAGAATCTCTGGGATGCAGCAAAAGCAGTAATAAGAGGAAAGTTCATATCACTTCAGGCCTATATGAACAAACAAGAGAGAGCCGAAGTAAACCACTTAACTTCACACCTTAAGGAACTAGAAAAAGAAGAACAAAGACAACCCAAAACCAGCCAAAGAAAGGAGATAATAAAAATCAGAGCAGAAATAAATGAAATAGAGAACAGAAAAACTATAGAAAAAAATCAATAAAACAAGGAGCTGGTTCTTTGAAAAGATCAACAAAATTGACAAACCCTTGGCAAGACTCACCAAGGAAAAAAGACACAGGACTCAAATAAATAAAATCCAAAATGAAAGAGGAGAGATCACCACAGACATCATAGAAATACAAAGAATTATTGTAGAATACTATGAAAAATTATATGCCACCAAATACAACAATCTAGAAGAAATGGATAAATTCCTAGAACAATACAACCTTCCTAGACTGAGTCATGAAGAAGCAGAAAGCCTAAACAGACCAATCAGCAGGGAGGAAATAGAAAAAACTATTAAACATCTCCCCAAAAATAAAAGTCCAGGCCCAGACGGTTATACTAGTGAATTCTATCAAACATTCAAAGAAGACTTGGTTCCTATTCTACTCAAAGTTTTCCAAAAAATTGAAGAAGAAGCAATACTTCCAAACACATTTTATGAGGCCAACAGAACCCTCCTACCAAAACCTGGCAAGGATGGCACAAAGAAAGAAAACTACAGACCAATATCTCTAATGAATACAGATGCTAAAATACTAAACAAAATACTGGCAAACCGAATACAACAGCATATTAAAAAAATAATACATCATGATCAAGTGGGATTCATCCCAGAATCACAAGGATGGTTCAACATACGCAAAACGGTTAACGTAATACACCATATCAACAAAACAAAGAACAAAAACCACATGATCTTATCAATAGATGCAGAAAAGGCTTTTGATAAAATACAACACAATTTTATGTTTAAGACTCTCAACAAAATGGGTATAGAAGGAAAATATCTCAACATGATAAAGGCCATATATGATAAACCATCAGCCAACATCCTATTAAACGGCATAAAACTGAGGACTTTCTACCTTAAATCAGGAACAAGACAGGGTTGTCCACTCTCTCCACTCTTATTCAACGTGGTGCTAGAAGTTCTGGCCAGAGCAATCAGATAAGACAAAGAAATAAAAGGCATCCATATCGGAAAAGAAGAAGTAAAGCTATCACTTTTTGCTGATGATATGATCCTATACATCGAAAACCCGAAGGACTCCACAAAAAGATTATTAGAAACAATAAACCAATACAGTAAGGTCGCAGGATACAAAATTAACATACAAAAGTCCATAGCCTTTCTATATGCCAACAATGAAATATTAGAAAACGAACTCAAAAAAAATAATCCCCTTCACGATTGCAACAAAAAAATAAAATACCTAGGAATAAACATAACAAAGAACGTAAAGGACCTATATAATGAAAATTACAAAGCACTGTTAAGGGAAATCGAAAAAGATACAATGAGATGGAAAAATATTTCTTGTTCTTGGATAGGAAGAATAAATATAATCAAAATGGTCATATTACCCAAAGCAATATACAAATTTAATGCAATTCCCATCAAAATCCCTATGAGATTTCTTAAAGAAATGGAACAAAAAATCATCAGATTTATATGGAACTATAAAAAACTCCGAATAGCCAATACAATCCTAAGGAAAAAGAATGAAGCTGGGGGCATTACAATATCTGACTTTAAACTATATTATAGGGCCACAATAATCAAAACAGCATGGTATTGGCAAAAAAATAGACACTCAGATCAATGGAACAGAATAGAAAGCCCAGAAATAAAACCACATATATATGGTCAAATAATCTTTGATAAAGGGGCCAACAACACACAATGGAGAAAAGAAAGCCTCTTCAACAAATGGTGTTGGGAAAACTGGAAAGCCACATGCAAAAGAATGAAACTCGACTACAGCCTGTCCCCGTGTACTAAAATTAATTCAAAATGGATCAAAGACCTAAATATAAGACCTGAAACAATAAAGTACATAGAAGAAGACATAGGTACTAAAATCATGGACCTAGGTTTTAAAGAACATTTTATGAACTTGACTCCAATGGCAAGAGAAGTGAAGGCAAAGATAAATGAATGGGACTACATCAGAATTAAAAGTTTTTGCTCAGCAAGAGAAACTGATATCAAAATAAACAGACAGCCAACTATATGGGAACTGATATTTTCAAACAACAGCTCAGATAAGGGCCTAATATCCAAAATTTACAAAGAACTCATAAAACTCAACAACAAACAAACAAACAATCCAATAAAAAAATGGGAAGAGGATATGAATAGACACTTCTCCCAGGAAGAGATACAAATGGCCAACAGATATATGAAAAGATGCTCAGCTTCATTAGTTATTAGAGAAATGCAAATCAAAACTACAATGAGATACCACCTCACTCCTGTTAGATTAGCTATTATCAACAAGACGGGTAATAGCAAATGTTGGAGAGGCTGTGGAGAAAAAGGAACCCTCATTCACTGTTGTTGGGACTGTAAAGTAGTACAACCATTATGGAGGAAAGTATGGTGGTTCCTCAAAAAACTGCAAATAGAACTACCTTATGACCCAGCAATCCCTCTACTGGGTATATAGCCCAAAACCTCAGAAACATTGATACGTGAAGACACATGTAGCCCCATGTTCATTGCAGCACTGTTCACAGTGACCAAGACATGGAAACAACCAAAAAGCCCTTCAATAGAAGACTGGATAAAGAAGATGTGGCACATATACACTATGGAATACTACTCAGCCATAAGAAATGATGACATCAGATCATTTACAGCAAAATAGTGGGATCTTGATAACATTATAAGGAGTGAAATAAGTAAATCAGAAAAAAACAAGAACTACATGATTCCATACATTGGTGGAACATAAAAATGAGACTAAGAGACATGGACAAGAGTGTGGTGGTTACCAAGGGTGGGGGGGGGAGGGAGGACATGGGAGGGAGGGAGGGAGAGAGTTAGGGGGAGGGGGAGGGGCGCAGAGAACTAGATAGAGGGTGACGGAGGACAATCTGACTTTGGGCGAGGGGTTTGCAACATAATTTGATGACAAAATAACCTAGACATGTTTTCTTTGAATATATGTACCCTGATTTATTAATGTCATCCCATTACCATTAATAAAAATTTATTAAAAATAATAATAATAATAATAATAATCTCCAGGTCCATCCATGCTGTAACAAAAGGTAAGATTTCCTTCTTTTTCATGGCCATGTTGTATTCAATTGTGTATATGTACCACTATTTTTCAATCCGCTCATCCACTGATGGATACTTGGGCTGTTTCCAGATCTTGGCTACTGTAAACAATGCGGCAATAAACATGGAGGTACTTCTTTTGAATCAGTGATTTGGTATTCTTAGGATATATTCCTAAAAGTGGGATGCTGGATCAAAAGGCAGTTCCATTTTTAATTTTTTGAGAAAACCTCTTACAGTTCTCTACAGAGGCTGCACAAGTCTGCATTCCCACCAGCAGTGCAGGAGGATTCCCTTTTTCCCACACCCTCATCAGCACTTATTGTGTGTTTTTTTTTTTGTTGTTGTTGTTGTTGTTAAGGAGTACCATTCTTACAAGTGTGAGGTAGTATCTCATTGTGGTTTTAATTTGCATTTCTCTGATGATTAGTGACTTTGAACATTTTTTCATATGCCTACTGGTCATTTGTATGTCAGTTGTTACTTCTCTACTTTCATTTCTAATTTTATTTATTTGTGTCTTCTTTCGTTTTCTCTTGATGAGACTGGTTAAAGGTTCATCAATCATGTTTACCTTTTCTAAAATCCAGCTCTTGGATTCATTGATCTTCAGTTTTGTTTTTTTAGCCTCTATGTCATTTATTTCCACTCTGATCTTTATTATTTCCTTTCTTCTACTTCCTCTGGGCTTTATTTGGTGTTCTTTTTCTAGTTCTTTTAGATGTGGGTTAAGTTGTTTATTTGAGCTTTCTCTTGCTTGTTAAGATATACACATAATGCTATGAACTTCTCTCTCAGGAATGCTTTTGCTGTGTCCCATAAATTTTGGGTTGTTGTATGTTTATTTTCATTACTTTCAAGAAAATTTTTTATTTCTTCCTTGATCTCTTTGTTTACTCATTTGTTATTTAATAACATGCTATTTAGCCTCCAGGTGTTTGAATGTTTTTCAGTTTTTCTATTGTAGTTGATTTCTAGTTTCATGCCATTGTGATCAAATAAGATGCTAGATATGATTTCAATCATCTTAAATTTATTGAGACTCATTTTGCATCCTAACTATCCTAGAGAATGTACCATGAGCACTTGAAAAGAATGTATATTCTGCTGCTTTGGGGTGAAAGGTTCTGAAGATATCTGTTAAATCTAGTTGATCCTGTGTGTCATTTAAGGCTGCTGTTACTTTGTGAAATTTCTGTCTGGAGGATCTATCCATTGATGTTAGTGGGGTATTAAGATCCCCTACTATTAGTATTGCTATTGATCTCGCCCTTTATGTACATCAAAATCTGCTTTATATATTTAGGTGCTCCTATATTAGGCACATAGATATTTACAATGGCTGTATCCTCCTGTTGGATTGCTCCTTTTATTATTATGTAGTGACCTTGTTTATCTTTTACTATAGCCTTTGTTTAAAGGGCTATTTTGTCAGATATATGTATTGCTACCCCAGCATTTTTTTCATTTGAATTTGCATGAAATACTTTATTCTGTCCTTTCACTTTTAGTTTATGTGTATTTTTTTTTTCTGAGGTGGGTCTCTTGTAGACAGCATATGTTTGGGTGTGTTTTCTTATCCATGCAGCTACCCTATGTCTTTTCATTGGAGCATTTATTCCATTTACATGGAAGGTTATTATTTATATATAGTTGTTTATTGCCATTTTATTCTTTAAATCTACAATTCTCTTTTTTTCAATTTTTTTCCCTTGGCTCTTTTTACAGCAGGCTCCATAATATTTCTTGCAGTACTGGTTTGCTTGTAATGAATTCCTTGAGGTGTTTTTTGTCTGGGAAGCTTTTTATTTCCCCTTCAATTTTAAATGATAGCCTTGCTGGATAAAGAAGTCTTGGTTGGACGTTCTTGCTTTGCATCACTTTGAATATTTCTTGCCAATTCCTTCTGGCCTCCAGTGTTTCTGTTGAGAAGTCAGATGTCATCCTTATGGGAGCTTTTCTTTTGCTGCTTTTAGTATTCTTTCTTTTTTTAAAAAAAAAATTTATTTTATTTATTCATTTTTAGAGAAGAGAGAGAGAGACAGAGAGAGAGAAGGGGAGGAGCTGGAAGCATCAACTTCCATTTGTGCCTTGACCAGGCAAGCCCAGGGTTTCGAACCGGCGACCTCAGCATTTCCAGGTCGACACTTTATCCACTGTGCCACCACAGGTCAGGCCAGTATTCTTTCTTTGTCTCTTAACTTTGACATTTTAATTATGATGTTTCTTGCTGTAAGCCTCCTTGGGTTCATCTTCAATGGAACTCTCTGTGCTTCTTGAACTTGTGTGACTTTTTCCTTCATCAATTTAGGAAATATTTCAGCTATAATTTTTTTTCAAACAGGTTATCTATTACTTGTTCATTCTCTTCTCCTTCAGGAACCCCCTGTTGTGGGAGACATGGCCTGTGACTGGCCCTCAGCAACCTTTTTGGAGCTATGAGCAATTCAGAGTTTGTGGCTGCCTCTCCTGGGCCCAGATGTACATGAAAATACCTAGCTGCACTCCTAGGCTGGCTTTTAACCACTCTAGTCCTAGGGGAAAGTCTGCTCAAATGGCCAAGTTTTCTTGAGCTTTACCTCCTACAGCCTGTCTGCTGGCTGCTTGATGAGCTCAGCTGCTGAAAGAACTTCTGCTGAAGTATAAAGCCTGTGGCAATTCAGTGATTAGAAAAAGTGGGGTGTGTGGCTCCGCCCCTTGGCTCCTCTGTTCAGACTTTTTCACAGACCAGTAGGGTGATGCCCTAGGAGTCTGGTAGGTGTGGCCTCTGAGACCCAGAGTTGTGGTCTGCCTGCCTACAGTTTCAACTGAGTCTTTTGTGAGGTGGAAGCACCAGTTTATTGACTCAGTAGAGTGTGTGTGTGGGAGCTCTGGTCTCAACACCAGAAAATTGAGTCACTGATGTGCCCCCTGCTTCCCATCATCTCAGAATGATCAGTCACCATGCCTGGGATAGGAGAGACTCCCAAGGGCATAGCAGTTTCTTTTCCCCCAGCTGATGCCACTCAGAGGGGATTTCTCCTTCTAAGAAAGATGGTGACTACAGTACTGGAAAATGACTCAGCACAGGGGTTCCAGTGGCCGTTCCCCACAGTGTCTCTCCCTGGGCCTCCAACTTTACACTCTCCTCTTACAACTCCAATCCTCTCAGCTCTCTACCGCCAGAGCCCCAGGTAAGTGGCTGTGATTGAGGTTTTCTGTGTTGGCCCTTTAAAATGGAATCTGCATTTGAGAGCTGTGTCTCTTTTCATTTATTTATTTATTTATTTTGCATTTTTCTGAAGCTGGAAACAGGGAGAGACAGTCAGACAGACTCCCACATGCGCCCGACCAGGATCCACCCGGCACACCCACCATGGGGGCGACGTTCTGCCCACCAGGGGGCGATGCTCTGCCCATCCTGGGCATCACCATGTTGTGACCAGAGTGACTCTAGCGCCTGAGGCAGAGGCCACAGAGCCACCCCAAGCGCCCGGGCCATCTTTCTTCCAGTGGAGCCTTGGCTGCGGGAGGGGAAGAGAGAGACAGAGAGGAAGGCGTGGTGGAGGGGTGGAGAAGCAAATGGGTGCTTCTCCTGTGTGCCCTGGCCGGGAATCGAACCCAGGTCCTCTGCACGCTAGGCTGACGCTCTACCACTGAGCCAACCGGCCAGGGCCTTGTGTCTCTTTCTTGCAGACAGAAACCCAGCTCTTTCCACAGATAAATGCTGTCTGGGCACCTCTTCTAGGCTCTGGGGTTGTAAACTTGGGCTCCAGGCCTGGGGCTGAGGACTCACACTTTTCAGGGCAACCCACCCCACCATGAGAATCCCTCCAGACCCTCAGCCACTGCTCACTCCTGGGAGCAGTACCTTTTTCTATCAGTCTCAGTGTGGCTTCTTTGGTGATCCTTGGTTAAAGAGTCCTCTTAGTTTAGTCCAAAGTTGGTTTTTCAGGATGATTGTTCTTAAATTAAGTTGTAATCCAATTTGGTCTTGAGATGTGGCAGTTGGAACATTTGCCTACTCTGTCGCCATCTTTCTTTCTTCCTCCTTGAGAATTTCTTATAATGAAGATTATCTGACAATGACTTATCTTCCCTTATCTGAAGATGTCTTTATTTTACCTTTACTTTTGAAAGGTATTTTCACTTAGTGTAACATTCTGGATTGACAAGTTTTTTTTCTTTCAGCACTTTAAAAGTTGTGTTCCACTATCTTCTGGTCTTCATAGTTTGTGAAGAGCAATAAGCAGTCATTTGATCATTGTTTCCCTATGTGTATAGGTCATTTTTCTTTGGCTGCCTTTATTATTTTCTGGCTTTCTCCTTTGTTGAATTATGCACTCACCCTCCTCCTTTAAACACATGGTTTTTAGTGGCTGTGACTGCCATAAACTTTGTCCTGTCAGAAAGATTATTGGTTTTCTGTTGGAGTTTTAGTTAGGCCATGGAGTGCCTACTGTGGCTTTACCTCAAACTTTTGCCTTCTTTTTTACCCTGTTTATTTTTACACATTGACTATGACTCAGCTGAATCATCATCTTTTCCAAAAAGCTCTGAATTTCTATATTCAACTGGATGTGTTCATGAGTTCAGAATGCATTTGACCACATTTAACAGGAAGCACTACTACAGTGGCTTGAACAAAACCAAAAAGGTTTTCTTAACTGATATATTGATAAAATTTAAAAGTATTTAGTTTATAACTTAGATAGGGTATTAGGGTTTTTCTTATTTATTAGCATTTCTATCTTCATAAAGCTTTTTTCCTTGTAGTCTCAAAATGAAAGTTATTTTCTTGAACATTATATTCATTTTTCAGGATAGAAGAAAAAGCAAGGACAATTGGTGGGGTTTTCATCTCAACCTGCTTTGCCTAGGACTTTCTTATTTTTAACACTGAATAGCCCAAGTTTCAGTAGTTTAACTAAAAAAATCACATGAGAGGTACCCATGGTTTTTGCTTTTCATGCCTAGAAAATATCCTATAAATCCAGAACCTATTTCTTCTTCTGCAGAGTTAAGATCTGACCAGCTGTAGTCACAGCTCATGTTCACAATTTTGGATTATAATTAGACATGACTATATTCCTTGGGTCATAGCATTGACAGTTTAGTTGAATTTTTCAAGAGATTATTCCAATATTTACTTAAGTAACTTATTCTTAGACTCTTTCCCTAAGAATGGCTTAGTTAAATATTGGTGTCATTCTTGTTTTTCCCCCCAAGTTTTTAAAGTAATTATTTCAACATTTACATTATAAAGTCAAGTACATATAGTAAACATCAAAATCAAAATACATACTGCTTTTAATGTTTTCAAATGTAAGTCCAAACAGTAAAATAAAATCAAATAAGCACAAAGAAATCTTAAATTTCTGATAGATCCAATTAACAAAGCAAAAAGTTAAATATAGATATACTGATATTAAAACAGGATTATTTATATTTATGCTAATTATATTTGAACAATATTTAAATGTTATTTTAGAGAAGAAACATGTCTTTTATGTAGGTGGAGTCACATTAATCAGACTGTGTCTTTTATCAAAGGAGTTGGAGGACATCCAAAAATCATCAATATCAATTATGAATTCTAAAATAATAAATTTTATTTCTAGCTTGTTCATTACTTGCTTCCTTGAAAGCATAAAATGGCATTTTATAGTCTTGGAAACAAAACATAAATCTTTTTATGGTAACCTAAAACTATATAATCTGGCTAAAAATTATGTAAGGTCTTTCTCATATAACCTGATATTATGTAAGCATATTAGGGATGCGTAGTATATGCACAGTGTTGTATAAACACAAAACAAACATAATAGCCACTAACATTTTTTTTCTTGAGTCATTCTTTTCAGTTTTGTCAACTGATGATTACAAAGGATGAATACTAATAAAGTAACCTTTACCTTTTAATGAAGGCATTTTTCATATATTTTCTTTCATACCTAAGAATTATTTGATCCAACTTTTCTCAGTTGTATGTCAGCAAAGTAAATGTGGATTTTTCCTACAGATGAAATATAGTGGTTCATTTTAATGTTAAGAATCCCTTGGGCCAGAAATAAAATATGTTTTTTTAACAATATTCCCTGACCTCAAGACTCCCAAGGAACCACTCCACTGACTTCAGTTGCCAATTTAACATAAGAATAACTGTTTTGCCTGAAGGGCTTGGAAATAAAAGCTAGAAAGCTTGGTTTGGATATATGGAGATATTTGAACAGAATGTGACCCTTCTTAGTAAATTTTAATGAGTTATTAATTGAGGAGGTGTGAGAATTTGCAATGATATAGCCTCCTTGGTGACCCTTATCTCAAGTCGAGGCTATCCCTTCCTCTCAGCCCTACAGCCACAGCCATGTCCAAGACTTTCAGAGTGTCTGTTTATTTCAGCTTGTTAAACTTTGTGTATGATTCAATCCTCTACTTCTAAATCCAACTCTACCTGAGTCCTGTGTCCCTTCCATTGGTGCTTTTAATGACCAACTTGTACTCTTCTCAAAGTCCCTATGTTTTCAGTTCTCTGTTAATATAGAGAAATATTTCTGATCTGTCTAAATTTTTCCCAGCCGCTAATACCTTGGACAGCAGAAATATTGTACATTAATGACACCGGCATACTGCAGGTTTAATTTTGAGTGTTCTGACATGCAAAGATTAGGTGATCTTTCTATCACATCAAGACAGTACAATGTTATGAAATTTCCTTTAGTGCTTTATTATATTTGTGAAATCACTCTATTTCTTTATTATTATTATTATTATTATCATTATTTTAGTGAGAGGAGGGGAGGCAGAGACAAACTCCCGCATGCACCCTGACCGGGATCCTAACAAACCCACTAGGGGGTGATGCTCAGCCCATTTGGGGCCCTTGCTCCATTGCAACCAGAGTCATTTTTTAGCACCAGAGGCAGAGGTCACGGAGCCATCCTTAATGCCTAGGACCAACTCACTCAATTGAATCATGGCTGTAGGAGGGGAGGAGAAGAGAGAGAGAGAAGCGTGAGAAGGAGGGGTAGAGAAACAGATGGTTGCTTCTCCTGTGTGCCCTGACTGGGAATCAAACCTGGGACATCTACATGCTGGCCGACGCTCTACCACTTATCCAACCGGCCAGGCCTGAAATTACTCTATTTCATCAGAACTTGTATTGTGTCCACCATCATTAGAACTCTAATTTGTTGGCTCAGCGGTAGAGCGTCGGCCTGGCGTGCGAGGGACCCGGGTTCGATTCCCGACCAGGGCACATAGGAGAAGCACCCATTTGCTTCTCCACACACCCCCCCCCCGCCTCCTTCCTCTCTGTCTCTCTCTTCCCCTCCCGCAGCCAAGGCTCCATTGGAGCAAAGATGGCCCGGGCACTGGGGATGGCTCCTTGGCCTCTGCCCCAGGTGCTAGAGTGGCTCTGGTTGTGGCAGAGCGACGCCCCGGAGGGGCAGAGCATTGCCCCCTGGTGGGCAGAGCATTGCCCCTGGTGGGTATGCCGGGTGGATCCCGGTCAGGCGCATGCGGGAGTCTGTCTGACTGTCTCTTCCTGTTTCCAGCTTCATAAAAATACAAAAAAAAAAAAAGTTTATGTTTATCCTCTATCATTTTCATTTGTCTAATAGTACACAGCAGCCAGTTCCCATGTTTAAGGGTCAAGAGGCACCCACAGAGAGAATAAATGTATAGTACTACACCTTCTCTTTTTATATTTACCTCTTGTCACATCTTTAAGTCAGGGCATATGTATAAGTATATTCTAAGTCAGGGGTCTCAAACTCACGGCCCGCAGGCTGCATGCGGCCCGCTGAACAATTTTGTGCGGCCCGCAGACTAATTCACGAAGTTCAAAATATTTTGGATAAAATTAAGTAAGCCTAGGGGCCTACTTGTATTTTTCATTTCTCTAGCATCCTAGCTAGATATTAGCTTAGTTAACAGCAGTTGTGATGCGAACTACAGTTTCTGGTCGTTTTGTGACACTGAGTAAACTGCATGTACAATTGTGCTTGTTGTACTGACTTTTTTTTGTTTTCAACTGCAGTGAGAAAAGTGTTGTGTAACAGTTGCCTTTTGTAGACCTAGTGCGGCCCGCCGAATGGCTGTGATCTTGCTCTGCGGCCCACATGCTGAGTTGAGTTTGATACCCCTGTTCTAAGTAGTGTCAAAGAAGGTATCTTTGATCTTATAGCATATGGAAAGAGTAAGAATTTAAGAAGACTAAAAATTAGTAAAGTGGGGAAGTGGAAAATATTATAAACACGTGGAAACTTCCGTTTTACAAATATGTCTTTAGATTTGTATTTGCTTTGTAGAAAAGAATCCTGCAGGGATCCTGATTTAATTAATATAATCTCAAAGCCCAGGAGAGGTGTATGGTAAGTATTCAATAAATGGAATATTTATGGAATAATGGTTGAGTAAAGTATAATTTTTTATTTTCCATTTGAAAATGTTTTTTAGATTGCCTGAAGAGTAAAATTTATCACTGGACAGAAAGAGTAGAAAGAATACTGGATTTATAGTCAAAAGGAGAAATTGAGTCTCTGCCATTAACTAGTGATATAACTTCTAGTAATTCATTTCACTTCTCTGGACTCAGGTACCTTGTTTGAAAAATGAGATTAAATTTCTTTTCACCAGGCTTGGTGAGAATAAGTATAAAATTAGAGAAATTTCTTTATAAAGCCTAAAATGTATACAAAGATAAAATGGTATTTTAAAGTTAAAACAATAAGAAAATAGGTGTAAAGTTTTATCTGAGAATAAAGATCTTCTGGAATGTTTTTATACCTTCAAGTTTGATCACAAAAAAAAAAGATAGTCTTAAAATTCAAAGGAATCTCAGAGATCAGATTTGTTTTCATTTTTAGTTCCCATTTATTAAGAGTCATGTAAAAAAAAAACACCCAACTATGACCAGTAGCTAAAATGAAAAAGGTTCACAACACCAAAAGTTGGTGGGATGTGAAGCAGCCAGAATTCCACAGGTTGTCAAGTTCCTTCAACTTAAATTAGCCAATATGCCAAGCCACCGTCATTTGGAGTAGCGTGTTCTGAACCCTGTCAATTTTTATCCATGTTGTTGTGTGTATCTCTAGTATGTTCCTTTTTATTGCTAAGTAGTACAGAGATGTGTTGCAGAATTGGGCACCTAAAAACCTATATAATTATGTTAACTTAGTGTCAGCCTAATAAATTCAATACAGAAAATAAAAACATCACACATAAATAAACTCCTTCTCTCTGAAAGTGGAAGGACTCCAAGAGTAATGTGAAGGAGTATGCCCTGCAAGTTTCCCCCATGTGCCCCTCTTAACTCCTACCCATTTGTTACGTTTTCCCACTATTCCTCAAACCTAGTATAAAAACACTCAGGTTCAATGGCTTCTTCAGATCATTTCCTTGTGAAGGCTCTCATGTCACATAAAATATATTGGTAAATTTATATGCTTTTCTCTTGTTAATCTATCTTAAAATTTTTTATATAGAGGAAGGGAGAGAGGGAGACATGAACTCATTGTTCCATGTAGTTGTACATCCACTGATTGCTTCTCATTCGTGCCTTGACTGGGGATGGAGCTGATGACCTTGACTCTGAGTAAACGCTCTCTCCACTGCATCACCACAGGCCAGGCAGTCAATCCATCTTTTGCTATAGAGTCTCAGTTGAGAACCTAGAAGGGTAGAAGAAAAAAAAATGTCCCCTCACCTATAATATAAATATACATATATTGACACCAAATAGTTCTCATGTTGAAAAAAAGATGTTAGAATATAATCTGATGTCTGAATTTTATATAAATTTTATTAGAGGTCAGATTTTAACATCTTTTTTATATCCAAGGAATTTTATGACTAGTGATGCTAAGTGTATTTGTTCAAATGTATGAGCTGTATTTGTGTGTGTGGCTAAGAATCCCTTTCCCTAAATTAAAGAAATATATAGATTACTCTGTCTTAATGTGGTAAGTTATGAGAAAATATTTTTCAATAGCATTCTACATAATAAATATGGAGGCTTAGACACAGAGAAGGTATTCTATTTTACTGCACTCCACACGTTGGGGATAGAACTGAGGAGTTAGCATGTACACACACACACTCACACACACACCTGCAGCCCACAGTTTCTCTTCAAATGCTTCCAAAGCATTTAAACATGCTTCCAGAGCTAGTTTCAGAAAGTCATCAATATATTATTTTAAAACAAATATGAATATTGTTCATCTACTGGCACCTTTTTATCCACTGCTTTTTTTTTTCCTAGCCTTAATCCAATTACTATATTATTTTCTATCATGGGTGATATGTCAGTTTCCAAGGGCATTCTATTCATTCTGACAATCAGGAAGATATGCCTAAGGCACTGACATCTCTAGAAATGCTTCTGTAGTTGACACTGCTTTTAGCAGATATTCATCCATGAACTTTTTAACCTGTAATTTTTTATTGTTTCCAACTGAAGGTTTACATTCTTCATCCCCCAACCCTCTTCTATTTTCTTTTGTGAATTGTTCTGGACTGAATGTTTTTGGCCCCCTCCCCCCAATTCACATGGTGAAGCCCTAACTTCCAGTGTGGCTATATTTGGAGTGGGCCTTTAAGGATATAATTAAAGTTAAAAAAGTTTATAAGGGTAGAGAGGTAATCTGATAGGACTGGTATCATTATAAGAGACACCAGAGAGCTTGCTCCTCACCCCAGTTCACAAAGAAAGGGCCATGTGAGCACACAGTAAGATGGCAGGCACCTACAAGCCAGAGAAGAGATGCCAGAAAGAAACCTCCTTTGATCTTGGACTTCCCAGCCTCTGGAACTGTGAGAAATAAATGTCTGCTTAAACCTCCTAGTCTGTGATATTTTGTTATGACAGCACAAGTGGCCATAACAACATATCATGGGTACATGAACGATTCTAGATATTGGTATATTTCTATTGGGTGAATTACTGGTAGTAGTAGGAGAAATTACTGTGTGTGGACACAAATGAAATCTTATGGCTGCTTTGTTGGCTTCTTGATTGGCTGCATACTGTTAGAGTACCTCAATATAGGTGAATGTTTTTTTGTATTAAAACTGTGATGGTGAACCTTTTTATAAAAACTGCCCACTTTTGCAGTGCTGGTCAACCTGGTTTCTCCCGCCCACTAGTGTGGGCCAATCACAGCGCTGTTTGGTTGCTCCATTACTGTCCACCATGCAAGCTGGAATGCCCACTAGTGGGCAGGAGGGACCAGGTTGACCAGCACTGCAAAAGTGGGTGGTTTTTATAAAAAGGTTTGCCATCATGGTATTAAAATCTGGCTGGCTTTTCCTTTTTTTTCCTCAGTGGTTTTAACTAGTTGGCACAGCTGGTGCTATTAACTTGTTCATAGATACCTTTTCCTGGTATTCAGAAGCAACTGAATCTCTATGCTTTTTTCACTTGTTCCTTTTTTTACCCCTGCTAAATTGATGATGCATGGTTGCCTCTTCATTGTTATGCTGAGGTTTATTTTGTCACCTCACACTTTTCGTTCATTAGATTAACATAGAGCAGGTGATAGTCATTGAGAAAACTGTGGACAAGTCCTGCCAGGGGTGAGGATGACGGAGACACAAAGACCTGACTCCAGGGACCAGGTTCAGTGACGCAGATCCACTTTATTCAGGAAGTAAGCTAGCTTATATACACAGGTTCAGCCTATAGGGTGTTACAGCGTGTTCCTCAAAACCAGTGGCTGAAAAGATCAAGGAGCTGCATGGTTGGCACTAAGTCACTTCCTTATAGTGGGCAAGCTTCCTTCCTGGGCATGCCCAGAAGGCCTCTGGGAGCTGGAGTATTCTCACAGCATTGCATCTGCCACAGCTGCTAGGAATGTGCTCTGCACTCCACCCACATCTCCCCCTTCTCTTTTAATTAAGGTCAATTGGACTTGATGAATGATAGCTTGCTGTTGTTGTAGCTTCTGAATGCTACGCATTATGCGATGGAACCCCAGTAGAACTAAAACAACTATAATACCTATCATACTATATGCTAATAGATTAGCTGGATTAAACAATGAGGCAAGCTTCTGTAGTGTTTGACTAGTTAGGAAATAGAACGGGGGTCTTAAACAGGGGATTCCTCCTAGGGGTCGGGATGTCATTTCCCTCCCGTTGTGTTACAGAGACCTTCTAGGTGCCATTAAACACAGTTCCATTTGATTGTAAAAAAATGGACATAGCCTATTGATGTCGCCCCATTAAAAAAATAAAATTATTAAAAAAAAATGGACATAGGTCCATGCATGCCCCATCCCATAAAGGTTCCAGCATCCAAACCTAAAATGATGGCTTGCCATGGGCTGCGTACTACATATGGTTGCAAGGCACATTACACAAATTACAACAACATGACAAATCATACAATTTCAACAATTACAAAAGTACATTTCACCAGTCTCTGAGTACTTTGCCAAAAGCACAAAATATCCTCAGCCTTCTTTCTAGCCATGGGAAAAGCTTCCTGGGGCAGGGAAAGGGTCTCCAGTAAAGCCGCCCCCCACCCCCATTAGGGTATTTCACATTGTCTAAAATCTGTAAGTCCATCCAACAAAGGAGCCAGTGCTCACTCGGGTCGTAGTCCAGGAAATCAGTCCATGCACATGAGGCTTCAGCCACCCTCCTCATCCCTGCCATCCTGGCAGGTCTTACACTGTCCCAAAGAGGAGCACATGGCAATGGCAGTCAGCATTTCCATCTCGCGATGGCATCCACCACATGTCCAAAAATGTCAGTGAACCCACCAGCGGCTTATCAGGCACTCCCTGCCATTCCAGCAACCACTCTGTGATGCAAGCCTGGCTTCTGTTCATCCTCCTGCCACAACTGCTGCTGTTTACCTTCTGCAGTCTACAAATCGCAACTCCAGCCCAATTCTCCTCATCCTCCAAAGATGAACTGTAAACACCAGCTTGTGCTGCCAAGCTCGAGCCCTGGGCTGCCACCACCTGTGTCTGGGAGTCAGTGCTTACCATAGCACACACAAGCAAGAACAGAGCACCAGGGCCTGGGGGCCCGTCAGGGGCAATTCTCTGGGCCTGCCCTGCCAAAGCCTCCACATCCCCCCAGGTGATGGGGTGTGCATACCAGCCTCAAGGTCTTCTTCTGGAGCACTGAGGACCTCCTCCCCTCAAGTGTAGTCATTGTGGAGAAAGTCAGGGCTGTGGCTTTGGATGAATGAAGACTGAACCATTTAGTGGGTGCCCAAGAAACCCTATCAAGCAGGTTGGGGGTTCCTGAGATCCAAATTGGCTGAAAAACAAAAGCATAGCCTCTCCCTTGCATTAGAAGAGGGTATGATCCCTGCCACTGTGACATGGCTGGGTCCTTCCAGTGTCATTTCAGAGAGAGGGGTGGGGGAGAGAGAACGTGAGAGATACAGAAAAATAGGCAAGACAGACAGAAAGAAAAAAGACACATGGGGGCGTATAGGCTGGCCCATGGGTCTGCAGCGGTAACACATGTTGGAGTTAAAGCTGGGGTAGAAAATGGCATCTGAGAGGCTGGGGTGGGGCATTGAGCCCCAGCAGGGAATGCGGAAGTAGCAACTTCTGCATCTTCGGGTGGCAGAGCTGATGGCCCAGTTTCTAATGTATCTAGTTTTGTTTCCGCACGCTCAGCTGCAAGTCCATCAAACTCGGTGGCCTAACCCTTTTCTTCCTCTACAGGGGGAGGCTAATACGGAGGTAGGGGTTCCTCTGAAAGAGGAGTAGCCTGTAGGACCTTAGGGACCAGCGGAGGGCCTTCAGCAGGAGCACCAGTCAAGCAGGCATGTATTGTCAATAAGGCAGGAATGAGGCCGAGAAGGAAGGTTTGCCCCCCATGCACCTCGGCTGAATGAATGCATCGAAGAGCTTGGGCCCAAGTATCTGGGTCCCAGAGCGGCGCATCCTCAATCCAAGGATTGAGACCAGAGAGAATCTCCCAGTAAGTACAGAGATCCTTTTCACAAACTTTAACTCGCCTACTCTGCAATAGGGTGTGCAGGGCTCAAGCCTGCGGGGCTCGAGAGTGAGGGAGAAGGTTTCCCATTGCAGAGGGTCACTCACCCATCCCTTGGATGCCAGTTAGGTCTCTGCCCCACGTTGGGCACCAGTTGTGGACAAGTCCAGCTGGGGGTTAGGACGACTGAGACGCAAAGACCTGACTCCGGGGACCAGGTTCAGTGACGCGGATCCACTTTATTCAGGAAGTAAGCTAGTTTATATACACAGGTTCAGCCTATAGGGTGTTACAGCATGTTCCTCAAAGCCAATGGCTGAAAAGATCAGGGAGCTGCGTGCTTGGCGCTAAGTCATTTCCTTATAGCAAGCGAGCGTCCTTCCTGGGTTTGCCCAGGAGGCTTCTGGGAGCTGGAGTATTCTCACAGCATTGCATCAGCCGCAGCTGCTAGGAATGTGCTCTGCGCTCCACCCACAGAAAACAGCATGTTTAACAAAATACAACAATGTATTTCATAGAAGATGTCTTGTCACAGATGCATTGTGTCCAGAGTAGAACAATTTAAAGATCCTTTGTATATAGAAAAAAAGCATCTTTTCTTAAAAAATGTTTTTAGGCCATGGAAAGACATAATTTTAGTCTGCTTTTTAGGAATTAAACATTGGGCAACAGAATGATTAAATCTTCAGTTGACCATAGTCCCAAATCCTTTCTTGTACAATCCCATAAGACTCTATACATACTTCTCTAATACCACTTAATCCACTGAAATTACCCTTTCTCTCTTTGTGTCCTTCCAAATATGGAATATTGATAAAGTCAGAAATTTAATCTTAGCCTTTTTTCTCCATCATTTAGTATAGCATATGGTTCATAAAAGGCTCTCAATAAGCATTTGTTGTATTGGATTACATAAAAAATATTCAGTGGATCTGTTTTTATTAAGCCAGCCAGTATAATTCCTTAAAATTGGAAAATCATTATTTTCTTTCTCTATTGCTCACACTCCAAGGCATTCATTCAATAGTACACATATATTTTCCCACCTAATTAAACTGAGTGTACATAGATAGGATCTTAGAAGAAACTAAATTTTCAAGCAAATTTCAGCAATGTGGAAATGATAAATTGTTGGGTTACTTTTGTCTATGAGAAGACTAAAGAAGAATCTTTTTGCTCCAGGAAATAGAAGAGCTAATTAAAGAATATGAAAGGCTAAGTAAGCATTGTCAACCAGGCATTCTCTTTTCCTCATGAATGAAAAGAAGCCTGGTCAGAGTGACTAAGTTAAATATAAAGTAGGACTGATAGTGAAGAAGTTGAAATAGGAGGGTAGGTTTACTGAGAACCTGGGTAGAATCTTTATTTCAAAGTAGAATGGCACTTAGTTTTCTGAAGTCATATTTGTTATTTTCAAGATCTGTTTTAGTTCTATACTGGATTCCTTTTTTAAAAAAATTAACCATTTTATTTTGGAATAATTTTAAGTGTCAAGTGTGAGTCTTAGACGAATGTAACAGAGGGAATCTGGTCATTTTTTAAAAATAAAACATTGTTCAGACTTAAATATAAATAAAATGGAAATAATGTAAGTTATTTATTCTTTCTCTGTGGACCAGTACCAAATGGCCCACGGATTGGTACTGGTCCGTGGTCCAGGGATTGGGGACCACTGCACTAAACCATAGACTTTATTTAGATCTCCATCACTTTTTCAATGATGAACTATTTTTATTCTATGTTTCAACCTAGGATTCTACATTGCACTTAACAATTCGTGATTTCTTACATTTCATCTTTGAGTTAAGATTTATGCACTACAAAGCCCATATATCATGTCCATTATATGTTTTGGCCCTTTCCTGATCTTAATTCTCTAATCATCTTGCATTCATTTTTCCTCACATACAGTAGGTTTGTAAATCTGTCCCCAAGTCACAGTCCCCCTTCCTTTCTGACCTGCCTCATTTTTTCTGAAGACCCCTTGCCTTTGACCAGACAAGCAATCTATGTTAAGTAAATCAGCTGAAATGTACAATTTTTATTTTCCTTTACATAATTTTGGCCCTTAGAAAAAACACATAAGCAGAGATTGTCAAGTCAATCTGAAAGCTTTGTTAATGTTATATTTAATTTATATTAGAACATAGAATGGGATAAACCTGAAGGGAAGGGGGGAAGGCAATGTTGGGAAGAAGATAAGGGAGATGTTGGGAGGGGGAATGCTTTTGGGGTGACACTAGAATCTATGTAAACACAATAAATTAAATTTAAGAAAACTCTCATATGATCTTATTCAGTAATGCAGAAAAAGCATTTGATAAGATATACCATCCATTTTTGATCAAAACACTCAATAAAATGGGTATAGAAAGTACCTCAACATAATAAAGACCATATATGACAAACCCTCAGCTAATATTATATTCAATGGTGAAAAATTCTCTCTACTTTTATCTAACATAGTATTTGAAAAAGAAAAAGAAAAAAAGAACATGAACAGGGTGAAGGTTTTAATATTAGAATTTAGGACTAAATATTAACTTTCTCAGTGTTTATTATCTGAGAATCTCATGATTCTTTTCTGAAAATAATGATTTGTTTTAGGTAAGGCATTACTCAAATGAGGGTAAAAGATTTTATATCTGTCTTTTTATCAGAGAATATGGGAGTCCATGAGTAGGCTTTCACATGTCCATGAATTAACAAAATTATGCACATAATATTTTATAAAAGTATCTCTTGATTCCAAAAAGCTAAAGAACTGTTTCTCTGGAACTTGGAATTGGTATCATCAAGTAAGTTTGACTTTCAAATTTCATTTTTTAAATTTTATTTTAAAAATTACATTTAAATGGGTGACATTAATCAATAAGAGCACATAGGTTTCAGGTAAACATTTATATAGCATTTAAACTATTGATTATATATTCATAATGCAAAAATTAATTGAAGGTATAAAATAACTCTAAATGTGTTAAATTTACAAAATAAATTTTTTTCCTCTCCACATAATAATTTAGAAACTTAAAACAAAGTTTATTGTGAACTATCTTAATAATTATCATATTTCTATCCCTATGTCTTTTGTGTGGTAAATTCTTTGCTTGATACCCAGAGTCCTTTTTAGCCCAGTTATTATTACTCTTGCTTTAGTTTGTCTGTGTTTGAGAAACCTTGCTTTCATCTATCATTCCTACGCCATTACTTTAACTGACAGATTGCTGAGCATTTACTTGCTGCCTCCTCCATTCTGGTCCCTATTTCTCTGCTTGCTTGCAGGAAGTGCTCTAACAGTGCATGTAACCATAGGGACTGTCATCAATATACCAAGAACACAATTCTGGAATAAACATTTGCCTAACTCTTCCATGATTATTGAAAGAAATTGAAATAAAATAATAAAATGGAAAAATATTCAATTCCATGTTCATGGATTGGTAGAATCAACATAGTTAAAATAGCAATATTATCCAAAGCAATATACCATCAAAATTTAATTTAACCCCCATCAAAATCCCAATGTCATTTTGGAAAGAAATAGAAGAAAAAAATCACCAAGTTTGTATGAAACAATAAAAAAAAATAAAAAGCCAAAACAGTCCTGAAGAAAAAGAATGAAGCCAGAAGTATCATACTACTTGACTTCAAATTATACTATAGAGCTACAATAATCAAAACAGAATATAGTATTGGCAGAAAAAAAGACAGAGACCAATGGAACAGAATTGAGAGCCCAGAAATGAAACCACATATAAATGGAAAAATCATCTTCGACAATAGAGCCAAAAACACACAATTGAGAAATGAAAGCCTCTACAATAAATGGTGCTGAGAAAATTAGAAAGCCACATGCAAAAGATTGAAACTTGACTACAGTTTGTCCCCCTGCACAAAAATTAATTCAAAATGGATTAAAGAACTAAATATAAGATTTGATACAATAAACTACATAGAAGAAAACATAGGTACTAAACTCACGTACCTTGGCCATAGAGAACAATTTATGAATTTGATCCCAAAGGCAAGAGAAGCAAAGGTGAAAATAAATGAATGGGATTATATCAAAATAAAAAGTTTCTGCACAGCTAAAAAAACTGACAACAAAACGAACAGGAAACAGGCTCCCAACTAAATGGGAGATGATATTTGCAAACAACAGCTCTGATAAGGGGTTTAATTCCCAAAATATATAAAGTACTCACAAAGCTCAGCAACAAACAAGGAAACAACCCAATTAAAAAATGGGAAGAGGACATGAAAAGACACTTCCCCAAGAGAACATACAACTGGTCAACACATATATGAAAAGATGCTCATCTTCACTAGCTATTGAAGAAATGCAAATCAAAACTACAATGAGATACAACCTCACATCTGTTAGGTTAGCTATTATCAACAAGGCAAGTAATAACAAGTGTTGGGGGGCTGTGGAGAAAAAGGAACCCTCTATAACTGCTGGTGGGAATGCAAATTAGTACAATCATTATGGAAGAAAGTATGGTGGTTCCTCAAAAAACTAAGACTTGAACTACCATATGACCCAGCAATCCCTCTACTGGGTATTTGCAATCAAAATTAGAAAATATTAATATGTAAAGACATGTGCACCCCATGGTCATCGAGCATTATTCACAGTGGCCAAGACATGAGAATACCAAAGTGTTCCTCAATAGAGGATTGGATAAAGAAGATGTGGTACATATATACAATGAAATACTATTTATTCATAAAAAATGATTACATAGTGTCATTTATGACAACTTGGATGAACCTTGAGAACATTATACTAAGCAAAATAAGTAAATCAGAAAAAGCTAAGAAATGTATGATTTCACATATAGATGGGATATAAACTAAGACTCATGGACAGAGATAAAGGGAAGTTGTTACCAGGGGGCAGGGTGTGTGGGGGAGGGGGACTTGGGGAAGGGGAACACTGGAGAGGTGGTGTGGGGAAGGATGTAAAAGACAAACATAAGGTGATGGAAAATGACTTGACTTTGGCTGATGGGCATACAACATAATCAATAGTTCAAATGCTATAGAAATGTTTACCTGAAACCTGTGTGTTCTTATTGATCAATGTCATTCTGTTAAATTTAATTTTCTAAATAAAATTTGAAAATAAATTAATTAATAATAGTACAAAACATAAAAAAATAATAAAATTTTAAAAAAGAAAAACAAAAGAAAGCAGCTCGGGTCCCTGAGTGGAGTTAGAACTTGATAGCATGGAACTAAATTTAAATATAAGGAAAATATTATACATTTTTATTTGAGAAGGCCTACTTTACCCAGTCATTGAAAAGGTAAGGGAGGGAGGTTAGGGGGATAAAAGATTGAATATTGCCTCTCATTTTTTATATTAAGGCAAAAGGCTTTTATGCTGGTTCCCACAGAGATAACTCTTTTACCTAACACTAATCCTGTCAAAACCATGTGATATGTAAACAACTTCACTTATTTGTGTGTTATTTTTAACAGCTATACAAGTTAACTTCAAAACCACTTTTTAAACATGAAATGTAAACTGTGACTCAGTAATACTCACTATGATTATTATTAGCATAGTTTTTATTGAGCAGTACCTCTGTACCAGATACTCTATTGTATGCTTTATATACATTATCTCTAAATCTACCAATAAACTTTAAAAAAAATTTATTTAGACAATTCACTTTACCAGGGTGATATTGATCAATAAGAGCACACAGGTTTCAGGTAAACATTTCTATAGCATTTGAATGGTTGATTATGTATACCCAACATCCAAAGTCAAATCATTTTCCGTCACCTTATACTGGGCCCTCTTTACATCATTCCCCCCACAACCTCTCCAGTGTTTCCGTTCCCTAAGACCCCCTCTCCCACAAACACCTCCCCCAGCAACAACTTCCCTTTTATCTATGTTCATGAGTCTCAATTTATATCCCACCTATGTGTGAAATCATATATTTCTTAGCTTTTTCTGATTTACTTATTTCACTCAGTATAATGTTCTCAAGATCTATTCATGTTATACCACTGTCATTGTTTCTTATGGCTGAGTAGTATTCCATTGTATATATATATGTACCACATCTTCTTTATCCATCTGGGCTCTTACTCAAGGGACACTGGTGTTTCCATGTCTTGGCCACTGTGAATAATGCTGCAATGAACATAAGGGTGCACATGTCTTTATGTATCAATGTTTTCAAGTTTTTGGGGTAGATACTCAGTAGAGAGATTTCTGGGTCATATGATAATTCTATTCTTAATTTTTTGAGGAAACACCATAATTTCTTCCATAATGGTTGTACTAATTTACATTTCCACCAGCAGTGAAAGAGGATTTCTTTTACTCCACAGCCTCTTAAACATTTGTTATTATCTATCTTGTTGAAAATAGCCAATCTAACAGGTGTGAGGTGGTATCTTATAGTTTTGATTTGCATTTCTTGAATAACTAGTGAAGATGAGCATCTTTTAATATACCTATTAGCCAGTTGTATGATCTCTTGGGAGAAGTGTCTGTTTATGTCCTCTTCTCATTTTTTAATTGGATTGTTTGCTTTTATGTTGCTGACCTTTGTGAGTTCTTTCTATATTTTGGATATTAATCCCTTATGAGAGCTGTTGTTTGCAAATACCATCTACCATTTAATTGGCAGCCTATTTGTTTTGTTGTCAGGTTTTTTTTGTTTTTGTTTTTGTTTTTGTTTTTTTTTTGCTGTGAAGAAGCTTTTTAGTTTGATATAATTCCATTTATTTATTTATTTTTGTCTTTACTTCCATTGCCTTTGAGGTCAAATTCATAAACTGTTCTCTATGACCAAGGTCCATGAGCTTAGAACTTATGTTTTCTTCTATATAATTTATAGTTTCAGGTCTCATATTTAGATCTTTGACCCATTTTGAATGAATTTTTGTGCAGGGGTCAAAGTGTAGTCAAGTTTCATTCTTTTGCATGTGGTTTTTCTATTTTCCCAGCACCATTGATTGCAGAGGCTTTCTTTTATCTATTGTGTATTTTTGGCTCTTTAGTTGAAGCTGATTTGTCCATATATATGTGGTTTTATTTCTGGGCTCTTAATTCTGTTTCATTGGTCTGTCTGTTTGTTTTTCTGACAATACTATGCTGTTTTGATTATTGTTGCTCTATAAGTATAATTTGAAGTTAAGTAGTGTGATACCTCTAGCTTCATTTTTTTTCCTCAGGATTTCTTTGCCTATTTGGGATTTTTTATGGTTCCATACAAACCTGATAATTTTTTGTCCTATTTGTTTAAAGTGTGACATTGGAATTTTGATGGAGATTGCATTAAATTTGTATATTGCTCTGGGTAATATTGCCATTTCAACCATGTTGATTCTTCCAATTCATGACCATGTAATATTTTTCCATTTCATTGTGTTTTTTCAATTTCTTTCAAATGTTTTATAGTTTTCAGTACAAGGGTCCTTCACATTTTTTATTAAGTTTATTCCTAGGTACTTTTTATATTGTTCTTTTTAGTTCATTTTCCAAAGTATCATTGTTGGCATATAGAAAAGCATTAGATTTTGTATATTGATTTTACATCCTGCAACTTTAGTGTATTGGTTTATTGTTTCTAATAGTTTTTTGGTGGAGTATTTGGGGTTTTCTATATAAAGGATCATTTCATCTGTAAAAAGTGATATTTTTACTTCTTCTTTCCTGATATGGATGCCTTTTATTTCTTTCTCTTGCCTGATTTCTCTAGTTAAAACTTTCAGAGTATGTTGAATAAGAGTGGAGAGAGTGGGCAGTCTTGTCTCATTCCTGATTTTAGAAGAAAGCCTTCTTTTTTTTTTTCACAATTTACTATGATATTAGCTGATGGTTTGACATATATGGCTTTTATTATGTTGAGGTACTTTTATTCTATTCTGATTTTACTGAGTATTTTAAACATAAATAAATGTTGTATCATGTCAAGTGGATTTTTTGCATCTATTGATAGGATCATATGATTTTTGTTCTTTGTTTTACTGATGTAGTGTACTATGTTGATTTATTTCTGTATGTTGAACCATCCTTGTGCTACTGAAATGAATCCCACTTGTTTGTGATGTATTGTTTTTTTAATGTGGTGTTGTATTTGATTTGCTGGTATCTAGTTTAGGATTTTTTGCATCTGTATTTATTTAAGATATTGGTCTGTAGTTTTCTTTTTTTGTGTTGTCCTTGCCAGGTTTTGGTGTGAGGTTATGTTGCCCTCAAGAAATGTACTGGAGACTATTGCTTCTTCTTCTATTTTTTAGAAGACTTTGAGAAGTACAGGTACCAAATCTTTGAATGTTTGGTAGAATTCACTATTTATTGTAACCATCTATCTGATCCTGGACTTTTGCTTTGGGGGATGTTTTTGATAGTCGTTTCTATTTCCTTTCTGCTTATAGGTCTATTTAGATTTTTTTCATTGAGGTCAGTAATTTTATTTTTTTGTGTGTGATAGAGACAGAGAGAGAGAGTCAGAGAGAGGGACAGACAGGGACAGGCAGACAGGAAGAGAGATGAGAAGCATCAATTCTTTGTTGAGGCACCTTAGTTGTTCATTGATTGCTTTCTCATATGTGCCTTGATGGGGGAAGAGCTTTAGAAGACCAAGGTACCCCTCGCTCAAGCCAGTGACCATGGGTTCAAGCTGGTGAGCTGTGCTCAAACTAGATAAGCCCATGCTCAAGCCAGTGACCTCGAGATTTCAAACCTGGGTCCTCTGATTCCCAGTCTGATGCTCTATCCACTGCAGCCACCTGGTTAGACAGTAATTTGATTCTTTTTAGGTGCTTTATATGTAGTAGGTGCTTAATAAACTTTAAAAATGGGAAGGAAATAGGGAAGGAAAAATAACAAGTGGAATGAAAAGGAAATGATGAGAATAAGAGATAGTCAAGAAGAATGCAGAAAGAGGATGAAGAAGGATTAGTAAATATGTGGGGAAAGAGTAGAGAAAGAGGCAAAAGAAGAAAGACAAAAATGAGTTAGAAGAAGATGAAAGGATATAAAGCCCAATTCATTCTCATTTTCTGGCCCAAATAATACTCAGAGGCTGAGCTTCTGAGAATTTTCGTTTTTGAATTCAGTTCTTTGAAATATTAACTAGATTATTTACTTCTGAATGTAGCTTTTCAATAATTATTTCCTCCTTTAGGTAATGTACAATCAACACGTATCCCAAGGTCCCCTATGACTGACAAAGCAAGGGTGAGATAAGTAGGAATTTACAATATGCACACAGGTAGCAATAGCTTAATAAGGAAGGTGTTACAAGGGCCATAAGTAAGGTGAGGAAGGAAAATGATGTCTGGTTTTGATGGGGAATGATAATTAAAGACTGTGAGTGCAGAAATAATTCTGTAGTTGCTAGATGAAGAAAATTACAATGTTAGACTTGGCAGCAGTGCAATTGAGGGGGAGGATACTTTAAAAAAAAGGAACATCATTTGCAGTGGCACAGAGGGAGGAAAAGTTGCAGAATCATTCATTGCTGGAATGTAGCATACATTTCTATTTACTTGCCACTCCCTTTTTCCAATTTCTCCCTTAGCCTCTTCTTTCTGGAAGTTATTTTAGCCTTTTCATTTTCTTTTATCACTTTTTCTCCTTTGTCTATCCCCTTAGTGGTAATATTGTCTACATTGTATTCTAGACTCTACAGATGCTTTTTATGAATCAGCTTAAGCCTTCTTGGCTTCACCTGTCTGTGGAGTCTTTACCTACTTTATTCAGGCCTGCTACAACCATAGTGACACACTCTGGGTAGACTTTACCTGCTGCTGTTCTACTGACTTATGGGTACAACTTGTAGCACCTTGCCTTACGTCTACTCTGTGCCCCTTGCCTCCTATTTGGGACTGTCTTATGGTCAATGACTCATAAGATGCCCTGAAGATCTTACTGGTAATCTTTGCAAGGAGCAACCCAGAAGTGAACATCTGTAAAAGTTAATGTCACTGGGCAACCTTTCAGCTAATGGGAGATAGGAGTCATGATTTTATTTTATTCTTCCTTTTTGACCTTTATCCCCTACAGTGCTGAGCTCAGGTCTCGCAAAAAGTTGTCTCAATTGATATTAAGCAGCAGCCTGCTGGGTAAAGCAACCTCTTCTTTCTGTTTTGATTCATTTCTTTTTTGAACTTCTGCTTCCATTGCCTTGTAAACCCTAACAAAATAGTTGCACAGAAACTCCTACCTGAGGCTCTGCTTTCTATAGAACTAAGGCTAAAACATAAAACATTCTTCTTTTCTTCTCCTTTTCTTCCTCTTCTCCTTTTCCTTCTCCTTCTCATTCTTATTCTCATATCATATTTATTCTTCCTCTTATTCTTATTCTTCCTCTTGTTTTTCCTCATCTTCTTTCCTTCCTTCCTTCCTTCCTTCCTTCCTTCCTTCCTTCCTTCCTTCCTTCCTTCCTTCCTTCCTCCCTTTGCTTCTTTTTCCTCCACCACTTCCTCCTCTTCCCCCTTTTTCCTCTTCATCTTCTTTCTTCCTTTCTCTCTTTTTCTCTCTCCCTCTCCTTTCCCCTCATTCCCTGTTTTCCTCTAAGTAATCTCATGTGTTCTCCTGGTTTCAAATATCATCTATGTACTGACTAATTCCAGATCTGCATCTTTAACCTAAGCTTTTCTTCTATAATAGGCAGCTAAAGATACTTAAATGAGTATTTTTACTTGGATTTCTGACATGAGCCTCAAACTTCTCTAAAATAAAATTAACCACTTTTCATTACCACCCAGTTGCCTAAACTACATATCTGGGAAGCAGTCTTGGCAAATTCTCCTCCTTTCATCCTTTGATTCTATTTATCACCATAGCTTGCCATTCTTTTTTCTCCTTAAATCCTCTCCAATTCATCCACTTCTCTTAGTTTCTACTGAAATACTCAAGTTCAGACAAATATCATGTCTTTCCAAGATTTCTACAACATCCTCCTATGGATCACTTGACTACTTATTTTACCCACTCACCTTCTATTCTACATGTAAGCCAGATTGATTGTTCCAAAATCTATCTTTTTACAGCCTTTCTGGAAATTCTTCAATAGCTTTGAAATAAAGTCCACACTCCCTAGAGTGACTTCCAAGGTTCCCAATTGCCTGCACTATCTACTTCTGTTGGTCCTTTAGACTCTCCCTCAGTTCTTCCTTTTGTCTTTCTGAATACTCATTCTTTCTATCTCAACATGACTGACGCTTCCTCATTTACATGAGTTTGAGGTCCAGGACCTGAAGCAATGATATGAGTAGTTTCAATATTTAAATTGGGGATTACAATTCACATGCCTTATACTAGAGAGGTGGCACTAGATTGTGGTGGCACAGTGGATAAAATGTCGACCTAGAATGCTGAGATCACTGGTTCCAATCCCTGGGCTTGCCCGGTCAAGGCACACACAACTACTATGAGTTGATGCTTCTTGCTTTACATCTTACACCTCTCTCCTCTCTCTAAAAAATAAAAAGTAAAAAAACCCAAAACTCAATAAATAAAAGACTTATAGAGATGAAAGGAATTATGACTGGCAGAGGGAAAGACAGTCACTTGCTAAAAGCATTTGAGGAAAGTGAGAAACTGTCTTGGAGATCAATGTACAACAAAGTGAGAATTCTGCTTTGATATGGGATTTCCATTGCAGATTATCACCAAAGAAGTTATTCCCTAAACTGCCAACTCAGTAACTGCTATAGCAATGGGATCAAAACAAGTGTAACTCTGATCCTGGGGCTCAGTGATCAACCTCCAACAGAGCTTCAGATAGTCCAGAGGGAGCTGAACAGCTGCTTTTGGAATCCTTTTCGTTCCCGTGGCACATAACAACAAAACTCTGGAGGCAGGCAAAGACATTATCATTGTATACATTCAAGTGCACACTAGAAAATGTTAGGTGCTTTCACAAACAGGACTGAGAGGCCAAGTTGATAAAAATAGGTATATTTTCTGATGATTAAATTCTGTGGACCTAACCCAATTTAGTCCTCCAATTTAATTTATATATGTATACACACACACACACACACACTCACACACACACACACACACACACATCATTTTATGTTTTTAGGCCTCTGGTTCAACATTTGTAGGCCATTGAATAAGTTCCACTTAGAAGACTTAAACACAAAAAAGAAAGAAAGAAAAAAAAAAAGAAACCCTTCATCTCATTAAAATTTAGATTAAATTCACTAAAAACCTGTGTCTGCCTGCACACATTAAATGGTAGTTGACTGAAAGGACGGACTCATTTGTTTGTCTTGGGGTGGTGAACACAAAGTAGGATATGCTGATAGTATATTATAGAACTGTATTGCTGAAACCTATATAATTTTTTGTATTTTTCTGAAGCTGGAAACAGGGAGAGACAGTCAGACAGACTCCCGCATGTGCCCGACCGGGATCCACCCGGCACGCCCACCAGGGGGACGCTCTGCCCACCAGGGGGCGATGCTCTGCCCCTCTGGGGTGTTGCTCTGTGGCAACGAGAGCCACTCTAGCGCCTGGGGCAGAGGCCAAGGAGCCATCCCCAGCACCCAGGCCATCTTCGCTCCAATGGAGCCTTGGCTGCGGGCGGGAGGGGAAGAGAGAGACAGAGAGGAAGGAGAGGGGGAGGGGTGGAGAAGCAGATGGGTGCTTCTCTTGTGTGCCCTGGCCGGGAATTGAACCTGGGACTTCTGCACGCCAGGCCGACGCTCTACCACTGAGCCAACCGGCCAGGGCCTGAAACCTATATAATTTTATTAACCAATATCACCCTAATCTAAAAAAAGACTTGACTCATTTGTGAGTTAGGTAAAATTTTTTCTGGGTTCCATTTGTGAGTTTTATTACTTAAAAAAATTGACTCTCCTATGAAGGAGAGATGTAATGATATCCAGAGAGCCATTTCCCCATTTCTTGGCTCAGTATCTGATCATGGATGAGCCGCAGAACACTATGTGTTAGTTAAGTGATTTAGGGATGTATTCCTCATCTGAAACCTGTGAGGTGCTTTATCCTCACTTCATAGACAAATATATTTCTAAAGGGTTTTTTTGATGTCCTATCAAGAGACAACAACAGAATGAGGACTAGACTCTGTCTGGGCCTGAAGTGCCAAGCTCTTGTCATAAATTCTCTCAGACCATACTTCTTCTCAAAAAATATTATCTCTTCATTCCGGAATGAATAGATAAAAGTAATGGACTCCAAAGTACCTTCCTGATGCAATGTTCCATAGAAATTGTTCTAAAATGAAGCAAATGAAAAACATAAACATTCTTAATGCACTACTTATTCGTTGAACAGTGGGCCCTCAATTTAGGATTGGATTTAAATGACTTTAAATAATCAATAGACAGTGTATATGGGCACAGCACAGAGGTGGTCAAAGAAAGCTGATAATAAAGTACGAAATGGGTTAGAAAGAAACTAATTAAAAAGTTAACTGCAATCTGAAGGAAAAGGAAAGTAACTCAAACAAGACTCAAATGTGAGTTGTGGAATTTAGCGAACAGTGCTGCCAAAACTCAAAATAAAAAAAAAAAAAACCATGTTCTTAGGGCTGACCAAAAAAAAAAAAAAGAAGAAGAAATCATCAGTGTAGGAAGGCAAAATTGAAGGAACTCTGTGAGAACCTTTAGAGGCACCAGAGAGAAAGTAGCCCCTGCAGCCCTGGGAAAGCTGCCTGGCTAAAAGAGTAAGAAGTGTCCCTGGCCAGAAGCCTGGGACTGAAGTCTGGGGTGAGCTGGAGGCTGGAAGAATCACAAAAGAAGACAGGAGTCTTAGACTTGGAAGTCCTTCAGGTTTCAGGACAACGTAAGTAGGAGAGAAAGGTTCAGAATGCCAATGTGCTGGGGGGGAAACTAGAGAAGGCTAAGGGAACAAAGGCTCTTGGAATTTGTTGGGAAAGATAACTTGCAGGGCCACAGTATTCTGGCAGGAGTGTAAGTCTATGGCTATAATTTCACCTCGTGTTTCTGGCATTATACAAACCAGTGAAAGGACTCAATTTTATGAAACCCATTGATGGGACTTGATGCCCAATAATTCAGTTACCCTCTATCTGAATGTAACACCTTGTTTTCTTAGTGAAGGGACAATTGAGGTTTTATATAAAAAAGAAATATTGTACTTTTCAACTGCAAATATAATACTTTCTTTTGTTGTTGTTAAACAACTGTCAAAAATCCATTATTAGAAAATCAATTCTACAACCAATATCCAACAGATTAGAGATAACAACTGACTTTCAGGACACTAGAGAGTGTTATTTTATTTGGGGGGCAGGCATTCGTCCAAACTCTTTTTTTCATGTTCCATCCATAGGCAAGCTCTAATTGAGAGCTATACTTTTAAAACTGCTATGCTATATACCTCCCAGAAAGAAATACTTCTTATCTCTTTAGTAAAAAACCTAGTAACCTTTTCATAAGTTTTAAAAGAGCTTGATTTGCATTTTCTTTCTTTTTTTTTGTGACAGAGACAGAGAGAAGGAGAGATAGAGACAGACAGACAGGAAAGAAGAGAGATAAGAAACATCAATTCTTACTTGTGGCACCTTAGTTTTTCATTGGTTGCTTTCTCATATGTACTTTGACTGGGGGGCTACAGCAGAGCTAGTGATCCCTTGTTCAAGCCAACAACCTTGGGCTCAAGCCAGCGACCATGGGGTCATGTCTATGATCCCACACTGAAGCCAGAAACCCGTGCTCAAGCTGATGAGCCCGCATTCAAGCTGATGAGACTGCACTCAAGCTGGCAACCTTGGGGTTTCGGACCTGGGTCCTCAGCATCCCCGGCTGACACTCTATCCACTATACCACCACCTGGTCAAGCTAGCAAGTGTATATTTAACTTCATAAGAAACTGCCAAACCACATTCTAGAGTGGCTATGCCACAAACACTATATGAAAGTTTCTGTGTTTCCACATTTTTGCCAGAAGTGCTAATTATGTGTGTGGGGGGGTGCTATAATATTTTAAACTTAGACATTTTATAATAGACATGTAGTAGTATGGATAGCAAATTAGCATATAAAAAGATGTTGAACATAGTTAATCATTAAGAAAATGCAAATCAAGCCTGACTAGGCAGTGGTACAATGGGTAGTGTTGGACTGGAATGCTAAGGGTCCAAGTTTGAAACCCCAAGGTCACCAGCTTGAGTACAGGTTCACCAGCTTGAGTTCAAGCTCACCAGCTTTAATGCAGGTCACTGGCTTGAGCATGGGATCATAGACATGAACCCAAGGTTGCTGGCTTGAGCCCAAAGGTCGCTGGCTTGAGCCTATTGTTACTAGCTTGAGCAAGGAGTCACTGGCTCAGCTGGAGCCCTCCCCCCCACCCAGTTAAGGCACATATGAAAAAGCCATCAAGGAACAACTAAGGTGGTGCAATGAAGAATTGATGCTTCTCATCTCTTTCTCCCTTCCTTGCTGTCTGTCCCTGTCTGTCCCCCTCTCTTTCTCTCTTAAATATATATACACTTCCTACATGATCCACCAGTCCCACTTCTAGATACTTACCCTAGAGAAATGAACACCTACATACTGAAGGTGTGTGTTTTATTTGCACACACACACATGCAAATAAAAAAACCTTCCTTCAACAAGCGAATGACTAAAAAAACTATAGTAAATCCATACAACGAAATATTACTCAGCATTAAACAGGCACAATCTATTGACACATGGATAAATGTGAGATGCATTCTGCTAAATGAAACAAGGTAGTCTCAAAAAAATTGAATACTGTATAATTGTTTTAGATGACATTCTGGAAAAGGCAGAACTATGGTTACAGAAAACAGATCAGTGGTTGCTGGGGGTTATAGTTCAGAGAAGGATATGACTGCAAGAGGCTGCACAAGAAAATTTTGTGAGTGGTAGAAATGTCTGTTGTGATTGTGATCATGGTTACACGAAACTAGGCATGTGTTAAAACTCACAACCTGCATACTCCTCAAAAATAGGTGAGTTTTAAGAATGTAAAGTATAAATAAATAAATAAACAAACAAACAAATAAATAAATAAATAAAAAATTTGAAGAATTTTGTCTTACCAAATCAGTAGAACTGATCCCCACTGAGATAAGCTTCTTAATTATGGATATTCACACTTTATCCAGGCTTAACATTCTGTCTTGAAATTCTGATTTAAAGCCTTATAAAGTTGGGACCTAGCATCAAGATTTCTGTAGCAATTCTGCTTCTCTTTTAAGCCAGAAGAATTTATGGGAAATCTCATTACTGCAAAAAACAAAAACAAAAAACCCCAGCTCCATTTGAAACAAAAGTTTTAATTTATTCTCTTAAAACAAAATTCACATCACGTTTGATTGTTTTGTTTTTTAGTACATAGCAGTATGTTTTGGTGAGCCAGAGATGAGATTGGGTAACTCCACATGCAAAGTAGGGTGACAGCCCTCTCTACCCCATTCTTGTCCCTGCTCAAGTATCTATTTGCATCTATTGAGTCTTCTGCATGTAGGAGAGTTGGGTATCTGGAAGAGATGGCTGCCACTGAAATTCAATTCATCATTAGATAAGAAAATCTGGTAGGAAAGGAGCAGTAGTTTGGAGTACAGAGTAGTAGCTGAAACTTACTCTCCAGTGGAGAGCGCATTCAAAGAGCCATTATTAGGCCTAGGTACCTGGCTACCAGCACCTAAGTGTCACATAAAGGAGAGACTCTTCTCCCTCTGGATTCACAAGTAACTACAAAGTTGAGCATTATGAAGTAAATTTGGAGTGATTGAGCCAGGTTAACAAAGTGGCAGGAGGCAGAGCCCAGGGAAATGCCAGGAAGAGCTTAGAAGGAACAAAACAAGCAGTGAGACTCTAGCAACACTGGGACTGAGATGACACTGAGAGACCCTCCCAACTCTATGGCTCCAAACACATAGAAATGCTAGGTAAGAATGTAATAAAAATTGTAATGAAATGCAATCAAAAAGAAAAATGTTACATGTTACAAATGAAAAATAAAACATGAAAGAAGAAGAGTAAACATATGAGCTAATTCATGATTCCCGACCAGTGGGATATTGTTCCCAAATATCATCCGAATGGCCAGGAAGTTGGGTTTTAGTGCCCAGGCAAGGGCCATAAATGTAGCTTTGTCCCTGTCAAAAGCTGAGAGCTAAAACTGAGACTCGTTTACAAATCTCAAAGATCGGGTGCCAAAAGGGTTGTCCACTCTGTAAAATTGTGTCTTATCATTAGTCTGGGACTCTGGGTTAAAAACAGAAAGTTGGGGAAGAAAAAAATAAATTATAAATAAAGTACTATGAAATAATGTTAAGGAAGTTGGGTGAGCATGCTAGAGCATTTGAGAAACAAGGAGTTAGTAGTATCCATGTTAAGGGCATGTACTCTGAAGACAGACATCAGTGTTCAAATCCCAGCTCTACCATAGCTGTGTGATCTTGGACAAGTTATTTAATTCAATTTTCTCATTGGTAAAATCAGATCATAACAGTACCCACATCATCAGTATTAACTTGTTAATACCTTATCTCTCAAATATTTAGTACATTGATTCCAAAAATCATTTTAAGAAAAAATTTAGGATTTCAAGGGAACATAATCTCACTAAAGTTATTTAGCATTCCCTTTAAAGAACAGAATAAGAATGTCAACTACTGCATCTGTTCAGTGTTGCACTTTATCATCATAGCTAGCTAAAAAAAAAAAAAAAATAACACTGATATTTTTTCTACATTAAAATCCCAAGGAAATTTACAAAAAATAATAAGAGTTTATTAAGGTTGTCATGCATGAGATCAAGATAGAAAAGTTGGTTGAATGTCTATGTACCACTTGAAGCAATTTAAGAAATGTAATAAGAGCTCCAAGATGGCAGCAGAGTAGGCGGACGCACAGACGCCCAGCTCTCAACACCAAACTGGAATACAAATCAATTTAGAAAAAATCAGCATGAAAAACCAACACTGAACTGCAAGAACAGCTCTCAAAAACCAAGGAGCAAAGAGGAAGCCACAATAATCCTGGTAAGGAGTGCCTGAATCTCCTCTGCTTACAGGAATGGAAGGGGGGGAGGGGAGAGGGTAAGGCTGAGAGCCCAGAGAGGATTTCACAGAGGAAAAAGAGCAGAAACTACTGCTCACAGCCACTTACCTGGCGATCAGGGAGCAAGGTGGGTTGAAAAGACCAGCTTATCTCCCAAGTGGAAAGGACAAGGAGAGGGAAAGACTGTGAGGGGCTAAGGTATGAAAATAACGAAATAAAAAAGCTGACTCATTTGTGCTGGAGGCGGCCATAGCTGGGGGAGGGACTGAACCGTTCACAAAACAGAGCTGAAGTGCTTCCGGATCAGAGATCTCCGGACATCTAGCCAGCTCCAATCAGCGCAATAAGACACAGCTGAAAACAAGAGGTGGGGAGGAGGGGCAGTAACTCAGGTCTCCATGGAGATTTGAGATACACCTCCTCCTACTGAAGCTGAGAAAAAACCCTGCCTCCAGTGAGATTAGTTGGTGGAAGAGACCTTCAGCGTCTCAGGTTACACCCACAGCATTCCTGGTTACAGTTTCAAGGAAGCCCCCTGCTGAGATCAGTTAACAAGACTATCACCTGTTAAGAAAACAAACAAATCAAGACTTCAAAGCTGCCCAAATCCGAAAGTGGATTACAAATAATAGCTGATACCAACCCAAGAAGGCCTAGAAATAACATGACTGAAAACTGGAGGCAGACAACACCAAGCCTAGACTCAACCAATAAAACACCATAATGAGAAGACAAAGGAGTGCAACCCAAATGAAACCACAAGAGACACCTTTGAGAGATGAGCTGAGTGATATGGAAATAATCAAACTTCCAGATGCGGAGTTCAAAATAATGATTGTAAGGATGCTTAGGGATCTTAGAACAACAATGGAGGGGCAGTTTGAAAACCTAAATAAAGAAATAGCAAGTATAAAAAAAAAACCAGTTGGAGATGACAAATACAATATCAGAAATAAAGACCACAATGGAAGGAATTAAAAACAGGATAGATAGAGCAGAGGATCGAATCAGCGAGTTAGAGGACAACTGGAATGAAGGCATGAAAGCAGAGAAGAAAAGAGAAAAGAGACTCAAAAAGTCTGAGGAAACTCTTAGAGAGCTCTGTGACAACATGAAGAGAAATAATATCCGCATCATAGAGGTTCCTGAAGAAGAAGAAAAGGAACAAGGAATAGAGATGTTGTTCAGTCATATCATAGCTGAAAATTTCCCTAAATTAATACAAGAGAAACTCTCACAAGTCCAAGAAGCACAGAGGACTCCATTAAAGAGAAATCCAAAGAAACCTACACCAAGACACATCATAATTAAAATACCAAAGCTAAGCGATAAAGAGAAAATATTAAAAGCTGCAAGAGAAAAAAAAGTTATCACCTACAAAGGAGCCCCCATAAGGATGACATCCGACTTCTCAACAGAAACACTTGAGGCCAGAAGGGAATGGCAAGAAATATTCAAATGCAGAACAAGAACCTACAACCAAGACTACTTTATCCAGCAAGGCTATCATTTAAAATTGAAGGAGAAATAAAAAGCTTCCCAGACAAAAAACAACTCAAGGAATTCATTACAACCAAACCAATGCTGCAGGAAATGTTAAGGGGCCTGTTGTAAACAGATCAAAGTTGGAAAAGAATATAGCAAAAAAAGGAATACACCTTTAAAGAAGAAAATGGCAATAAACAACTACATATCAATAATAACCTTAAATGTAAATTGATTAAATGATCCAATCAAAAGACATAGGGTAGCTGCGTGGATAAGAAAACAGGACCCATACATATGTTGTCTACAAGAGACACACCTTAGAACAAAAGACACACATACATTGAAGGTAAAAGGATGGAAAAAAACATTTCATGCAAACGGAAATGAAAAAAAAGCTGGGGTAGCAATACTTATATCAGACAAATTGGACTTTAAAACAAAGGATATAGTAAGAGATAAAGAAGGCCACTACATAATGATAAAGGGAGTAATCCACAGGAAGATATAACTATTATAAATATCTATGCACCTAATATAAGAGCACCCAAATATATAAAACAGACTTTGATGGATTTAAAGGGTGAGATCAACAGCAATAATATAATAGTAGGGGATTTCAATACCCCACTAACATCACTAGATAGATCCTCAAGAAAGAAAATTAACAAAGAAACAGCAGACTTATTGGAAACACTAGATCAACTCGATTTAATAGATATCTTCAGAACCTTTCACCCTAAAGCAGCAGAATATACATTCTTTTCAAGTGCTCATGGTACATTCTCTAGGATAGACCACATGTTAGGGCACAAAAGTGCTCTCAACAAATTTAAGAAGACTGAAATCATATGAAGCACTTTCTCGGATCACAACGGCATGAAACTAGAAATGAATCACAGCAGAAAAGCTCAAAAATTCTCAAACACATGGAAACTAAATAGCAGGGTGTTAAGTAATGAATGGATTAAGAATGAGATCAAAGAAGAAATAAAGAAATTCCTAGAAACGAATGACAATGAGCATACAACAACTCAAAATTTATGGGACACAGCGAAAGCAGTGCTGAGAGGGAAGTTCATAGCACTACAGGCACACTTTCAGAAGCTAGAAAAAGCTCAAATAAACAACTTAACCCTGCATCTAAAAGAATTAGAAAAAGAACAGCAAGTAAAGCCCAAATGTAGTAGAAGGAAGGAAATAATAAAGATCAGAGCAGAAATAAGTGACATAGAGGCTAAAGAAACAATACAGAGGATCAATGAAACTAGGAGCTGGTTCTTTGAAAAGGTAAACAAGATTGATGAACCTTTAAATAGACTCACCAAGAAAAAGAGAGAGAGGACTCAAATAAATAAAATTAGAAATGAGAGAGGAGAAATAACAACTGACACAACAGAAATACAAAATATTGTAAGAAAATACTATGAAGAACTGTATGCCAAAAAACTAGACAACCTAGATGAAATGGACAAATTTCTTGAAACATACAATCTTCCAAAAATCAATCTGGAAGAATCAGAAAACCTAAACAGACCAATTACAACAAATGAGATAGAAACAGTTATCAAAAAACTCCCAACAAAGTCCGGGGCCCGATGGCTTCACAACTGAATTCTACCAAATATTCAAAGAAGAACTAACTCCTATCCTTCTCAAACTATTTCAAAAAATTCAAGAGGAAGGAAGACTTCCAAACTCCTTTTATGAGGCGAGCATAATTCTGATTCCAAAACCAGGCAAAGACAACACAAAAAAAGAAAATTATAGGCCAATATCTCTGATGAATATAGATGCTAAAATCCTCAACAAAATATTAGCAAACGGGATCCAACAATATATGGAAAATATCATACACCATGATCAAGTGGGATTTATTCTGGGGAGGCAAGGCTGGTACAATATTCGTAAATCAATCAATGTGATTCATCACATAAACAAAAAGAAGGAGAAAAACCATATGATAATTTCAATAGATGCAGAAAAAGCATTTGATAAAATCCAGCACCCATTCATGATCAAAACTCTCAGCAAAGTAGGAATACAGGGAACATACCTCAACATGATAAAAGCCATCTATGAGAAACCCACGAGTGACGTCATGGAAATGGCGCCGTGAGCAGCGCGTCCGACAGATCTCCCCGATAAATTCACAACAAATTTATCAACTAGAAACAGAAAAATTTATCCTTGGAGCATTCCGGAGTTCCACACAAACTGAAAGCGAAAGGACTGTTATCATTTGAATCTGAGAGACAAGGGTGTGGAGGAAGCTACCGCAGGGACGTTCATTCAAGCCGCGGAGGGAGTGTGCCTGTGGTGAGTCAGCCCACACTGGGGAGCGGCGAGCAGCCGCTGGCGCGCGCCCGGTCCAGTTGCAGAGGGAGCACTGCAAACGTTCCCAGCGGCCCGCGCACTGCGAGTGAGAGTCCCCAGCTACTGGTGCCCGGAGCACGCCATTCGCGCACGTGCCCTGGGCATTCCACGCACCCAGAGCGCCCTACTGGCCAGCACACCCAGGGTGCCCCATTATCCTGTGCCCGGTGCGCTCCAGCCGCCAGCGGCGGGGCAAGCGGGAGAGGTGCCAGGGTGGTCTTCCCTACTTGGGAGATTCTCTCCGTGGGCACGGCACCTCACCCAGCCATTCAAGCTAACAATCAAGCGTTGGGGGAGGGGTGCGCAGGCAGCCTGAAATACCTTCGGGAGCACAGCTGCAGACCCAATCACTGAAATTAGCTTAACCCATGAAATCTGCGCACCCACGGGTTCTAATTGATAAGATCTCTCTCAGTTCAGCGATCCAAGACAAGAGGCGTGATATTTTTTAGTGCCTCTCGCTAAAGGGGCGGGGGCAACTTATGATTGATAGAGCCTCCATATTCAGGGATAAACGTTAACAAGAGGGACTTGGCAGATAATAAGATCTATACTACACTAGTCGCAAGCAGAGACTAGTGCCTCTTCCTCCCAGCCAAAACAGGCTACAAAGTGTGGAAAGCCTGGGTTGAATGGTCCAACTGAATGCTAGGCGCTGAACAGTCACCTTGACAACAATTGACTCCCACCCCCGCCTGATTACACTGGAGGCTCTGACTGCCAGAGCCTTTCCCAAAGCCTTGCGCTGAGTGGGGATAGAGTGGGGATTTCCCAGCTCTTTGAGCCTCTTACTCCCCAGGCAGAAGCAGTTGCAGCCTTATAGCTGGATCACCAGGCTGCTAATTCAGGAAGGGGGGACTAGGAGAGAGACTCCAGGAAAGCAAACTCTCTCATCGTTGGACCCTGCAAACGCCAACAAGCCTTGACTACCAGCAAGACTAAAGCCAATTATATGACATTGCCATAGAATCCCATCAACTGCAAATCCCTACCTAAGTGTGACACAGGGGCAGAGCCTGGGGTACAGAGTCACCAAACAGAAAGAGGGAGAGAAAAGAAAAAGGAAGAAGTTAACCTCTCAAAATCAAGAAAAATCCACAGACTTTACAACTTGTTCCACTAATTTTTTTTTGTTGTTTGTTTCTTCTATCTTATTGCCTTTATTATTATTATTTCTATTTCCTCCACCTCAGTCCTTCTATACTCTGCCCATCTTATGCTTCCCTTTTCTTGAACTACACTACCCATGAGTGTTACATTTTATTTCTTTTCTTCATCCTCACCCTCCTTTAAGGTTATACTCCAAAAACTTAACTCTCACTCTCTCCTCTTTTGTTTTTTTTTTGTTTTGCTTTATTTTGTTTTTTTCTCTTCCTTTTTTTCTTCCTTCATTTTTCTCTTTTTCTTATTTTTTCCTTTCTATTTGTTTTTTCTTTTCTCGTTTTACTTTCCTCCCATTTAATCCTCAATCACGAACAAATTAGTTCATTTGGGACTCAAGGGTTTTTTTTGGCTTTATTTTTCCTTTTTGCTTTTGTTTTTTTTGTTTGTTTATTTTTGTGGCATTTTGGGTACTTTTTACGTTGCTTTTTAACTCACTAGCATTCCTCCCAACCCAAGGTCTCCATTGTATTTAGTCTTCGCTCCGCTTAATACAACAGATTTTTACTTATTATTTTTTTCTTCTTTATTATTCTTTTTTTTCCTCCTTTTTTCTGGTTCCCTCTTATCCCTCTCATTATATCTCTTAGTTGACCATCACTTACAAGCAAATTATCTTATGCTTGTCTAAGATTTTCTTCCTTTTTTTTGCATTTAGTAGGTCCCTACTCCCTTTTTTGCCCTTTGAACTCTTCACCCCAAATTAGGCCCTCCATTATACGCAGTTTTTGTTCCATTTAGCATAATATAATTCACAGGTCATCACGATATTTCCCTGAGGAGGGGAGAGGAGGGAAAGAGAAGAAAGAAAAATGGGGGAAATAATAAATTATTACTGTTTTTTTTTGGTGGGGTGTTTTACCTTTTTTTTTTTTTTTACTTTTTACTCTTTATTAATTCTAATTAGTGCTATCAATAAGAACACCCTCAGATGCCAATAAGAAAGAGGAAATAGAATATTATGGATACAAAAGAAAGAGAGGTAACACAAATAGATGTGGAAAAATCTATGGAGAAAAGACTTAACATATTGGAAGCCTTGGAGCTAAATGACAGAGAATTTAAAATAGAAATCTTAAAAATACTCAGAGATATACAAGAAAACACAGAAAGGCAATTTAGGGAGATCAGAAAACAACTCAATGAACACAAAGAATATATTACCAAGGAAATTGAAACTATAAAAACAAATCAAACAGAAATGAAAAACTCAATTCACGAGCTGAAAAATGAGGTAACAAGCTTAGCTAACAGAACAGCCCAGATTGAAGGTAGGATTAGTGAAATAGAAGACAAACAACTGGAGGCACAACAAAGAGAAGAAGAAAGAGACTCAAAAATAATAAAAAACTCCATCAGAAAGAATAACATAAGAATAATAGGTATATCAGAGGGAGAAGAGAAAGAAAATGGAATGGAGAATATACTCAAACAAATAATAGACGAGAACTTCCCAAGCCTGTGGAAAGAACTAAAGCCTCAAATTCAAGAAGCAAACAGAACACCGAGTTTTCTTAACCCCAACAAACCCACTCCAAGGCACATCATAATAAAGATGACACAAACCAATGACAAAGAAAAAATTCTCAAGGCAGCCAGGGAAAAGAAGAGTACAACATATAAAGGAAGGCCTATTAGATTATCATCAGATTTCTCAGCAGAAACTCTACAAGCTAGAAGAGAGTGGACCCCAATATTTAAAGCCCTGAAAGAGAGGAACTTTCAGCCAAGAATACTATACCCATCAAAGCTATCCTTCAAGTACGAAGGAGATATAAAACATTCACAAATACAGAAAAGATGAGAGAATTTTTCAGCAGAAAGCCCCCACTCCAGGAAATACTAAAGGGGGTTTTCCAACCAGATTCAAAGAACAAAAGAAAACAACACCACAAGTAACAGCTCCACCAAGAACACAATAAAACCAAACTTAAACTGTGACAACAAAGGAAAAAAGGGGGGGAGAGGATGGAGGTTAACAGTAGCAAAGGATGATGAAGTGCAGAAATACTCATAAGATAGGGTACTACAATGAATATGGTAGGTACCCTTTTCATTACTTAATGGTAACCACCCTTGAAAAAACCACCACAAAAACACTTGACTTAAAAAAGGTAGCAACAGAGGAAAGAAGTATGGATCACAAACAAACAAAAACAAATGATAGAAAAACAAAAGAGAAGAATCAAACAAGATACAAAACTAACAGAAAGCAATTTATAAAATGGCAGTAGGGAACCCACAAGTGTCAATAATTACACTAAATGTAAATGGATTAAACTTACCAATAAAAAGACACAGAGTAGCAGAATGGATTAAAAAAGAAAATCCAACTATATGCTGCCTACAAAAAACACGTCTAAGCAACAAGGATAAAAACAAATTCAAAGTGAAAGGCTGGAAAACAATACTCCAAGCAAACAACACCCAAAAAAAAGCAGGTGTAGCAATACTCATATCTAATAATGCTGACTACAAGACAGAAAAAGTACTCAGAGACAAAAATGGTCATTTCATAATGATTAAGGGGAAGTTGAATCAAGAAGACATAACAATCCTTAATATATATGCACCAAACCAAGGAGCACCAAAATATATAAGACAGCTACTTATTGACCTTAAAACAAAAACTAACAAAAATACAATCATACTTGGAGACCTCAATACACCGCTGACGGCTCTAGATCGGTCATCCAAACACAGAATCAATAAAGATATAGTGGCCTTAAACAAAATACTAGAACACCTGGATATGATAGACATCTACAGGACACTTCATCCCAAAGCGACAGAGTATACATTTTTCTCTAGTGTACATGGAACATTCTCAAGAATTGACCATATGTTGGGCCACAAAGACAATATCAGCAAATTTAGAAAAATTGAAATTGTACCAAGCATATTTTCTGATCATAAAGCCTTGCAACTAGAATTCAACTGCAAAAAAGAGGAGGAAAACCCCACAAAAATGTGGAAACTAAACAACATACTTCTAAAAAATGAATGGGTCAAAGAAGAAATAAGCGCAGAGATCAAAAGATATATACAGACAAATGAAAATGAAAATACGACATATCAGAATCTCTGGGATGCAGCAAAAGCAGTAATAAGAGGAAAGTTCATATCACTCCAGGCCTATATGAACAAACAAGAGAGAGCCGAAGTAAACCACTTAACTTCACACCTTAAGGAACTAGAAAAAGAAGAACAAAGACAACCCAAAACCAGCCAAAGAAAGGAGATAATAAAAATCAGAGCAGAAATAAATGAAATAGAGAACAGAAAAACTATAGAAAAAATCAATAAAACAAGGAGCTGGTTCTTTGAAAAGATCAACAAAATTGACAAACCCTTGGCAAGACTCACCAAGGAAAAAAGGCACAGGACTCAAATAAATAAAATCCAAAATGAAAGAGGAGAGATCACCACAGACATCATAGATATACAAAGAATTATTGTAGAATACTATGAAAAATTATATGCCACCAAATACAACAATCTAGAAGAAATGGATAAATTCCTAGAACAATACAACCTTCCTAGACTGAGTCATGAAGAAGCAGAAAGCCTAAACAGACCAATCAGCAGGGAGGAAATAGAAAAAACTATTAAAAACCTCCCCAAAAATAAAAGTCCAGGCCCAGACGGTTATACTAGTGAATTCTATCAAACATTCAAAGAAGACTTGGTTCCTATTCTACTCAAAGTCTTCCAAAAAATTGAAGAAGAAGCAATACTTCCAAACACATTTTATGAGGCCAACATAACCCTCATACCAAAACCTGGCAAGGATGGCACAAAGAAAGAAAACTACAGACCAATATCTCTAATGAATACAGATGCTAAAATACTAAACAAAATACTGGCAAACCGAATACAACAACATATTAAAAAAATAATACATCATGATCAAGTGGGATTCATCCCAGAATCTCAAGGATGGTTCAACATACGCAAAACGGTTAATGTAATACACCATATCAACAAAACAAAGAACAAAAACCACATGATCTTATCAATAGATGCAGAAAAGGCTTTTGATAAAATACAACACAATTTTATGTTTAAGACTCTCAACAAAATGGGTATAGAAGGAAAATATCTCAACATGATAAAGGCCATATATGATAAACAATCAGCCAACATCATATTAAAAGGCATAAAACTGAGGACTTTCTACCTTAAATCAGGAACAAGACAGGGTTGTCCACTCTCTCCACTCTTATTTAACGTGGTGCTAGAAGTTCTGGCCAGAGCAATCAGACAAGACAAAGAAATAAAAGGCATCCATATCGGAAAAGAAGAAGTAAAGGTATCACTTTTTGCTGATGATATGATCCTATACATCGAAAACCCGAAGGACTCCACAAAAAGATTATTAGAAACAATAAACCAAAACAGTAAGGTTGCGGGATACAAAATTAACATACAAAAGTCCATAGCCTTTCTATATGCCAACAATGAAATATTAGAAAACGAACTCAAAAAAATAATTCCCTTCATGATTGCAACAAAAAAAATAAAATACCTAGGAATAAAGATAACAAAGAATGTAAAGGACCTATATAATGAAAATTACAAAGCATTGTTAAGGGAAATCAAAAAAGATACAATGAGATGGAAAAATATTCCTTGTTCTTGGATAGGAAGAATAAATATAATCAAAATGGCCATATTACCCAAAGCAATATACAAATTTAATGCAATTCCCATCAAAATTCCTATGAGATTTTTTAAAGAAATGGAACAAAAAATCATCAGATTTATATGGAACTATAAAAAACCCCGAATAGCCAAAACAATCCTAAGGAAAAAGAATGAAGCTGGGGGCATTACAATACCTGACTTTAAACTATATTATAGGGCCACGATAATCAAAACAGCATGGTATTGGCAGAAAAATAGACACTCAGACCAATGGAACAGAATAGAAAGCCCAGAAATAAAACCACATATATATGGTCAAATAATCTTTGATAAAGGGGCCAACAACACACAATGGAGAAAAGAAAGCCTCTTCAACAAATGGTGTTGGGAAAACTGGAAAGCCACATGCAAAAGAATCAAACTCGACTATAGCCTGTTCCCGTGTACTAAAATTAATTCAAAATGGATCAAAGACCTAAATATAAGACCTGAAACAATAAAGTACATAGAAGAAGACATAGGTACTAAAATCATGGACCTGGGTTTTAAAGAACATTTTATGAACTTGACTCCAATGGCAAGAGAAGTGAAGGCAAAGATAAATAAATGGGACTACATCAGAATAAAAAGTTTTTGCTCAGCAAGAGAAACTGATATCAAAATAAACAGACAGCCAACTAAATGGGAAATGATATTTTCAAACAACAGCTCAGATAAGGGCCTAATATCCAAAATTTACAAAGAACTCATAAAACTGAACAACAAACAAACAAACAATCCAATAAAAAAATGGGAAGAGGACATGAACAGACACTTCTCCCAGGAAGAGATACAAATGGCCAACAGATATATGAAAAGATGCTCAGCTTCATTAGTTATTAGAGAAATGCAAATCAAAACTACAATGAGATACCACCTCACCCCTGTTAGATTAGCTATTATCAACAAGACGGGTAATAGCAAATGTTGGAGAGGCTGTGGAGAAAAAGGAACCCTCATTCACTGTTGGTGGGACTGTAAAGTAGTATAACCATTATGGAGGAAAGTATGGTGGTTCCTCAAAAAACTGCAAATAGAACTACCTTATGACCCAGCAATCCCTCTACTGGGTATATACCCCAAAACCTCAGAAACATTGATACGTAAAGACACATGTAGCCCCATGTTCATTGCAGCACTGTTCGCAGTGGCCAAGACATGGAAACAACCAAAAAGCCCTTCAATAGAAGACTGGATAAAGAAGATGTGGCACATATACACTATGGAATACTACTCAGCCATAAGAAATGATGACATCAGATCATTTACAGCAAAATGGTGGGATCTTGATAACATTATACGGAGTGAAATAAGTAAATCAGAAAAAAACAAGAACTACATGATTCCATACATTGGTGCAACATAAAAACGAAACTAAGAGACATGGACAAGAGTGTGGTGGTTACTAGGGGTGGGGGGAGGGAGGGAGGGAGAGAGTTAGGGGGAGGGGGAGGGGCACAGAGAACTAGATAGAGGGTGGCGGAGGACAATCTGACTTTGGGCAAGGGGTACGCAACATAATTTAATGACAAAATAACCTAGACATGTTTTCTTTGAATATATGTACCCTGATTTATTAATGTCATCCCATTACCATTAATAAAAATTTATTAAAAAAAAAAAAAAGAAACCCACAGCCAACATCATACTCAATGGGAAAAAATTAAAAGCAATACCCTTAGGATCAGGAACAAGGCAGGGGTGCCCCCTTTCACCACTCTTATTTAACATAGTCCTGGAAGTCCTAGCCACAGCAATCAGACAAGAAGAAGAAATAAAAGGCATTCAAGTTGGAAAAGAAGAAGTAAAACTATCATTATTTGCAGATGATATGATATTGTATATAGAAAACCCTAAAATCTCAGTCAAAAACTACTGGAACTGATAAATGAATTCAGCAAAGTGGCAGGATATAAAATCAATACTCAGAAATGAGAAGCATTTTTATACACCAACAATGAACAGTCAGAAAGAGAAATTAAGGAAACAATCCCTTTCACAATTGCAACCAAAAAAATAAAGTACCTAGGAGTAAACTTAACCAAGGAGACAAAATACTTGTACTTGGAAAATTACAAAGCATTGATAAAAGAAATCAAGGAAGATACATACAAGTGGAAGCATATAACGTGCTCATGGTTAGGAAGAATAAACATCATTAAAATGTCTATATTACCCAAAGCAATCTATAAATTCAATGTAATACCAATTAAAATACCAATGACATACTTCAAAGATATAGAACAAATATTCCAAAAATTTATACGGAACCAAAAGAGTACACGAATAGCCTCAGCAATCTTAAAAAAGAAGAATAAAGTGGGAGGTATCACACTTTCTGATATCAAGTTATACTACAAGGCCATTGTACTCAAAACAGCCTGGTACTGGCATAAGAACAGGCATATAGATCAATGGAACAGAACAGAGAACCCAGAAATAAACCCACAGTTCTATGGACAACTGATATTTAACAAAGGAGGTAAGGAAATATAATGGAGTAAAGACAGCCTCTTTAACAAATGGTGTTGGGAAAATTGGACAGCTACCTGCAAAAAAATGAAACTAGGTCACCAGCTTACACCACTCACAAAAATAAACTCAAAATGGATAAAAGACTTAAATGTAGGCCGTGAAACCATAAGTATCTTAGAAGAAAACATAGGCAGTAAGCTCTCCGACATCTCTCAGAGCAATATATTTGCTGATTTATCTCCACAGGGAAGTGAAAATACAGGATAAACAAATGGGACTATATCAAACTAAAAAGCTTTTGCACAGCTAAAGACAACAAGAACAGAATAAAAAGACAAACTACACAATGGGAGAACATATTTGACAATACGTCTGATAAGGGGTTAATAACCAAAATTTATAAAGAACTTGTAAAACTCAACACCAGGAAGACAAACAACCCAATCCAAAAATGGGCAAAAGAGATGAATAGACACTTCTCCAAAGAGGACATACAGATGGCCAATAGGCATATGAAAAAATGCTCAACATCACTAATCATTAGAGAAATGCAAATTAAAACCACAATTAGATATCACCTCACACCAGTCAGAATGGCGTTTATCAACAAAACAACACAGAATAAGTGCTGGCGAGGATGTGGAGAAAAGGGAACCCTCCTGCACTGCTCTTGGGAATGCAGACTGGTGCAGCCACTGTGGAAAACAGTTTGGAGATTCCTCAACAAACTGAAAATCGAACTGCCTTTTGACCCAGCTATCCCACTTTTAGGAATATACCCCAAGGACACCATAGAACGGGTAGAAAAGGAGAAATGTACCCGCACGTTTGTGGCAGCATTGTTCACAATAGCGAAGATCTGGAAACAGCCCAAGTGTCCATCAGAGGACGAGTGGATTAAAAAGCTTTGGTATATATATATTATGGAATACTATTCAGCCATAAGAAATGATGACATCGGATCATTTACAATAACATGGATGGACCTTGACAACATTATACGGAGTGAAATAAGTAAATCAGAAAAAAAACTAAGATGAATCCTTACATAAAAGGGACATAAAAATGAGACTCAGAGACATGAACAAGAATGTGATGGCAACAGGGGCGGGGGGTTGGGGGAGGGGGGAGGGGTTGAAGAGGGAGAGAGGGGTTAGGGGAGGGGAGGGGCACAAAGAAAACCAGATAGAAGGTGACAGAAGACAATTTAACTTTGGCGGAGGGGTATACAGCACAATCAAATGTCAAAATAATCTAGAGATAGTTTCTCTCAATATATGTACCCTGATTTATCAATGTCACTGCATTAAATTTAATAAAAAAATAGGAAAAAATAGAGAAAAGAAATGTAATAATAAAAATCACGATTGAAACAGTAACAAAAACTCTGATATACCTGGGAATAAATTTAATAAATGATACACAAGACCATTATAAAAATATTGTGAAACATTATTGCAGCACATAAAAGAAGACAAATAAAGAGAATATAGTCAATAAATAGGAAAATTAATTATTATAAATGTCCTCACAAATCATTTAAGCATTTTGAATTCCAAACATACCCCAACAAGTATTATTTTATTTTTGTGGCATTTTATGAGAAGATTGTAAAATTTATGTTGACAGGGAAGAGCCAAGGATAGTTGAAGTAATTTTGAACGAGAAGAAAAAGAGAAGATATAATGTGCCATGCTGATCTCTCTCTATGAATGAAGGAATTAGTACCCCTAAACACTGAGAGTGCTGCTGATAGCACTTAGTTGTCAACTGCCTTCAGATACAGCCTCAGCAGAAAGAGCCATCCAGCCCAAGGCCATGCCCCTTGTATAGTTAGCTTACTCATCAGTGCTGGGGTATAAAGGCCCAGTACTGTGTCTTCTTTTGGGACAACTCTGAAAAGCTATCTTAGCTCTAGAGCTCCCTGTGAGGTTGGCTGAGACCTTCAGTGGTACTGCATCGCAGCTCAACTTCTTTTGCCCAATTCAACTTTATTTCTTTTCTCATCCACATGTTTTAATCCCAAGAGGAGTTCCTAATAAACCTACATATATGCTAATATGTATCTCAGGGGTTTCTTCCCCTGGAAATTCAACTTATGACTGGAAACTTTCTCTTTCAGATATCAGAAGAACCTGTTTATAATAAAGCTATAGTACTGAAGATAATGTAGTACCGACTTCAAGATAAATGAATAGATACACGAAGCAAAGTGCAGAAACAGAACTTGGTATATGTGAGAAATAGCATGGTAAATTTAAAAAATATATACTATTTTGTAACAGTTGCTCTGACAAATATCTATTTACATGGAAGAAAAAAAATTAGGTCTATTGTAAAAAAAAAAATCACATGAGAAACAAATACCTAAATGTTAAAAACAAAAAGGTAACATTGAATAATGTCTTTGTGATGACACAGGAAAGAATCTCAAACAAGATGCAAATGTTGAAAGCATAAATAAGAGCTCAATAAACTTGATTAGATATAATTTAAAAAAATTTTAGTATATATTTCAAACTTGGAAATGTATAATGAATAGAGAAGTAGAACTCAGGCTATGTAAAGAACTTCCACAAATCAGCCTGACCTGTGGTGGTGCAGTGGATAAAGCGTCAACCTGGAATGCTGATGTTGCCGGTTCAAAAAGAAACAACAACCCTGCACTTGTCTGGTCTAAGGCACATATGAGAATTGAAGCTTCCTGCTCCCCCCTTACGCTTTCTCTTCTCTAAAATGAATAATAATTTTTTAAAAAAGGACTTCTACATAATAAGATAAACAAACAGCAAACAGAAAACTGGCAAAAGTTCTGAGCTATAAACCCACAGAGTAAGAATCACAAATAGCCAAAAAACCTTAAGAAAAAACAGTCAAACTTACTAATAATGAAATACTAGTAAGGAGATGCTATTTCTCATTCATGTGGGAAACAGAAATAAGTGCAAATATACCAAATGTAGGGGGAAATGTGAGAAAATATGTAGCAACAACTTCTTTGCAGAGGAATTTGGTAATATCCTATATATTTTATTTCGTATGTACATACCTTTGAGAAGTTCACAGAAATGATCAACAATGACGAATGCCATCTTGTTTGACACAGTAAATACCTGGAAACAATCCACATGTCCATCAGTAGGGGGTGGAGAAATAATTTTAGTACATATATATTATTGAATAGTATAGAGCAGTTAAAGTGAATTAAATACATTTACATTTTTTTAACAAAAATCTTGAAAACATAGTATGAAATAAAAATTTTTTGTGTCATAACATTTACTTTTCAAATTTAAACTTAGGAAATAATATTGTGTACAGTATATAAAAAATGAGTGGCAAATATTTTTAAGTGTATTACAGAAAAGAAGGAAAATAACTTCAGAAATGTTGCTATGTTTGGAGAGAGAAACAAATGAAATGGAAAAAGACCAACTGTGTGTTGCAATTCATTTTTAATGAAAATATCCCACATGAAAATCGGAAGATAGAAAAATGTGAATATTTATTGATTCTGGATGGTGATATGATTTTGGGTTGTAGATATTCTGTACATTTTTTTCATGTTTAAAATATTTTAATATATATGTATATTTAAAATTTAAAAATCAGTGGCATGTTGTGGAAGCCAGAGGTGAGTAGGAGTCTTGTACTGGTTTTGTAAGCATTTGTGAGACATTTTTTTAGTTCTGAAAATATTTTGAGTGGGTCAATTTTTTTTTCAAGATAAAATTCACATAATGTAAATTTTGAATTATTTGAAGTGTGTACTTATAGCTTTTAGTATATTTGTTATCACCACTACCTAATTCTATACATGATTCATTAGTTTTGAATAATCTTGTAAGGGACCAGATATCCTGCATTAGAAGTAGCAACTTGGGCCCTGGCTGGTTGGCTCAGCAGTAGAGCATCGGCCTGGCATGTGGAGGTTCTGGGTTTGACTCCCGGTCACAGCACATAGGAGAAGCGCCCATCTGCTTCCCCACCCTTTCCCCTCTCTTTCCTCTCTATATCTCTTCCCCTCCTGCAGCCAAAGCTCCATTGGAGCAAAGTTGGCCTGGACACTGAGAACGGCTCCATGGCCTTCCTCAGGCACTAGAATGGCTCCTGCCACAATGGAGCAATACCCCAGATGGGCAGAGCATCGCCCCCTGTTGGGTATGACAGGTGGATCCCAGTCGGGTGAATGCCGGAGTCTGTCTGACTGCCTCACCACTTCTAACTTCGGAAGAAAAAAAAAGAAAAAAGAAAGTAGCAACTTGGGACAAATGATCAAGACATTAAAAGTGATTTATATTAATTCACAGGAAGAAACTGGGATCATTCAACTTACATATTTATATTTGTGAAAACAAAGATTTGGGATTTTTCTATTTCCCCCATAGACAACAATAGTCCTTACCAACTTCCAGAGTTCCCCACGTGATTTTATCCTTCTTGGAACACTGCCTTAGCATTCTACTAAATTGTCCCATTATTGCACTCTTAATTCTGAGGAATGTGCAAAACAAGGCTATTAGGTTCTGGTAAGACTGGAAACACATTAGGGTAGTGATTAGAAATTTGGCTGGCAATCAGATAGATTGTGCTTTAAATCTCTGCTCTGTCACTTTCTAGCCAGAAGTCCCTAAAGAAACTACTTAATTTCTGTAAGACTCGTTTTTCTTATGTGCAAAGTGAAGATAATAAAAGAATTTACTTTTCTAATTTTCTGTGAGTACTAAGTGAGATTAATACATATGAGAAGCAGTTAACATACAGGCATACCTCGGAGAGATTGTGGGTTTGGTTCCAGACCACTGCAATCAAAGGAATTTTGTAGAAAAGTAAGTCACATGTTTTTTGGTTTCCCAGTGCATATAAAAGTTATGTTTATATTGTACTGTAGTCTATTAAGTGTGCAGTTACATTATGTCTAAAAAATAATGTACATACTTTAATTAAAAATACTTTATTGCTAAATTCTAATCATAATTGGAGTCTTCAACATGTCACCATTTTTCACTAAAGGGGGTCTTGACTCAGTGATGGTGGCTGCTGACTGGCCAGGGTAGTGGTTGCTGAAGGTTGGGTGGATGTGACAAGTTCATAGAATATGACAACATTGAAGTTTGCCCCATCAATTGACTCCTCCATCCACTAAAAATTTCTCTTTATCATGCAATGCTATTTGATAGCATTTTATCCACGGTAAAACTTGTTTCAAGATTGGAGTCAATCCTATTAAACTCTGCACCTGGTTTACCAACTAAGTTCATTTAATATTCTAAATCCTAGCTGTCATTTCAGCAATCTTCACATCTTTACCAGGAATATATTCCATCTCAAGAATTCACTTTCCTTGCTCATCCTCATCCATGACAGTTTTATCATAAAATTGCAATAATTCAGTCACATCTCAGGCTCTACTTCTAATTATAATTCTCTTGTTATTTCTACCACATCTGCAGTTACTTCCTCCAATGAAGTCTTGAATCCCTCAAAGTCATCCATGAGGATTGCAATCAACTTTATTCAAACTCCTGTTAATGTTGATATTTTAACTTCTTGCCGTGAATCATGAATGTTCTTAATGGCATCTAGAATGGTGAATCCTTTACAGAAGGTTTTCAATTTACTTTGCCCAGATCTATGAGAAGAATCCCTCTCAATGGCAGTGATAGCCTTACAAAAGGTATTTCTTAAATAATAATATTTGAAAGTTAAAATTTCTACTTGATTCATGAGCTGCAGAATGGATGTTGTATTAGTAGGAATGGAAACAACATTGATCTCGTTGTGCACCTCTATCTGAGCTCTTGGATGACCATGTGCATTGTCAATGAGCAGTCATATTTTGAAAGATCCTTTTTTTTTTTTTTTTTTGAGTAATAGGTCTCAACAGTGGGCTTCAAATATTCAGCAAACTATATTGTAAGCAGATGTGCTGCCATACAGGCTTTGTTGTTCCATTTATAGAGCATATGCAAAGTGGGTTTAACATAAACTTAAGGTCCCTAGGATTTTTAGAATGGTAAATGAGCAGTGAATTCAATTTAAAGTTACTAACTGCATTAACCCCTAACAAGGGAGTCAGCCTATCCTTTGAAGCCTTGAAGTCAGTCTTTGATTTCTCCTCTCTGGCTATGAAAGTCCTATATGACTTCTTTTTCCATTATAAGGCTGTTTTGTCTATATTGAAAATCTGTTGTTTAATATAGCCACCTTCATTAATTTTTTAGCTAAAGTTTCTGGATAACTCACTGCGGCATCTACATCAGTACTTGCTGCCTCACCTCACAATTTTATGTTATGGAGTTGGCTTCTTTCCTTAACCTCATGAACCAACCTCTGCTAGCTTCAAACTTGTGTTCTTCAACTTCCTCACTTCTCTCAGAATTAAAGAGTTAGAATCTTGTTCTGAATTAAGCTTTGACTAAAAGTAATGTGGTTGGTTTGATCTTCTATCCAGGCCACTAAAATTTTCTCCATATCAGCAATAAGGCTGTTTTGCTTTTTTTCTTGTTTTGTTTTGTTTTTGACAAAGACAGAGACAGAGTCAGAGAGAGGGATAGATAAGGACAGACAGAAAGGGAGAGAGATGAGAATCATCAGTTCTTCTTTGCGGCACCTTAGTTGTTCAATGATTGCTTTCTCATATGTGCCTTGACTGGAGGGCTATAGCAGACTGAGTGACCCCTTGCTCAAGCCACTGACCTTGGGCTCAAGCTGGTGAACCTTACTCAAACCAGATGAGCCTGCGCTCAAGCTGGCAACCTCAAAATTTCGAACCTGGGTCCTCCATGTACCTGTCTGATGCTCTATCCACTGTGCCACTGCCTGGTCAGGCTGTTTTGTTTTTTATTATTTATGTGTTCACTGGAGTAAAACTTTTTATTTCCTTCAAGAACTTTTCCTTTGCATTTACAACTTGGATGATTGGTACAAGAGGCCTAGCTTTTAGGTTGTCTCAGCTTCTGACATGCCTTCCTCACTAAACTTAATCATTTCTAGCTCTTGATTTAAAAAGATGTATGACTCTTTCTTTCACTTGAACACTTAGAGGTCGTTGAAGGGTTATTAATTTGCTTAATTTTAATATTCTAGTTTCTCAGGGAACAAGAAGGCCTTAGGGGAGGGAGACAGATGAGGGAATGACCAGTCAGTGGAGCAGTAAGAGTACACACATTTCTTGATTAAATTTGATGTCATATGGGTGTGGTTCATGGCACTCTAAAACAATTATAATAGTAACATCAAAGATCATGACTCGCTGTCTGACCAGGCAGTGGCACAGTGGATAGAGCATCAGACTGGGATGTGGAGGACCCAGGTTCGAAACCCCAAGGTCACTGGCTTGAGTGTAGGCTCATCTGGTTTGAGCAAGGCTCACCAGCTTGGTGCTGGCTTGAGCAAGGGGTCACTGGGTCTGTTGTACCTCCCCCCCACCCCCAGTCAAGGCATATATGAGAAAGCAATCAATGAACAACTAAGGTGCAGCAAAAAAAAAAATTCATGCTTCTCATCTCCCTTCCTGTCTGTCTGTCCCTATATGTCCGTCTCTCTGTCTCTCTCTGTCTCTGTCACACACACACACACACACACACAAATGATCATGACTCATAGGTCACCATAACAAATATAATAATGAAAAAATATGAAATATTGTGAGAATTAAAAAAATATGACACAGAGACCTGAAGTGAGAAAATGTTATTGGAAAAATGACAGTGATAGACTTACCTGATGCAGGATTGTCATAAATTTTTAATTTGTAGAAACTGCAGTATCTGCAAAACACAATAAAGCAAAGAGCAATGAAACAAGTTATGCCTCTATGGCCTAGCACACAGTAAGTGTTCACATAGTATTAGCAATTATCTGGAAATTTATTAGGTAATTTTTGATCATGGACAGGGTCTCTGAAGAATGACCAGAGATGGATGCAGAGCAGGCGAGTCTAATGAGAATTAGAGGATTTGAGGTCAAAATTTGATCTCACCTGAAAGACCTTGAGCAACTCAATTAATCCTCACTTATCCTCGGTATTATTAAAAATAAAATACGTTGTGTTGTCCAAGCCTCCTTTCCCCACATCTTTTCTCTTGCTATGTGCTTTCTTTTTCTCTCCTCTCTTTATCACAAACTGCCCTTAAAAAATAATCCATTGATAATTTTTTTTTTTTCTTTTTCTGAAGCCGGAAATGGGGAGAGACAGTCAGACAGACTCCCGCATGCGCCCGACCGGGATCCACCCGGCACGCCCACCAGGGGCGACGCTCTGCCCACCAGGGGGCGATGCTCTGCCCCTCCGGGGGGTCACTCTGTCACGACCAGAGCCACTCTAGCACCTGGGGCAGAGGCCAAGGAGCCATCCCCAGCGCCCGGGCCATCTTTGCTCCAGTGGAGCCTTGGCTGCGGGAGGGGAAGAGAGAGACAGAGAGGAAGGAGGGGGGGCGGGGGTGAAGAAGCAAATGGGCGCTTCTCCTATGTGCCCTGGCCGGGAATCGAACCCGGGTCCCCCGCACGCCAGGCCGACGCTCTACCGCTGAGCCAACCGGCCAGGGCTATTGATAATTTTTGACACACTAATCAAGGATTCTTTTTCTCTACAGGAATTTATTTTTCAGTAGGTACTGAGTAATCTTTCGGTAGGTACTGATAGGCTATATATTTACTAAAAGAGCTTTACATTATCAGGAACTGACATGAGTGGGAGAAAATTTTGAAGCAAGTAGAGACTTTTAATGACTGAAATTATATGGCATTCTTCTCTGGCTTTTTATAAAGCTAGATAGGCAAAAAACAAAAACAAATGAAAATCCCATACTACTCTTTTTTCTTTGGGGTTGCTTGACAAATAGTATTAGTTTCTAAACCAGTAGAAAAAAATTTTTTCTTTTGGTAAAAGTTTCTGTTTTCTACCTGAGCGCAGACAGACAATAAGCAGAACAGGTTCAAAATCCCCTAATCTTTATTTCCAAGTCAGCCCTGTTGTATTGTATCTACACATCTGCTTTGTCATTGTGCATTCATGCAAAAATATTTGGCTCTCTAAGGCTTTATTGAAACATTCTGGAATGACTGCAGTCAGGGACCTGGTCTCAATTTGAGACCTGCCATTCATTAGAAGCCTCAGTTCCCATATCTGTAAAATTAAGAGAATGGGACTAGATGTTGAATTGCAAATAGGATTTATATTATAGTCCTACTTTGAGTGATTGGTAGAGGCTGCCTGGGATTCTGAGTTGAGATAGCTAAAATGAATCTTGATACAATGGGAGAGTGTTTTGTGATAAATGAATCGTAAGCCCAGGAGAGAAGAATGGGGCCCCCAAGGCCAGTTGCTTGCCACCCTGGACCAGGCAATTGCTCAGTTCTTTCCAGTTCTAACATCACAGCAGATTATGATTGATTCCCTACTTATTGGAGTTGTGAAGTTTCTGCCCTCCAAGCAGGTCAGCCATCTACTGTAACCAACTGCTGTTTACATGTACAAAATGTATTATTGCTCAATCCTTTCCAAAAGAACTTAATGTACAACAAATAACTTTTAAAGCTAAAAAAAAAAAAGAATTCATCAAAGAGACAAGGAAACAAAAATAACTAGTAAAAGAGAGAGAGAGGAAGTGTGGGAGTCAACTATGAAAGTGGAGGTTCGATTTTCATCAGTCTTTGTTCTCTAAAACTCTATTTTATCTTTCTATAGTATTGCATGGCCATAGACCATGGAAAAGAAAAAGGGATCACACTGACCTTGTGGTACTGTGTGAAATCCTGGACATTTTTCAGATTTCCTTATAAAATGGCAGAAATCTGAGATTTGTTGGGGATTTTGTATTATGTGGAAAATGTCTGCGTTGTCTTTCTGAATTACACTTCAGCAAAGCAATCAAAATGATTATTTTATTTAAAATTCATCAGACATGATGATCACTTGCATCATCCTGCAAAGATGAGACTTGAGTCTCATGTGAAGGTATTCAAAACCTCATTGCCTTCTGCACTGCCCTTGGATGCAAGTTACCCAATGCATAAAAATAAATCAGTACAACCAAGTTGAGAAAGAGAAAATAATCACATATTCTAAAACTACACAAGTTTTATGACTGGGATGATATTTTGCATTGAAAATATGTAAAAATAATTGGAAAAAAGGCGAAAGATTATGCGATCTGAAGAGAAACCAGAGTGTAGGTGCTGGCGAGGATGTGGAGAAAGGGGAACCCTCCTGCATTGCTGGTGGGAATGCAGACTGGTGCAGCCACATTGGAAAACAGTATGGAGATTCTTCAAAAAATTAAAAATGGATCTGCCTTTTAACCCAGCCATCCCACTTTTAGGAATATATCGCAAGAACACCATATCACCGATTGAAAAAAAGAAATTTACCCCCATGTTTATGGCAGCATTGTTCACAATAGTGAATATCTGGAAATAGCCCAAGTGTCCATCAGTGGATCGCATTAAAAAGCTTTGGTACATATATACAATGGAATACTATGGGGCCATGAAAAAGAGGGAAATATTACCTTTTGCAACAACATAGATGGACCTGGAAACTATTATGTTAAGTGAAATAAGCCAGGCAGAGAAAGAAAAATATCATATGACCTCACTCAATTGAGGAATCCAAAGTACAATGAAAACTGAGGAATGGAATGGAGACAGATGCAGGATCAAAGGGACCAGAGGAAAAGAGGACAGAGGGAAAGGGGATGGTAGGATGGGATAAACCTGAAGGGAAGGGGGGAGGGTTCTCTGGGGCGGCGGGCAAGGGAGATGTTGAGGGGAATATGAGGGAGGGGGGATGCATTCAGGGTGACCCTATAATCTATGTAAACATAATTAATTAATAAAAAAGAAAAAAGTTAAAAATAATTGGGAAGAAATTAATAAAATGTGATTGTAAACGATATATTTCTTAAAGATAATTTTGAACCTTTTTTCAAAATAAATTGAAAGCCTATAATAACTTCTTTCATTAATTCATTGAAACCAACATTTGCTTAATCAGAGTTATTAGGGTATTTCTTTTACCCAAAATGCTGAAGAAGTTATTCCCCAATGGTTTCTGTATTCTTACCCTCTTTCTTTTTGGCATTGTCAAGTTTTAAAAAAATTGAGTAAGACTTTTGATTTTGGCTAAGAAAAAGTAACAGGAATTGAACTTATCTTCTGGCTGAAACAACAAAAAGAGTCAAATGAGGAAACAATTTTTAGGATGTTGAATATTAGACAATGGAGGACAGTGATGTCTAAGAAATGGCAAACAAATGAGGGAACCCTGTGATTGTCAAAACTTGTTGCTTTGAGAGTTTCTAGATCATGGCACACTGAGTTTAGAAGGTTTAACTGAGAATCTGGCACTTAGAGGCTGACAGCAGAGTACTGGAGAGGAGAAGGCTGAAAAAATGAGTACTCTGAAGACTGTCAGAGGGTCCTCAAGTATTCAGCCAAATAATGTTCAGTGTATACATGTGCAGAAACAGGCTAAGGTTGAGGTAAGAAATACTCCAAAAGATACTCTCAGTAATACTGAGATCCCACATAGATGTAGGGATAGTGCCCAACACTGCCAGACAGGAAAACCTCATAATTCTTAAGTCATTGGCTAGAGAGATGAGAGGAGTCTTGCTTCTAGTAGAGATCGTTAGAACTAGACAAAATACTGCTCACGTCTTGCCTTAATAAATATTAAGAGCAATGGCAGAAAAGATCAAACTATTTTCAAATTACTAACTATGTCTCAAAACAAAATTCAAAAGTAGTTAAAGGGATACATAAAATATCCAGCACCCAACAAGGTAAAACATATATTGTTGTGCATCTGATCAGTAATTGCCAGATGTACAAAGAAGCAGGAAAATACCACCTATTGGGAAGGGACAAATCAATCAGACAAAACTGACCCAGGTTGATGAGAAGTGTTAAAATTTGCTGACAAGACATTAGAAAATTATTATACTGCATTTCATGTGTTCAAAAGCTGAATGTAATATATAATGTGTAAAATAGAGAGATAATGACATTTTTAAAAGACCCATATCAAACTTCTAGAGACAAAATACAGATATATATGTAATAAATCTTCAAGTATCCCCTAAAATAACAAATCAAAAGTATACAGCTAATACGCTAACAAAGAAGAAAACAGAATCATAAAAATCATGTTTATCCAAAATAAGGCAGAAAAAAGAAGGCAACAAAAAGCTTTTAGACAAAGAGAAATCAGAGGTTGATTTAAATCTTTCCAAATTAATAACCACATGAGATGTAAAAAGTCCAGATACCCCAGTTAAAAGGCAGAGATTATTACATCAAGTAAAAAACTAAGACCTAAGTGTGTGGTACCTACAAAAATGCCACTTCAAATTTAAAGACAAAAATAAAAAGTATGGAAAAAGATATGACATGCTAACACTATCACTTCATAATGACAAAGGGATCATGCATTGCTAGAGGGAATGCTAAATGAAATAGCCCATTCCGAAAACAGTTTGGAAGTTCTTTACAAATTTAAACATAAACCTTCCGTAGGACCCAGCCCTTCCATTCCTTGGTATGTTTATTTGCCCAAAAGAAATGAAAGCAAATGTCTATATAAAGACTTATCTACAGATGTCCGTACCAGCTCTATTTGTAACAGCCCCAAACCGAAATCACCCCAAATATCCATCAATAGCTGAATGGATAAACAAAATATAGTATATTCATAAAAGGAAATAGTATTTAACAATAAATGGAATGAATTTGATGTATGTAACAACATGAATGAATCTTAAAATAATCGCTTACCTTAAAGAACAGTAGACAAAAGAAGAATACATACTATATAATTCTATTTACATAAAATTCTAGAAACTGTAAACTAATATATAGTGATAGAAAACAGATCATTGGTAGCCAGGAGGGTGAGCAGGAGGGGGTGTTGTGGACAGGAGTAGAAGGGAAGAATGACAAAAGGTCACAAGGCTTTTTTGAAAGTGTTGTCTATTTTTAATATCTTTATCGTGGTGATAGATTTATAGGTTGTATTGAACATCTGGACATATGCCATGCCAAAAATTATAAGATTGTAGATTTTAAATATGTGCAGTTTACTGTACATCAATTAATTATACCTTAATAAAGCTGCTCAAAAATAAATGGAATACAGTAGTTCACAGGGTGATCAGGATGCAAATGTTTTTATCACTCTCTCCTCTCCATTTACACCTTAAATATCAGCATTTTGTTTTATGAGCTGAACAACTCACTTGATAACTACCTCAGAAACAGGCAGATGCTTGCCTGACTTGTGTTAGCACAGTGGATAAAGCATTGATCTGGAATGCTGAGATCAGCGGTTTGAAACTCTGGCTTTGCCTGATCAAGGCACATACAAGAAGCAAACTATTATGAGTTGCTGCTTCCTGCTCCTCCCCTCTTCTCTATCTCTCTCTCTCGTCTCCCTCTAAATTCAATAAGTTAAAAAAATTTTTTTTAAAAAGGAAAGAAATAGGCAGATACTGACTAGAGACTTAGATTGGACTAATTTGTTTAAATATATATATATATATCTAAAATAATGACTGTTGTGTTGGCTTTAAGTGTCTTTCTCTACAACTGTAATTTTTCACTTATTTACACAAACTTATGATGACCTCACTCAGAATCTCCTAATCCACCAAAGAAAAAATCAGACTCTCCCTTGTGTCCTGATTGTAAATATATAGACACAGACCAAAAAACCTCAAAACTATCTGGCATGCTTTTATAGAAAAAGAGTGAGTGTCAGAGGAAATGCGTGACCAGCTTGAAGTCACACAACTAACTGAGACTTGAACTCATGTCTCCTACTTCCTGAGTAGGAGTTCAGTATTTTAAAATTCAGATCACTTTCATACAGAGGGCATTCAATAAATATTTGTTAAACTCATAATGAATAGTAGAGATTAATCTGGTGACCTTATATGCTCTTATTTTAAAATAAAATATTATATTATAAATAAGATATTATTTAAAAAAACACATGCTGGTGCCAAAATCCATTCTACATGAACAAATTTCCATTTTTTGGAAAGGATTATAGTAGGTAGGGCATAAACTGCTGCCATCTCTTTTTGTCCTGACATTTCTGTTTAAATATAATATATTTAGAGCGTGGCCCATTTATTTTAGGTTTATGGGAAAAAATAGTCCAGTAAAAACTCTTCCATTCTTTTCTCCTCCATTCCTGTGTTGTTGTTGTTGTTTTTAAATGTTACTGCACTTGATTCTGTCTCTATTTTTTTTAATTAGAATTCTGATCATAATCTTTCCAGGGATTCTAGGAACATACATTGTCTTTTCAAATTCTAAGCTATTCAAGACATTAACTACACATAATGACTGCCAAAAGGAAGGGACATGTAAAAAAGGATTAGCACATAGGCATCAACCCATTAGAATGGATAGGGGAAAATCTTTGTATTTCTCAGTTAAAATGTATATCAATAATTAAGAAACCACAATAATCACATGCATTTCCATTATAATTCTTGTCATGAGTTCACACACAAAAACTGTGTTAGCTCTTGTTCTTATTCTGCCATTGTCTTGTTATGACTACTCCATAAAATTTGACTAAAGAGAAAATGCTAATTCTTTGTGGCTCAATTTGAGTCTAAAATTTAACCTTCTGACATTTTTTGTATGTAGAGTTTTGTATGTAGGTTATTAACAAAATTTGAGAGAAATTCTGACTCTATCCATAGGGATTGAGAAATAGGTGATAGAACAAGGTTAAAGTTCAAGGGAGTTTAATTGAGTATAATACCATGTGTTCTGCAAAACAATTGGAGCAAAATTTATAATTATGATATAACAGGGTTCTCAGATTTTGGAGTACACAGAAGTCATAGGGTATTCTTGGACCCTTGTCCTTTATACCAGCATTCACATCATGAGGGTGCCAAAAAGAGGAGTATAAGAAATTGAAAACATCATGACAGGCCCTGGTTGGTTGACTCAATAGTAGAACATTAACACAGCATATAGACATCCCAGGTTTAGTTCCTGGGGCACACAGGAAAAGCGACCATCTGCTTTTCCATCCCTCCTTAACCCTCCCCCTTCTCTCTCTCTCTTCCCCTTCTGTGGCTCAGATGGTTCGAACACATTGGCCTTGGGTGCTGAGGCTAGCTTCATGGAGCTTCCACCTCAGGTACTAAAAATAGCTTGGTTGCAAACTTGGCCCATATGAGCAGAGCATTGGCCCCAGACAGGGGTTACCAGGTGGATCCTGTCAAGGTGCATGCAGGAGGCTGTCTCTCTATCTCCTCTCCTCTCACTTGGAAAAAAGAAAAAGAAGAAAAAGAGGAAGAAAACATAGTGACAGAAAACTTCTCTAACCTGGTGAGAAAATAGACATACAAGTCCAGGAAGTGCAGAGTCCCAAACCACATGAACCCTAAGAGACCCACACCAAGACATATCATAATTACAATGCAAAAGGTTAAAGACAAAGAGAGAATCTTAAAAACAGCAATAGAAAAGCAGTTAGTACTTACAACTCTCATAAGATTGTCAGCTGATTTCTCAACAAAATACTCTGCAAGACAGAAGGGATTGGCAAGAAATATTCAAAATGATGAAAAGCAAGAAATTACAACCAAGATTACTCTACCTAGCAAAGCTATCATTTAGAATCAAAGGACATATAAAGAGGTTCCCAAACATGAAAAAGCTAAAGAAGTTCATCACCACCAAATCAGTAAGAAGAAAAAAAAAAGAAAAGATAAAAAATATAAACAATAAAATGGCAATGGATATGTATCTATCAACAATTGAATCTAAAAAACAAAGTGAACAAGCAGAACAGAAACAGACTCTTAGATACAAGAACATTTCGACAGTTGCCCGATGGGAGCGGGGAGAGTTGGGGGTATGGGTGATAAAATGAAGGGTTTAAGAAGTACAATAGGAAGTTATGGAATAGTCTTGGGGATAAGTACATTATAGAGCACATAGTCAAAAATATTCTAATAACCATGTATGGTGTCACATGGGATGATCACTTAGTGAATTATATAATGTCTAATCACTGGGTTGTATACCTGAATCTAGAATGTAAACTGTAATTAAAAAATAAAAAAAAATGATAAAAAAATCCAGTTCCACAACTAACTAGCTGGAAATCCTTTAAAAAGTCATATGACCTCTTTGTATCTCATTTTAGGGTAATAAAAATGTAATTTAATGTGAAAGTAAACAATTGAAACTGTTTGCTTTTGTAAAATCAGTCAAATATAGTTTCTAAATTTACTTATGTGCATGTACATATATCACTCCATTCTCTACATACAATTTTTGTGCTTTATACGCACTCTTTTTTTTTAATAAATTTTTAATGTCATCCCATGTAATGGGATGACATTAATAAATCAGGGTACATATATTCAAGGAAAACATGTGTAGGTTATTTTGTCATTAAATTATGTTGCATACCCCTCGCCCAAAGTCAGATTGTCATCCGCCACCCTCTATAAAGTTCTCTGTGCCCCTCCCCCTCCCCCTAACTCTCTCCCTCCCTCCCTCCCATGTCCTCCCTCCCCCCACCCCTGGTAACCACCACACTCTTGTCCATGTCTCTTAGTTTCGTTTTTATGTTCCACCAATGTATGGAATCATGTAGTTCTTGTTTTTTTCTGATTTACTTATTTCACTCCGTATTTTTTTTTTTTTAATCTTTTTTTTTTTTTTAAATAAATTTTTATTAATGGTAATGGGATGACATTAATAAATCAGGGTACATATATTCAAAGAAAACATGTCTAGGTTATTTTGTCATCAAATTATGTTGCAAACCCCTCGCCCAAAGTCAGATTGTCCTCCGTCACCCTCTATCTAGTTCTCTGTGCCCCTCCCCCTCCCCCTAACTCTCTCCCTCCCTCCCTCCCATGGCCTCCCCCCCCCCCACCCTTGGTAACCACCACACTCTTGTCCATGTCTCTTAGTCTCATTTTTATGTTCCACCAATGTATGGAATCATGTAGTTCTTGTTTTTTTCTGATTTGCTTATTTCACTCCTTATAATGTTATCAAGATCCCACCATTTTGCTGTAAATGATCTGATGTCATCATTTCTTATGGCTGAGTAGTATTCCATAGTGTATATGTGCCACATCTTCTTTATCCAGTCTTCTATTGAAGGGCTTTTTGGTTGTTTCCATGTCTTGGCCACTGTGAACAGTGCTGCAATGAACATGGGGCTACATGTGTCTTCACGTATCAATGTTTCTGAGGTTTTGGGGTATATACCCAGTAGAGGGATTGCTGGGTCATAAGGTAGTTCTATTTGCAGTTTTTTGAGGAACCACCATACTTTCCTCCATAATGGTTGTACTACTTTACAGTCCCACCAACAGTGAATGAGGGTTCCTTTTTCTCCACAGCCTTTCCAACATTTGCTATTACCCGTCTTGTTGATAATAGCTAATCTAACAGGGGTGAGGTGGTATCTCATTGTAGTTTTGATTTGCATTTCTCTAATAACTAATGAAGCTGAGCATCTTTTCATATATCTGTTGGCCATTTGTATCTCTTCCTGGGAGAAGTGTCTGTTCATGTCCTCTTCCCATTTTTTTATTGGATTGTTTGTTTGTTTGTTGTTGAGTTTTATGAGTTCTTTGTAAATTTTGGATATTAGGCCCTTATCTGAGCTGTTGTTTGAAAATATCATTTCCCATTTAGTTGGCTGTCTGTTTATTTTGATATCAGTTTCTCTTGCTGAGCAAAAACTTTTTATTCTGATGTAGTCCCATTTATTTATCTTTGCCTTCACTTCTCTTGCCATTGGAGTCAAGTTCATAAAATGTTCTTTAAAACCCAGGTCCATGATTTTAGTACCTATGTCTTCTTCTATGTACTTTATTGTTTCAGGTCTTGTATTTAGGTCTTTGATCCATTTTGAATTAATTTTAGTACACGGGGACAGGCTGTAGTCGAGTTTCATTCTTTTGCATGTGGCTTTCCAGTTTTCCCAACACCATTTGTTGAAGAGGCTTTCTTTTCTCCATTGTGTGTTGTTGGCCCCTTTATCAAAGATTATTTGACCATATATATGTGGTTTTATTTCTGGGCTTTCTATTCTGTTCCATTGGTCTGAGTGTCTATTTTTCTGCCAATACCATGCTGTTTTGATTATCGTGGCCCTATAATATAGTTTAAAGTCAGGTATTGTAATGCCCCCAGCTTCATTCTTTTTCCTTAGGATTGTTTTGGCTATTCGGGGTTTTTTATAGTTTCATATAAATCTGATGATTTTTTGTTCCATTTCTTTAAGAAATCTCATAGGGATTTTGATGGGAATTGCATTAAATTTGTATATTGCTTTGGGTAATATGGCCATATTGATTAAGTTTATTCTTCCTATCCAAGAACAAGGAATATTTTTCCATCTCATTGTATCTTTTTTGATTTCCCTTAACAATGCTTTGTAATTTTCATTATATAGGTCCTTTACGTTCTTTGTTATGTTTATTCCTAGGTATTTTATTTTTTTTGTTGCAATCATGAAGGGGATTATTTTTTTGAGTTCGTTTTCTAATATTTCATTGTTGGCATATAGAAAGGCTATGGACTTTTGTATGTTAATTTTGTATCCTGCAACCTTACTGTATTGGTTTATTGTTTCTAATAATCTTTTTGTGGAGTCCTTCGGGTTTTCGATGTATAGGATCATATCATCAGCAAAAAGTGATAGCTTTACTTCTTCTTTTCTGATTCTAATATTTCATTGTTGGCATATAGAAAGGCTATGGACTTTTGTATGTTAATTTTGTATCCTGCGACCTTACTGTATTGGTTTATTGTTTCTAATAATCTTTTTGTGGAGTCCTTCGGGTTTTCGATGTATAGGATCATATCATTAGCAAAAAGTGATACCTTTATTTCTTCTTTTCTGATATGGATGCCTTTTATTTCTTTGTCTTGTCTGATTGCTCTGGCCAGAACTTCTAGCACCACGTTAAATAAGAGTGGAGAGAGTGGACAACCCTGTCTTGTTCCTGATTTAAGGTAGAAAGTCCTCAGTTTTATGCCTTTTAATATGATGTTGGCTGATGGTTTATCATATATGGCCTTTATCATGTTGAGATATTTTCCTTCTATACCCATTTTGTTGAGAGTCTTAAACATAAAATTGTGTTGTATTTTATCAAAAGCCTTTTCTGCATTTATTGATAAGATCATGTGGTTTTTGTTCTTTGTTTTGTTGATATGGTGTATTACGTTAACCGTTTTGCGTATGTTGAACCATCCTTGAGATCCTGGGATGAATTCCACTTGGTCATGATGTATTATTTTTTTAATATGTTGTTGTATTCGGTTTGCCAGTATTTTGTTTAGTATTTTAGCATCTGTATTCATTAGAGATATTGGTCTGTAGTTTTCTTTCTTTGTGCCATCCTTGCCAGGTTTTGGTAGGAGGGTTATGTTGGCCTCATAAAATGTGTTTGGAAGTATTGCTTCTTTTTCAATTTTTTGGAAGACTTTGAGTAGAATAGGAACCAAGTCTTCTTTGAATGTTTGATAGAATTCACTAGTATAACCGTCTGGGCCTGGACTTTTATTTTTGGGGAGGTTTTTAATAGTTTTTTCTATTTCCTCCCTGCTGATTGGTCTGTTTAGGCTTTCTGCTTCTTCATGACTCAGTCTAGGAAGGTTGTATTGTTCTAGGAATTTATCCATTTCTTCTAGATTGTTGTATTTGGTGGCATATAATTTTTCATAGTATTCTACAATAATTCTTTGTATATCTATGATGTCTGTGGTGATCTCTCCTCTTTCATTTTGGATTTTATTTATTTGAGTCCTGTGCCTTTTTTCCTTGGTGAGTCTTGCCAAGGGTTTGTCAATTTTGTTGATCTTTTCAAAGAACCAGCTCCTTGTTTTATTGATTTTTTCTATAGTTTTTCTGTTCTCTATTTCATTTATTTCTGCTCTGATTTTTATTATCTCCTTTCTTCGGCTGGTTTTGGGTTGTCTTTGTTCTTCTTTTTCTAGGTCCTTAAGGTGTGAAGTTAAGTGGTTTACTTCGGCTCTCTCTTGTTTGTTCATATAGGCCTGAAGTGATATGAACTTTCCTCTTATTACTGCTTTTGCTGCATCCCAGAGATTCTGATATGTCGTATTTTCATTTTCATTTGTCTGTATATATCTTTTGATCTCTGCGCTTATTTCTTCTTTGACCCATTCATATTTTAGAAGTATGTTGTTTAGTTTCCACATTTTTGTGGGGTTTTCCCCCTCTTTTTTGCAGTTGAATTCTAGTTTCAAGGCTTTATGATCAGAAAATATGCTTGGTACAATTTCAATTTTTCTAAATTTGCTGATATTGTCTTTGTGGCCCAACATATGGTCAATTCTTGAGACTGTTCCATGTACACTAGAGAAAAATGTATACTCTGTCGCTTTGGGATGAAGTGTCCTGTAGATGTCTATCATATCCAGGTGTTCTAGTATTTTGTTTAAGGCCACTATATCTTTATTGATTCTGTGTTTGGATGACCGATCTAGAGCCGTCAGCGGTGTATTGAGGTCTCCAAGTATGATTGTATTTTTGTTAGTTTTTGTTTTAAGGTCAATAAGTAGCTGTCTTATATATTTTGGTGCTCCTTGGTTTGGTGCATATATATTAAGGATTGTTATGTCTTCTTGATTCAACTTCCCCTTAATCATTATGAAATGACCATTTTTGTCTCTGAGTACTTTTTCTGTCTTGTAGTCAGCATTATTAGATATGAGTATTGCTACACCTGCTTTTTCTTGGGTGTTGTTTGCTTGGAGTCTTGTTTTCCAGCCTTTCACTTTGAATTTGTTTTTATCCTTGTTGCTTAGATATGTTTCTTGTAGGCAGCATATAGTTGGATTTTCTTTTTTAATCCATTCTGCTACTCTGTGTCTTTTTATTGGTAAGTTTAATCCATTTACATTTAGTGTAATTATTGACACTTGTGGGTTCCCTACTGCCATTTTATAAATTGCTTTCTGTTAGTTTTGTATCTTGTTTGATTCTTCTCTTTTGTTTTTCTATCATTTGTTTTTGTTTGTTTGTGATCCATACTTCTTTCCTCTGTTGCTACCTTTTTTAAGTCAAGTGTTTTTGTGGTGGTTTTTTCAAGGGTGGTTACCATTAAGTAATGAAAAGGGTACCTACCATATTCATTGTAGTACCCTATCTTATGAGTATTTCTGCACTTCATCATCCTTTGCTACTGTTAACCTCCATCCTCTCCCCCCTTTTTTTCCTTTGTTGTCACAGTTTAAGTTTGGTTTTATTGTGTTCTTGGTGGAGCTGTTACTTGTGGTGTTGTTTTCTTTTGTCCTTTGAATCTGGTTGGAAAACCCCCTTTAGTATTTCCTGGAGTGGGGGCTTTCTGCTGATAAATTCTCTCATCTTTTCTGTATTTGTGAATGTGTTTTTTTTTTTTTTTTTTTTTTTTTTTACAGAGGCAGAGATAGACAGGGACAGACAGACAGGAACGGAGAGAGATGAGAAGCATCAATCATCAGTTTCTCGTTGCGCGTTGCGACTTCTTAGTTGTTCATTGATTGCTTTCTCACATGTGCCTTGACCGCGGGCCTTCAGCAGACTGAGTAACCCCCTGCTGGAGCCAGCGACCTTGGGTCTAAGCTGGTGAGCTCTTTGCTCAAGCCAGATGAGCCCGCGCTCAAGCTGGCAACCTCGGGGTCTCGAACCTGGGTCCTTCCACATCCCAGTCCGACGCTCTATCCACTGCGCCACCGCCTGGTCAGGCTTGTGAATGTTTTTATATCTCCTTCGTACTTGAAGGATAGCTTTGATGGGTATAGTATTCTTGGCTGAAAGTTCCTCTCTTTCAGGGCTTTAAATATTGGGGTCCACTCTCTTCTAGCTTGTAGAGTTTCTGCTGAGAAATCTGATGATAATCTAATAGGCCTTCCTTTATATGTTGTACTCTTCTTTTCCCTGGCTGCCTTGAGAATTTTTTCTTTGTCATTGGTTTGTGTCATCTTTATTATGATGTGCCTTGGAGTGGGTTTGTTGGGGTTAAGAAAACTCGGTGTTCTGTTTGCTTCTTGAATTTGAGGCTTTAGTTCTTTCCACAGGCTTGGGAAGTTCTCGTCTATTATTTGTTTGAGTATATTCTCCATTCCATTTTCTTTCTCTTCTCCCTCTGATATACCTATTATTCTTATGTTATTCTTTCTGATGGAGTCAGACAATTGCTGTAGGGCTTTTTCGTTTTTTATTATTTTTGAGTCTCTTTCTTCTTCTCTCTGTTGTGCCTCCAGTTGTTTGTCTTCTATTTCACTAATCCTACCTTCAATCTGGGCTATTCTGTTAGCTAAGCTTGTTACCTCGTTTTTCAGCTCGTGAATTGAGTTTTTCATTTCTGTTTGATTTGTTTTTATAGTTTCAATTTCCTTGGTAATATATTCTTTGTGTTCATTGAGTTGTTTTCTGATCTCCCTAAATTGCCTTTCTGTGTTTTCTTGTATATCTCTGAGTATTTTTAAGATTTCTATTTTAAATTCTCTGTCATTGAGCTCCAAGGTTTCCAATATGTTGTCTTTTCTCCATAGATTTTTCCACATCTATTTGTGTTACCTCTCTTTCTTTTGTATTCATAATATTCTATTTCCTCTTTCTTATTGGCATCTGAGGGTGGTCTTATTGATAGCACACAGGCGCACTCCCTTCGCGGCTTGAATGAACGTCCCTGCGGTAGTTAGCTTCCTCCACACCCTCGTCTCTCAGATTCAAGTGATAACAGTCCTTTTGCTTTTAGTTTGTGTGGAACTCCGGAATGCTCCGAGGATAAATTTTTCTGTTTCTAGTTGATAAATTTGTTGTGATTTTGGGGAGATCTGTTGGACGTGCTGCTCACGGCGCCATTTCCGTGACGTCACTCCGTATCTCATTTTTAAAATAAGAATAATGCAGATTTCTCATGGAGATTAATAAAATAATGTATGTAAAGTGTCTGGTACATAGAAGATGCTTAGCTAATGTTTGTTTTTTCCCTTAAACATACCATGTTCTTTCTAAATGTGTGCTTATACTAGAATATGTTTCTCCCTTAATTTTTAACCTGAATGTAAACAACTCCACATAGTTAAGATTGTAAAATCGCATACCTCAGTTCAAATAACCCGTTGCTAATCTCAGAAACAGTTTTGCTATGTTTAAATGAGTAAAGCATGACAGAACATTGTTTCCTGCATATATTCAGCCATGTTATAAAAGCCAGCTGATGGAAGATTTTGAAATTTATTCATGTAAAAGAAATGTAATTACTAACCCAGACTTACTATCTTGTCTTGGATCTTATTTTGCAAATGAAGAGAAATTGCTTTGAAGATGAATAAGAAGGTGCAGAGCATTTCTGCTCACAGACATGAGCTCAAGGTAAATCTCTGTCTATTTTTTCAACATGTGTTCTGATTTCTCAGCCTCCTGTCATTATATTCTTCAAAATGGTTTATATCAAACAAGATGCTCTGATACATCAAGTACTTAAACACTAGCCCAAAGCACACCCAAACAGCCCAGAGGAACATTTTCAAAATAAAATATATGCTTGGGCCAATACCTGATAATGGTAAGGAGAAACACAGCAGCCCAAATGAACACACAGAACTATCCCTTCTGAGGTTTATTAAAATCCCTCTCCTTATTCATCAGGGCTGGATCAATGCCCACAGAGGTTATTAACAAAATTTGATCAGAGCCCTTTCAGACAGAACCTAATCTTAGGGCTCTTCCTCCATTCTATCAAACTCACCAATGCTTTCTCAATCTGTATGCTTAAAAGCCATCATCCCTTTAGCATTGCTTCATAAAAATATTGGGAAGAGTTTTAAAAGTCACATCGTGCTAAACAGCACATAATAAACAAGACAGCTGCTCCCCATCACCGTCCGCATTACCCCACTTTTCAAAAGGCAGATATTTTCAAATATCTGTTTCTTCTGGTATTTATCTCCATGTTTTCAAGGATTAATTCATTGAACAATGTAAATCTAATTCAATACTGGGCCAGGTAATTAATGCACATACTTTCATTTCCATCACTGAACAAAATTTTTGTTTTTCCTATAGTTATTCAGAGCATCTTTTTAATTAATTCATTTGGTTTTCTCCGTATTTACACTTAAGTCCTTCTATATCCTCTGGCAGTCAGAGTACAATTGCTCATAAATACAAACTGTTAGATAATTTCTCATTTTCATTTTTTTTGTAGCAACTTTCCTTCTAGAGGCAATTTGGGTTTACTCTTTCAATCTGAACTGTTTGCCTAGAAGGGAAATTTACAGCTGTTACCCTCTGCCATTTCCCTGCATTTGGATCATGTAACAACTGCCTGTGACTTTTTTTGTGTTACTTTCTGTTTAGGTAAAGGCTAACTTATTTTTAAGCATGTGATTTTAATATCAACTCCAAAAGAATCCTGAAAAAAACCTATTACTTCACTTATATTTTAAAGATATCCTCAAATAGAAAATGAAACCAATTTACACATTACTTTTAATAGTGGCAACTGGTATGTTCTCATAAAAGGCATAAACATACAACTATATAAACATATATAATAGGAACAGATATGTACGTATATCTGTGTGTGTGTGCGTGTGTATATAATACATAGACACAAACAACAGTGTGGTGATAGCCATAGAAAAAGGGGTGGGGACTCGGTGGAGGTGGCAAAGATGGGAAAATGGGGACAGAAAGAGACTTTGCCTGGGGCCCTGGGTGCACAATGCAGTGTGTAGATAATGTTTTATTGAGATGTATACTTGAAACCTATACCCGAAAAAAATTTAATTTAAAAAAATTACTTGATAGAGCAATGTAAAAATGTTGATAAAGTTCTCCTGATGAGAAAGCCAAAAGTTTGGGATGTCATTGATGGAGAAGTCTTAAAAATGCGTATTTTCCCATCAAGTTCTCCAATTTATCTGATAACTGATTGTCATCTGATTCTGGCAATTCGCTATAATTGAATGCATGTACATGAAACAAGGAAAAAGCAATTCAGTGATCATGAGAAAAAGAGAAATGAGCTAGAGGCTCACTGGGGAAGTTCATAAAGCTTCTCTGTAGGGTGTATTAATGGTTTTTATTCTGAAACACCAGCACTGAAGCACAAAAAAATGCCAGTAATTGGGGTCAGTGTTCAGTCAGACCCTCCCAAAATATCTCAAACTAAATTTCATGTGATGTACTGTGTCCTCTGTTAGAATAAAACTTTGGTTTCAAATAAGAATGTCATGCCTCTAACTTTTCCACTAGGTAAGTTAATGAATGTCTTTTGACTAAAGTGTTGCAAAAGTGTGATTCTCAGAAATGAAAATCCAGATAGCTTAAGCTCCACATGTAAAAATAGATACTTGTATGTGTGTGTGTTTGTGTGTGAGAGAGAGAGAGAAAGAGAAAGAGAAACAGAAAGAGAAAGAGAAAGAGAGAAAGACAGAAAAGAAGGGAGATAGATGAGAAACATCAACTCATAGTTGTGGCACCTTCATTGTTCATTGATTCTTTCTCATATGTATATGTGCCTTGACCGGGGGGCTCCAACTGAGCCAGTGACCCCTAGCTCAGGCCAGTGACTTTGGGCTCAAGCCAGCAACCATGGGGTCATGTCTATGATGCCATGCTCAAGCTGGTGAGCCCACAATCAAGCTGGTAAGCCCACACTCAAGATGGTGATCTTGGGGTTTCAAACCTGGGTCCTCAGCATCACAGGCTCTATCCACTGTGCCACCTCCAAACTTTTCAAAGTGAAAAGTATACTCTTGAAAATAGATAAAATGTACATTAATTTCAGTTTTTTTAAAATGTATAAAATTCTTAGGTTTAATAGCAAAGAAACTGTGTTGAAATGAGTAGAAATGACATTATGCTGGTTCTTACCAAGATGACCACAAGGACTAATTTTAATGCCACCTGTGAAAAAGGAGGCTGTAGACTGCTAGGCAGGGTTTCAGGGCACTAGAGCTTTGCCCAGCTACTTATGGGGAAGTTTGTCCTTCCTGAGTGACCTAGGAAGACACCAAAAAGGGGAAAGGAACACTGACTATTCTGAGAAATGTTGACAAATTGCTTGAATATGAGTTGCTCGGAGGTTACCTGCTTGTTCCCTCAAGTCAAGTATGCACCTGCTAATATACCACGCTTCCTTAAAGCTCTCATTTACCTCTTCTAAGTGCCATTTTCTTAAACTGAAAATAACAATAGCATTACCTTCAAGAACTGACCTGAGAATTGAAACTTAAAGAAATAACAAATTGCATTTACAAAGGTTTTGCATTTGCTTTATATACAAAGAGAGTGATATGAGTTATAATGAGCAAAGAAAGCATTCGTAGTGGTGATGTGATTTTAGCCAGCCCTGAAAAGAATAAATAAGGGATCTGAGTGTGGGGAACTCATCACATGAATCTTTATGGATCAAAGCCCCTAAAGAAATAGATCAACAGTGGCTCAGAAAATACCCAACATCTCTGATAGCAACCCTCACCCCAGAGTATAACCAGGATCATACTTTGCCTGGACTTTGAGCTGAAATATGAGTGGTTTAATTGGGAACTGCTCAGCGGGAAGAAGTCCAAAGGGGTTGAATTCTTCATGAAATGCCAAAATTATACTATCCCTTCCTACCTACAAAATAATGTGTACCAAACAATATGGGTGCTCAACAGATGTTTCCATAAGGCAGGATTTCCCAAGGAGTGCTATTTACCCCTTTAATTTACTCCTTTATTTGACAAATTAATTCTCATTCATCCTTTATTAGACAAATGTTCTTATTCATTTATTTATTCACCCATTATTTAACAATTTTTAAATTTACTATGTGATTAATAAGAGTAAGCAAAATCAGATGCAAACACTGCCTTTATGGAGCTTGGAGCTCAGGATAGTACTACTCACACTGACCGAACATGAATTACCTGGGATGTGTTAACTAAATATTGGTACCTGATCACTTTAGACTGGAGGTTGGGATTGTATTGTGCACCAGAGTTTTGAGATCCAGTGTGGGTCTAGTGGGAAGACAACATTTATATAAGCTCTGTGGTAGCATATGTAAGGGAATAAAAGAAGGTGAATATGGCTGGAAGAAGATGGCAAAGAGGAGCATTGTATACAGGAGACCTGTAATTTGGGACACACTGGATTTTAAAAAGTTAAACAGGTTTCTTTGCTCTAGGCCTTTTCAGAATCTATAGTAATCTATAGTTTTGTGAATTTCTAAAAGGGATGTTGTATATAGAATCCCAAAGTTAGTTTTACCAAAAGCTTATTGAAACTCTCTTATTTCTTATTAAGGAAACACTGCTTATATTTATGTAAGCATAAAAATGACTAGATTTATGCAGAATGTTGAAATGGGGTGGGTGGAATAATTTTGTTCCAGAAGTTAAGAAGATTGGTAATAAAGTTTCTAAAACCCAGAGATCCTCTTAATCTCCAAAGGATTTAGAAAGGGACCTCAAATTGAAATGAATGGTTGTTTACTATACAGGAATATGTTCAGTTTTGTCAATTGAGTCTTCACCACTTGAAAAATATTTAATGATTTATTCCAATTTCAAAAATGAGGAATTTTTAAAAATATTTTTTAAATGTTAAAGGTAAAATATAATTGTAGAAAGAGTTAATAATATTAATTTGAGCTAGAATTAAGGTTAAGGATTACTAATCTTTTGAGGACAGCCTGTGTACTTAATCCACTAAAAAAGAACTCATAGTTAATGTGAACTAGATGAGAATTGCACTTGAAGAATTTCAGGAAAACTTATTTAAGTAGAAAAATTGACTATTATGGGTGTCTTCTTATACAAATATGACTGCAAAGATTACTCCCTGATTATCTTTGCATATTAAATATGTTGTATGGCCAATAGCCACAGCCATCATGGTCATTCACATGCAGGTTCCCATTCGATTCAGTCAGATGGTAAAGAAACAGTGGAGCCAAAAATTGGTGGGCCATTCCTTTATTCAAGTCTCGTACTGGCCGACGAGCAAACACTCAGGGAAAACACTTCCCTCTTCATTCAGAGCTCACAAAGCTACTGACACATTATCTAGTTCCACAACCAGGAAAATCTTCTCTGGTTTCTCCTAGAATCAAAGGCTTCACCAGTCCCAAAGCCCTTCATCTCTGGTTACCCAGCTTCTCTTTCAGCATTCTACCTTCTCTCTATTCTCATACTGCAAAAAATGGCTTCTCCTCCAGCACATATTAGCAAGACAATGGCCCTTCCCAAGCAGGAAAGTAATTTGCAGTTTTACAGATCACATACCAGGCACTGCCCAGGACCATTTTTTAACAATAAAAGTGAGTGAACTCAAAAAATACAAATTTTACAAATTCACTTGCCCAACATATGTCTAACTGGGGTTTGAAAGTCATGAGCCTGTTTCATTCATATGGCTTTGAAAAAAATTTGACCTGACACAGGTAGTTGAGCCCTAAGACTTAAGTTGGGAAATTTTGAGGTATAAAATAAAGAAGTAACATTCACTGTCCTTGCTACACTTTAAACTAGGAATTGAGATTCTAAAGTTGGTTGAATGGGTGCACTTTATTGCTGTTACACATTAGCCACTCCATACATTGGCTCTGCTGACTCATATATATAAAAGGTGAGTGCTCCAAATTCCAGAATAGATTTATCATGCCATATAATCCTACAAAAATTCAATAAGGCAGTCGTTATTAGGCTAAGGTTTTACCTAATATTATACAGCTGGTAAATAGCCAAGCTAAGATAAGGATTTATGCCTGGCTGACTCTAGCACCTGCTAAAAGATTTTTTTCTAACAAATACAAAATGAACACATATCAAAGATTTTATTTAACTCATTAAATAAATGAGAGAACTGTGAAGATGTCATAACCAGTTCAAATGAGAATCCAAAAGATCAAGCATGATTATAGATCAGGAATGCTGAAATGAGTTTGCAAATGAACACAAAACTGGCTTCCTACACAATGGAGGAGGGATTTTTTTTACTTTCACTGAACAGAATTTATTTGCATATGTATAGACAAGAATTCTTTTGTGCTGCAATCAGTTGCCTACAATTTACAGTGTAGTAAAATAATTCAAAGGCAATGAAAGGATTAGAGTCCCCATGGAGTGGAATAACCAAAAAGGGTCTGCTTTAAACAGTGCCTTATGGCCACAGCCGATAAGCTTGATTGGTCAGAGCAGGGGTCCCCAAACTTTTTACACTGGGGGCCAGTTCACTGTCCCTCAGACCGTTGGAGGACCAGACTATAAAAAAACCTATGAACAAATCCCTATGCACACTGCACATATCTTACTTTAAAGTAAAAAAACAAAACGGGAACAAATACAGTATTTAAAATAAATAACAAGTAAATTTAAATCAACAAACTGACAAGTATTTCAATGGGAACTATGCTCCTCTCACTGACCACTAATGAAAGAGGTGCCCCTTCCGCAAGTGCGGCGGGGCTGGATAAATGACCTCAGGGGGCCGCATGCGGCCCGCGGGCCATAGTTTGGGTACCCCTGGGTCAGAGCATCATCTTGAAATACAGAGGCTGCTGGTTCGATCCCTGGTCAGGGCACATACAGGAACAGATGTTCCTGTCTCTATTCTGTTTCCTCCCTTCCTCTCTCTAAAATCAATAACATAAACATTAAAAAAAAAAAAAAAAGCACAATGCATTATGTACTGTCCAGAAACCCTTTTGGTGAAGAGAATGAACTTTATCTTTTAATACAGCAAGGTTGCCTGACCAGGCAGTGGTGCAGTGGATAGAGCATCAGACTGGGATGCCAAGGACCCAGGTTCGAGGCTCCAAGGTCACCAGCTTGAGCACGGGCTCATCTGGTTTGAGCAAAAACTCACCAGCTTGGACCCAAGTTTGCTGGCTCCAGCAAGGGGTTACTCAGTCTGCTGAAGGCCAGCAGTCAAGGCACATATGAGAAAGCAATCAATGAACAACTAAGGTGTTGCAATGTGCAACGAAAAACTAATGATTGATGCTTCTCATTTCTCCATTCCTGTCTGTCCCTGTCTATCCTTCTCTCTGACTCTCTCTCTCTCTCTGTTGCTGTAAAAAAAAAATTAATACAACAAGGTTGTATGCTTCTTAAAACTAGAGATGTTGCCCGGCCAGATGGCTCAGTGGTAGAGCGCTGGTCCAGTGTGTGGAACTCCCAGGTTTGATTCTTGGTCAGTGAACATAGGAGAAGCAACCATCTGCTTCTCTCCCTTCCCCTTCTTTCTCTCTCTCTCTCTTCTCCTCCTACAACCATGGCTCAGTTGGAGCAAGTTGGCCCTGGGCACTGAGGATGGCTCCATGGCCTCACTTCAGGTGCTAAAATAGCTTGGTTGCTGAGCAACAGAGCAGTAGCCCCAGATAGGCAGAGCATTGCAGGGTACCAGTTGAGGGTGCATGTGGGAGTCTGTCTGCCTCCCTACCTCTCACTTAATAAAAAAATAGAGTTGTTATTTTTCTCATTGTCTGTTTTATAATTCTAAAAACAGAGCTTAATAAATACATGCTATTGTTGATTTGATTGATTGCTGGCCTTTACAGTTTGTTTTTGATTTACAGTATTTTGTTTTGTTACTTGCATAATAGAAGTAAAAGTACCTATCTGGGATTGTTGAGAGGACACTGGCACAAGGATCAGAATAATTTCTGGCACTCTATAGCTAGATAGAATAATGTCTAGCTCTCAGTGAGGCTTAGCTCTTATTATTTTGTATCCAACTGGACCCTTTTGAAGGTCTGTCACATCACTTATCTGATTAAACCTTCATTGATCCAGTGATATAAGTTCAGCACGGATAATGATTAACCCTAAGAGTTGATCAAGTTGATTGCTTTTTTTTCATCTCATGTTCCTCAATAAATATAGTTTTTCTGCAGAGACCACATACCATTTTTGTTTTGTATTTTTCCAAAGTTGGAAACGGGGAGGCAGTCAGACAGACTCCTGCATGCACCTGAACGAGATACACCTGGCATGCCCACCAGGGGGCAATGCTCTGCCCATCTGGGGTGTTGCTCTGTTGCAATCAGAGCCATTCTAGCACCTGAGGCAGAGGCCACAGAGCCATCCTCAGCGCCCGGGCAAACTTTGCTCCAATGGAGCCTTGGCTGCGGGAGGGGAAGAGAGAGACAGAGAGGAAGGAGAGGGGGAGGGGTGGAGAAGCAGATGGGCGCTTCTCCTGTGTGCCCTGGCCGAGAATCGAACCCAGGACTCCTGCATGCCAGGCCGACGCTCTATCACTGAGCTGACCGGCCAGGGCCCACATACCATTCTTGTAATAATAATACTTTCAAATACTTTATAAGAATTTTTAAAAATGCAAAGTTAAATTTTGATGCAGAGAAAGAAAAGTAATAAAAATATGATTTCCAACTGTTAAATCAGACTAAGTTTCCTGGAAGAGTGGGTTTGAAAAAAAATCTTTGATGCTTATAGTTTTTCAGTGCTCACCCACTGGTTTTTTGATGCCTGGGTTTTTTATTTGTTTGTTTGTTTAGTCTATTTATTTTCCTCTACTTCCCAAAGGAGCAAGCCTGATGCTGAGAGTCTAATATGAGTAGAGATTAAAATCTTTTTACTTCTCCTACTGTGAGCTGCTTAATGAACACTTGACATATATATTTTTTTTAAGTACGCACTCCTCATCCCAAATTTCCAACTATTTGGCCATGAGATAAGAATGGGCACAAATATCTTTATTAAGAGGAAACTCTGTGCAGTTACTGTACTTCCAGACTAGGTCCAGACTCAGAGAACTGCACACTGCTATCTAATCCAGATGAAATTTTCCCTAAAAGAAACTGGTTCTCCCCTGTTACAACAGGCTAATTGCAAGCTCTACATAGGTTATTTTTCTCTCATGCAAACTGTTTTGGAATCCTCAGCCCAGTATGGAATTAATAACTCTGAATTCCTGCAAACATACATGAATATATCAGTTTCTGAAACCTGAGGGAAATCAGAAGGGTAAGGGAAGGTTTCAAATAAAGCCAAACTCTAATTGCATGAGAGAGGGCTTCTATGGTGGAGGAAAATGACACAGGGATACTGGACTACAAAATTAGAGCTTACAAAATCATGCTCCTCATCTTGGATACATTTATGGAGTCATAAATAAGAAAGAGTATTAGTGAACATATAATATTAAGAGTTGTAAATGCATGTGCGCGCGCGCTCGCGCGCGCACACACACACACACACACACACACACAAAACTAACCATGCTTTAAATTCTGCACTATTATAAGACAAAAGAATCTTTTGCATTCTTCAGTGATTTGTGTGTTTGGAAACATTTCCAAATAACAGGCAAAGTAAACAGTAAAACCTTAGTATTAACAGGCAAAGAAAAAAGTAAAACCCAGGGAGGTAGCAAAAGATTTATATATATAGTTGATAAAAGAAAAACATAGACTAAGAAGCTAGTATGTTAAAGAAGCCAGAAAGAAACTAAAACTCCTAACTGCAAACCTACGGTTCTCTTCATTAAAGCTAATTCTCCTCAGCAGTGCAACCACCAGCATATTCACACAGTGCACTATCTAGTTAATGTAGAATATAGAGGTGAAGCAATTCCTTTCATTGGGTATTTTAAGGGGGAGTGATAAGTTTTGAATATGAAAAAAAATCAGAAACATCTCTCTTTACTGAAAAAAGTCCGGTTCCTTCACATAAGTATGCTAGTAGCATGCCACAGTTGCCCAATTCAAATCATTAAAAAAAAAAAGAGATGCACAAAACTCCAGTGCACAAATAAGTTTACTAAACCCCCAATGAAATATAATATCATTTCCTTATGGATCTTCATGAAGCAAAGATAAGATTTCCTCATTTATGTTTGTGTAACAGGCATTCCAAGCAACTTAATCGGATGGAGGGCAGACTGAAAGACTCAAGAGGCAAATGTGATCAAGGATATCCAAGAAGTTTCCAGAAATCACTGAGCATTAGATCATGAAGCTGGGGAGGGGGAGGGGTTGTTTAGTGCTCTGGTTAAAATTCCTATGTGTCTGACTTCAAACTCCATCTTTGATGCTTAGTAACCAGAGGTCATTAGGTAAATTGTTGACCCTCTCTATGCCTCAGGAATTTGTGCTTTCTTAAGCATTATAAGTGGGAATAATAACAACCTTCTGTATAGAGCTATGGTAGGATCAAATGTGATAAAACTCATATTCCCATGAGATAAATAAAATTATTTAATGCTTAATATTCAGGGAATATTAATTTGAGCATCTCTTTAAACTAGATGTCACATATGTAGAAATGTCTCCATTTCTACAACCAGAGGGAACATGTGAAGCTTAGAATTTTATATAACTCAAAGGCATTCTCTTTACTGAAGAGGAGTTTGGGTATAATTTAATTCATGAATATCAGATGAGCACTCACTAAGTGTTAGGAAATAAGATATAAACCCTTATTGAGCGTACTCTCTGTACCATAAAAGCTTGGAAAGTTCTCAAATTTAATATATGGGACACAATACAAGATATAACAGATATTAGTAGTTGTAATTATGATTGTGTGGAGTATAAGGGTCACTTTTATTTGTACTTACTCATAAAGAGTTAACAAATAAATGAAGCATTGAAGCCAATTAAAATGCAAATTGATTTCAAAAGACTGTATAAATAGTTGTAATAGAAAAAGTAGGAAAAGAATTTGAATTTTCATATGAAATAAGATTAATTAGGCATGCTCATCCAAACAATATAAAATGTTACAGTGAGTCTCATAGTCATGGTAAAAGAAAGAAAAGAACCCGTCACATTAAAATGATGGTGTTAATTATATAATATTTTGTTTTGATTTAATTTATTAAAGTATTTGATTCATTTGTTTTGTACGCATCTTAAGCTAAGAGTTTATATGTACATTCTGTGGCCTTTTAAACTTTATTTGTTTGTTCTCATAGGGATTTTTCTAGATTCCTTAGAATTTTTTACATATATAAGAATGTCTTCTGCAAGTAGATTTATTTCTTTCATCCTAATCTAAATGCCTTTATTTCTTTTTCTTGTCATATTTTATTGACTGGAATACAGTACAATGTCAAAAGTTAGTGATGAGTTTCATTTTGATGGATATTGACTATTGTTCTTGGTAGAAGTCTACATTTTCTTGTCTTCCAGTCCTCAATCAGCACCACTATCTGGAGGCTTACATCTGCTTAATCTATTGACCACATAACATTTAACAGACCCAGGGACCTATTTTAAAGCAAAGGAAGTATAACAATACGCACATGACAATGGGATTTACTAGTCTTTTTGCATATTTTACTACCCTGAAGCTGCTGGCCTGAAAGAGTAATGAAAGAACTACCTGTTATGGTATCAGTTTGGAAATGATACACAATAAAGAAGAGACATTATCATTATCTCCAAGAATCCAGTATACCCTCTAAATAAAAGACTACTATATATATATATAGTGCTATATTTTCAATTGGTAACTCTTGTAAACAACATCTGAAATAAAAGAGGAGAAATTACCACAGATATCACAGATATACAAAAGATCATAGTAGAATATTATGGAAGATTATATGCTATCAAATTCAACAAACTAGAAGAAATGGATAAATTCCTAGAACTATACACTCTTCCTAAACTGAATCACAAAGAAGTGTAAAACCTAAATAGACTCATATGCAGGAAGGAAAAAGAAATAACTATCAAAAACCTCCCCCAAAATAAAATTCTAGGACCAGATGGCTACATTAGTAAATCCTACTAAACATTCAAAGATTTGGCACTTATCCTTTCAAAGTCTTTCAAAAATAGAAGAGGAAGCAATATTTCCTACTGCATTTTAGGAGGCCAGTCTAACCCTTACACCAAAACCTGGCAAGGACAACAACAACAACAAAAAAGAAAACTACACACCAATATCTCTAATGAATACAGATGCATACATCATAAACAAAATACTAGCAAATCAAATACAATAACACATTAAAAAAATAATACATGCCTGACCAGGTGGTGGCGCAGTGGATAGAGTGTCAGACTGGGATGCCAAGGATCCAGGTTCGAGACCCCTGAGGTCGCTGGCTTGAGTGTGGGCTTATCTGGTTTGAGCAAGGCTCACCAGCCTGAGCCCAAGTTCGCTGGCTTGAGCAAGGGGTCACTTGGTCTGCTGTAGCCCCCCGGTCAAGGCACATATGAGAAAGCAATCAATGAACAACTAAGGTGTCGCAACAAAAAACTGATGATTGATGCTTTTCATCTCTTTATCCCTGTCTGTCTGTCCCTGTCTATCCCTCTCTCTGACTCTCTCTCTCTGTCTTTGTAAAAAAAAAAAAATAATAATAATAATACATCACAATGAAGGGGGATTTATTCCAAGAGCACAAGGATAGCTCAACATATGTATATCAATCAACATAATGCACCACATCAACAAAGCAAATATCATATGATTCTATCAATAGATGCAGAAAAGGCATTCAATAAGATACAATATCCCTTTATGTTTAAAACTCCCAGTAAAATTGGAATCAAAGGAAAGTACCTCAACCTAATAAAGGCCATATATAACAAACTGTCAGCTAATATATTAAATGGTGAAAAAGTGAAGGCTTTACCTCTAAAATCAGGAACAAATCATGGCTTCCCACTCTCTCCACTATTATTCAAGATAGTTCTGAAAGTTTTAGCCAGGGCAATAAGGCAAAAGAAATAAATAAAAGGCATCCATATTAGGAAAGGAGTAAAGGTATCAGTTTTTGCAGATGACATGATCCTGTATATTGAAAACCCAAAACACTTCACCAAAAAAAATATTAAAAACAATAAACCAATTAAGTTGCATGATACAAAATAAATATACAAAAGTCTATTGCTTTGCTATATGCCAACAATGAAACTTCAGAAAATGAACAATTCCTTTTACAATTGCAACAAAAAACAAGTAAAATACCTAGGAATAAACTTAACAAAGGATATGAAGGACCTATATTCTGAAAACTACAAAACATTTGAAAGAAATTGCAAAGGACACACTAAAAAGGAAAAATATTTCATGTTCATGGATTGGAAGAATCAGCATAGTTAAAATGGCATATTACCCAAAGCAATATACATACTTAATGTAATCCCCTTCAAATTCCCAATATCCCTTTTTAAGGAAATAGAACAAAAAAAATCACCAGGTTTGTATGAAACCATAAAAAACCCTGAATAGCCAAAGCAATCCTGAGAAAAAAGAATGAAACTGGAGGTATCACACTACCTGACTTCAATTATACTATAGAGCCATGATAATCAAAACCACATGGTATTGGCAGAAAAACAGACATATAGACCAGTGGAATAGAATCAAGAACCCAGAATAAAAATATATATATACGAACAAATAATCTTCGACAGTGAAGCCAAAAACATATAATGGAGAAAAGAAAGCCTCTTCAATAAATGGGGCTGGGAAAATTGGAAAGCCACATGCAAAGAAATGAATCTTGACTACAGTTTGTCCCCCTGCACAAAAATTAATTCAAAGACCTGAGTATAAGATCTTTAACAATAAATTATATAAAAGAAAACATAGGTACTAAATTCATGTACCTTGGTCATTGAGAACAATTTATGAATTTGACCCCAAAGGCAAGGGAAGTAAAGACAAAATAAATAAATGGGACTATATCAATCTAAAACACTTCTGCACAGCAAAAGAAAATGACAAAACAAATAGGCAGCTAACCAAATGAAAGATGGTAATTGCAAATAGCATTATAAATAAAAAAGACTTTTAGTCTAAAATACTATATCTATTCGAGCTCAAATGCTTTTAAAAAATCATTACATTACATATTGAATGCTCCCAGTGGAGGCAGGGGGTCCATACCTGTTAAGAACATGAACCCAGTACATTTTGCCTCATACCTTGGGTAATTGGAGAGAGAAGTAAAGTAATAGATTAACAAACCAGGAGGAGAAATGATTGAAGATGTTTAGGTTTAAGTAAAAAAAACCCAACTATTCAATAATGTATTAAACAGTATAAAGAAAAATGTGTGGAAAAAAACATAGATCAATAGGACAACAGCTTGTCTTCAACACTAACTCCTTTTCACTTTTCTATCCTTACCTGTCTTGATCAACCCCCCTGGATGCCAAGACCTGTCTTTCTAAAGGATGTTAGGCCATTGCTTAATTTACCTTCTTGTTGATCTTTCCAACTTCATGAGTGCTGTTTTTTCCCACCTGATTTCTTCACTATTTTATTCCTAGCATTAGCACAGAGTCTGACCCATAGAGGTTCACTATATTTATTAAATGAATGAATACAACTGTAATATGGTGGAATGCTATTCTATTTAAAATTATACTGTAGTTAGATAACTATTTTTATATATTATTAATTTAAAAATAATCAGGTTTCTAAGCAGTATGCATAGTGTAATCTCATTTTGAAGAGTTTGATAAAGGTTAATACATAAATAATACTGGTATCTCTGGAACATGTATTAAGAGTGATTAAATGTCATTTCTGATTTATTTTTTGGTATTCTGTTTTTATCTGCAATGAACATATATTTTATTTTTGCAAAAGGATAAATTTACTTATAAATAGTAATGATGACAACAAAATGTCTATTGAGGCTTATTCTTAAGGATTTATGTCTATGTAGAAAAAAAATAAGATAATTTTGACTATGACTGGAAGTATGGTAACATAATCTTGCCTTTGGGGTTATGGTTCTCAATTGTAGGCAATTTTGCCTCTTTCGAGGTCATTTGGCAATATCTGAAAACATTTTTTATTATTATAAACTGAAAAAAGAGGGGAGGGCAGTGATTTAGTGGGGAAAGGCCAGAGATACTAATAAATATCCTACAATGCACAGGACAGCTGCCCATAGCTAAGAATTATCTGTTCCAAAATGTCAATTTGAGTGTCAAGTTGAAGAAACCCTGCTCCAGAGTAATTAGCATTTTGATACTAGAAGTCTTTCTGATAATAAAATACAAGAATTTAGCATCAGAGTAGTGGAGAAAATGTTTTTAGTCACCAACATAGTGCTTCTCTGGTTACAGATAAGTCATGCATTTATTCAATGTGCAGTTCATAAAAATAATTTTAAAGATTTAAAAAACTTTTATAGCTGTGTTTACATACATGATGGAAAAGGAAGTGGCAGTATAAAAGAAACCGCTAAAGATTATATTGTTTATTTTCATTTGGTAGGTTCATGATAAAGGGTAAATTATTGAGATGTTAGGATTCTTTCAAGAGCCTACATAATGCTTACCAACCAAAGGCTCAGTTTTATTGGTCAGATTTTCAAAAGTTGGTCCGTGTCTGTCAGGACTGTGAACAACTGACAAGGGAGATTTCTCAATCTCACATTCTAAAGATCTTTAAAATAGAGATTAGATGGGGATTTGAACAGTACCTCTAAATATAAGTGCATTTAATTTACTTAAAAATCACATTTCTTTTTTTTTATTATTAATTTTACTAGGGTGACATCAATAAATCAGGATACATATGTTCAAAGATAACATGTCCAGGTTATCTTGTCAATCAATTATGTTGCTTACCCATCACCCAAAGTCAGATTGTCCTCTGTCACCTTCTATCTAGTTTTCTTTGTGCCCCCCCTTTCCCTCTCCCTCTCCCCCCCCCCCCGTAACCACCACACTCTTGTCCATGTCTCTTAGTCTCGCTTTTATATCCCATCTACGTATGGAATAACACAGTTCCTGTTTTTTTCTGATTTACTTATTTCACTTCATATAATGTTATCAAGATCCCACCATTTTGCTGTAAATGATCCAATGTCATCATTTCTTATGGCTGAGTAGTATTCCATAGTGTATATGTGCCACATCTTCTTTATCCAGTCATCTATTGACGGGCTTTTTGGTTGTTTCCATGTCCTGGCCACTGTGAACAATGCTGCAATGAACATGGGGCTGCATGTGTCTTTACGTATCAATGTTTCTGAGTTTTGGGGGTATATACTCAGTAGAGAAATTGCTGGGTAATAAGGTAGTTCTATTTTCAGTTTTTTGAGGAACCACCATAGTTTCTTCCATAATGGTTGTACTACTTTACATTCCCACCAACAGTGAATGAGGGTTCCTTTTTCTCCACAGCCTCTCCAACATTTGCTATTACCTATCTTGTTAATAATAGCTAATCTAACAGGTGTAAGGTGGTATCTCATTGCAGTTTTGACAAATCACATTTCTTAAAGGGAATGTATAAGATATGATCTAAAACAGTGGTCACCAACATTTTTTGGGCCATGGACCGGTTTAATGTCAGAAAATATTTTCACAGACCGGCCTTTAGGGTGAGACGGATAAATGTATCACATGACCGAGAAAAGCATCAAGAGTGAGTCTTAGATGAATGTATCAAAGGAAATCTGGTCATTTTAAAAAAATAAAACATCGTTCAGACTTAAACATAAATAAAATGAAAATAATGTAAGTTATTTATTCTTTCTCTGCGGACCGGTACCAAATGGCTCATGGACCAGTACTGGTTCACAGCCCGGGGGTTGGGGACCACTGATCTAAAAGATTTATAAGAACATGCTTGAACATTTAGTTGCTCTAACTGATTTATAGTTGACCTTTGAACAACATGAGTTTGAATTATGCAGGTCCACTTATACACAGATTTTTTAAAATAAATACTGTAAATGTATTTTATTTTCCTTATGATTTTTCTCAATAGCATTTTAGTATTTTCTTTTCTCTAACTTATTTTATTATAAGAATATGGTATATAATACATATAGCATTCAAAATATGTGCTAATCGACTCTTTTAGGTAGGGCTCCCAGTCAATAGTAGGTTATTATAATTATTTTTGGGGAGAAACAAAAGTTATTTATGAACTTTCCACTACTCTGAGATCAGCACCCCTAGTCCCTGTGTTGTTTAAGGGTCAACTGTGATTAATTTCTATAATATGCCATTGGGGCAAAAATAGCATCATAGAATCTTTCTAAAAGAATAGACTAACAACTTGTTTCCACTAGATTACTGTAAAAGAGTCCTAACTGTCCTTCCTGCCTCTGCTTTATAATGTAATGTACATATTGCTCATAAATCCAGGTTAACCTCTCTGTTAGTTTCCTCAGTGCAAAATGACGATAATATGTTTTCCATAGGATGATGGTGAGAATTAAATGAAATAGCATATATAAAGAACCTAAATGCTATATGTGTGTTGTACACATAGTGGATACTCACTAATGAAAATTTAAAACAAAATTAAAATGTCCATGCCCTCAGAATAATGCCTTTCATTCCCCTACACACTGGCATTTATGTTCGCATAACAATATATTTATACATGCCAGCCTCAGAAATCTTGGGAATTTGGCAGACAGCAAGCACAATACCTTTTTAGCTCATAAGAAACTGAAAATGACTCACTCCACCTCTTCCCAACCTCTTTCTTTCTCTGGGAAATAATATATCTTGGACTAATGCCAACCCTCTCTTGAGTAGGTATACTTTTTTCCTAAATTGTTTGGTTTCTGGGCAGCAAGAGTAACCAGATGACTAAGAAAATAACTTCCTTTCCAGAGACAATGGATACTGACAGTGCTGAGGTTTAGACAACAATCTATTCATCGGAAATTAAAAATTGGTATTTATTGAAGTTTATCTTTTTGCACTTACTTCTCAGGCCAACCCTAAAAATAGCCATTATTTATGCTATTTAACAGATGAAGAAATTGAGGTTTGGAGAAATTGGGATTTGCAAAGTTCTATAAACTGCATACATGGTTTGAAATTAATTCCCAGTTGCTCAGACTTGTACACACTGTTTATCAGCAGCAATATACTAGAAGGAAACTAGATAAGCTAATGTATTTCATTTCCCCAGCAATAATTGAAAGTTAAGAGGAAGTTAAAGTTTTATCTGGGCCAACTAGGGTTTTTTTGTTTTTTACTTTTTAAGAATTCATAATAGTTTAAGAGCTCTTCTACCTCCTGCTGAATTTTATTTTGCTTCACTTTTAAGCATAAGGTATTTTTGCTTACATTTTCTCTCCTTGATGTTGATGCAGTTTTATATTATCCCAAATCTCACATTTGCTCACCTGGTCATAAGTCTATCTCTTTTTCTCACTGGGAGAGCATATTCCCTGAAATCAGTTACAAGAAAAACACACTTTATTGCTTGGATAAGCTACATGCTACTAAGGAAAATTAATATCATAGTTAGTACGAACCCTTAAAACACCTAACTAACAAAGTACATAAACATTCTGAAAAGAAAGTATTTCTTCCTTACTTTACCCTCCCGTCATGAAAGTCATTTTGCCACCTTTCCTTACCTTGGCAGCTAGGCAAACCATCTCTCATTGCTATTTTGCTCTCTGTTATATTGCAGCATGTTTGAATAGTCACAGTTCTCTGCTCAGCTTTGTTATTTGATGAAGTGATGAAAATAACTTTTATTTGAGTCCAATTTTCTCTGCATAAAAATAACTCTTCAAGTCTTCTGATATAATAAATTGTAGGCCACTTTAGGTAGGACTAGGTCTAAAATTGGAGTTTGATTTGGGCTAGATGCTTCTATGTGGTATCAGAACCATCTTTCACATTGTATTCTTTCACTGTCAGTTCAGATGCTGTATTATAATTAATAGAATGGGTTCTGCAAATTTGGAGGTTTTTAATTGATGAACAGTAGGACTTTTATCATCTTACACATTAACTCATGTCCAATAATCACTCTGGGTCTCAAATAGTTTATTTATAAAGTCAAGATTTGGAGATCAAATACTAAAGCTTCTTTCAGACCTGCTGTTTGAGATTCTATATCCTCGATGTCCATATCCAGATTTATAATACAACAGATAACACTGAAATTAGGAATTTGCATCCTGAGCTTTCTAAAATTTCACATTTTCTAAAATTGTGTCAGGAGGGAAGACTTTATTCCTCAGCTTACTAGAGGCATTACATGGTACTGGAGTTAAATTCTAAATCCATACTGTGAAGCACTTTAATTTAAACCAATACTAACAGTAGTAAATAATTTATATCTTTATAGGCCTGTAATTTACAAATTAAATTCAGATGGCAAACTGAAATTCCTACAAGCTAGTCAGGTGACCTAAATGAATGAAGCTAGGTGGGGACTAATGGAAATGAGACAAGTCATGTGTGAGAATGAAATATTTGATCAAATTCAGTGCATACAAGATATAGCTTTTTTTTTTTATCCACCCAGATCCAAAGCTGTGAAATCTGAATGAGTAGCAAACCCCTGAATAGCTGGAAGACCATCCATAAAAGTCCCTGGGAAGAGAGCAGTGACCTCAAAAAGTCAAGTTGTCTTTATTTCTTACAACCCCCCTCTGTGCACCAGGGACATGAGGCCTGTTGGGCCAGTCTTCATTAGGAAAGTGCTAAAGAACTGGAACATTTCCTTGCTGAAGTACAAAGGCCGTTCGCCTCTTTTGTTGGCACAGAAGCTTCATTCAGCCTCAGACTTTCAAAGTTCCAACGTGCAGAGTTCCAGCTGAGCTGGGATTGAGTAGTGCTCTGGGTACTGAGTCGGGAAGCCAGTGTGTCTGCCCACTCAGTAACCCCAAGCGGATGAGATCTCTCTATGAACACTGAAGCACAGTATTTTATGATTTGAGCCATCGCAAGAACCGCAAAGAACAGGGGGACGAAATACCACTTTACCCTTTGCTTGCAAAGAACTATTTATTACTTGGCAACCTTTGAAAGAACATAAACAACTGTTCTTAAGGACTTACCAAAACCTATTCTCTAGTGTTACACATTCTGAACAGATCGCTTCCTTTGAAAGTTAAGAAAAAATGTCCAGCCATTCTAGCTGGTCGTTAGAGAGTCAGTGATAGACAGTTATATAAAAGCTGAGTTAAGTGAAAAGAAAAGAGAAATGAACCATTAGAAAGGGGCATGGCAGCTCAGAAGAAAAGTCACAGAGGAAAGACTGGGGAAAGCAAAATTCATTGTTTGTTATACCCAGCTCTGAGCCAAGTCAGGGAGAAGAGCGGAGATGATCTGCATACAGAGAACCCACTTAGTGTCAGTTTTTGTTATGCACCCTGATGGTTAAGAAACCAGATGAACTTTCTTTCTCCCTCTGATGCTAAGAGGAGGGTGATTATTTATAAAGGACAATTACAAAGAAGTGCCTTATTGCCAAATATAATATACTAACATCCCCTGGCAAGCTCCCATTACCCGTTTTTCCACTTATAAAAAATTAAATACTAAAATCATTCTGTGAATTTTGTTAAGCTGATCTACAAATATCGATTATCTCCTATGGACAAGCCATTGTGCAAGGCACTGGTAATATAAAGATAAATGAAATATTAACCTTGTACTCAAGTAGACTACAGTCTAGTGAATGAGATGAAACATTACAATGGCAATATGAGAAAGTAGAAAAACATCAGCCTTCAGATCCAGACGAAACTGGATTTGAATACTTGCCCTGCTACTTGTTTGCTAACCTGGCCAGCTGAGCCTGTTTTGTCACTTGTAAAATGGAGATAACTATCTGTATAATGAAAAACACTTTTATGAACTAGAAAAATCATTTGTCAAGTGAAGTCACTGTCCAATAAGTGGGTATTGGTTATGCTAGATAACTTGTGTTTGTTTCTCCAGAACCATACTCTTTTACTACTATTCTATGAACTAGGAAGCTGGCCTTTATAAAATACATATACAAATTATATCTTCTCCTCCTTTACTTGTTATTAGCCTTCCAGTTAGATTTAGCTAATTAGAGTCATCAGCAGTAGATTGGTGGGCATGAGAGATATGAGGTTGAGGTATGTATTTCCTGGGCTCCCTCCACATGGAATTGCTGTGGCTAGTTCTACCAAGGGCCACAGCCTTCAGAAAGTGAAGTACCTTTATTATGTACTCTCTCTATCTGAGTTGTAGTAACTGCCCCTTCCCTATCCTTCATTGGGCTTAGGGTGGTAATACTCCCTGATGCTGCTAGCACCCGTGTTGCTCTATCCAAACTCTGATTATACCTTTGTTTTACTAAATTCTTCTCAAACATTCCAGCTTGAAGTATGACAGCTGTTTTCTACTAGCATAGATAGGTTCAATGAGATCAGAGGAAGAATAAAAAATAAAATTAAGCCTGACCAGGCAGTGGCACAGTAGATAGAGCGTCAGACTGGATGTAGAGGACCCAGGTTGGAGACCCAGAGGTCGCCAGCTTGAGCACAGGCTCATCTGATTTAAGCAAAGCTCACCAGCTTGAGCCCAAGGTCGCTGGCTGAAGCAAAGGGTCACTCGGTCTGCTGTAGCCCCTCTGTCAAGGCACATATAAGAAATCAATTGATGAACAACTAAAGAGCCACATGAAGAATTGATGTTTCTCATCTCTCTCCTTTCCTGTCTGTCTATCCCTGTCTGTCCCTCTTTCTGACTCTCTCTGTCTCTGCCATACACAAAAAAATAAATAAAATAACTAAATAACTAACTAAATTAAATTAAATTAAATTAAACACTATCCTGGAGGATATCAGGGAGACTTCTTAGAGGATGAATTTTCTAAAAGACTACCTGAAATTGATGAGAATTGGCAATGTGGAAAAAGCAGGAGAACATTGCAGGGAGAGGAGTACCACATAGAAAACTGCACAAGCAAGAAGGTTAATATATCCTAGGGAGCTTTAAACCTCTTAGCGTAACTAGAATATAGGATAAGAGGTGAAGGATGGCAGATGAAGCTGTAAAGTTGTGAATTTGGACCAGTTCACAAAAAAAAATGTATGATTCTTTTTGTATGGGCAATGAGACACTATTAAAGGATTTTAATTCAGGTTATAATGTGCTCACACTGCATTTTAGAAAGTAATATAAAGAAGAGATTAAAAAGGATGCAAAACTAGAGACACAAGTGTTGAATAAGCAATCCATGTGAAAAATAAGGTAGCCAAAAAATGGCAGTGAAGAAATGGAGAAGATTTTATGAATTTATTAGTTATTAAGGAAATGAGCTACATATAATTTAGTGAGAAATTAATGTAAAAGTCATGGAGAAAAAGAAGTCAAACATAGATCCCATCATCAAATTCAATATCTTTCTATAATCCTGATTTTCTGTTTTATAAAATGACTTGTTCATCCTCAACGAAACTTCAGAAGACAGGAGGCTTTTGACTTGGGTAATTGGGAGACGTGTGGTATAATAACTCTTCAGAAAAAAGACAAATTAAATTTCAAACCAATAGTGCGCTGGAGGTGCCTCACATAAATTTGTGAAAGTCAAATTAAATGCACACATCTCTTTCTAACTCTGAGTTCAGTGACATCACATCGGTAGCTTGAAAGTATTTACACCATAGAAATTATCAAATACCACCAATAGGCTTTTATCACCGATGACCCCAATGAGCCTGTTGTTAAACATTTAGTAGCCACCATTGGTTAAGGCTAGTTAAAAAAGGGAGGGATTTCCATCTTATTTACAGCCTCATAATATTTTATTTCGTATATATACCACAGCCTTTTATTATTATTATTATTATTATTATTATTATTATTATTCAGTGAGAGGAGGGGAGGCAGAGACAGACTCCTGCATGCACCCTGACAGGAATCCACTCGGCAAACCCACTAAAGGGCGATGCTCTGCCCATTTGGGGCATTGCTCTGTTGCTCAGCAACCCAGCTCTTAGTACCTGAGACAGAAACCATGGAGGGTCAACTTGCTCTAATCTTAGCCATAGCTGCAGAAGAGAGAAAGGGGGGGGGAGGGAGAGAGAGAGAGAGAGAGAGAGAGGAGAGAGGAGAGAGAGAGAGAGAGAGAGAGAGAGAATAGAGAAGGGAAGGGGTGGAGAAGCAGATGGCACTTCTCTTTTGTGCCCTGACAGGAAATCAAATCTAGGACATCCACATTCTGGGCCAACACTATACCACTGAACAAACTGGCCAGGACCCCACAGCTTTATTATCTACTCATCCACTGATGGACACTTGGGCTGCCAAAGACATATATATATATATAACACATATATACAGACAGGGTAGCAATAACCAGAGGGAAGGGGGGGGTAGAGGTAAAGAAGGTTGGGAAAAAGAGGGAAATGAGGGTGGAAAAAGACTTTGCATGGGGCTTGAGGGGCATGATGTGGTGTGTAGAGGGTGTTATATTGAGGGTGAAACAGTTGAAATCATGTCAGCACAATAAATTAAAATTAAAAAACTACTAGTTCATGAAAAATAAAGGGAGAGATAACTCCTATAGTAATGGAAGAAGTGAAGTGTGACTTGAGTCAAAAACCCTGTACTAAAAAATTATAATCAAAACAGAACTGCAGGAGGAAAATTATAGGACATGAATGAAAAGCAGGCTAGAAGGTTCTGTGGGAATAACTATGTGGAACCAGCTGAAGATGAATAAATACACATTGCCACAGAGAGGAAAATCTGAAATATCTGAGGAAGCAGGTAATGGAGGTTGCTAACCAGTAATGAGAAATCAGGATAGTCTATAGTCTAGGAATCAGAAACCAAGAATAGAGATAATTCAAACATTAAAGATGAGAACAAAGTTATATCAAGGCAAAGCAAGAAACAGAAAGCCCTTAAAATGGTGGCATACCTTATTGCCAGTTTTTTATAAAGGAGGTCTTCTATTTTCTTGCTGGGGAATTACTTTGGAATATGTCATCACCTCCACCATCCATGTACCTTCCATAGAGTTAAGAGAGTTTTCCATATTGCAGAACAGACAAGAGATGTGGTGCACACAGACAACTACTGGTCAGATCTAGTCTTTAAACCCATACTTCTGTAGTTCAGGAAGTCTTGGGGCCACTCATCTAGGAGGTGGAAGTCCAAGATGAGTCAAAGGGCAACTCCTCACTTTCTTTAAGTATGATGAGCAGGACTAGCTCAGTGATTTTCAGGGCCTCACACAAAATAAAATGGTAAGGCCCCGTGCTCAAAAGATATTAAGAATTTTAAGGTGGCAACAGCTAAACATTTAAGCACATGCTCATGAATCTGGCCTTGATGGATTACTTTGGTAATGGTGAGACTTGGCCTAATTATTACCTTCCTCTATTTGATCTCAATCCTCTCTTGCATTATTCACCCACAAATAAACTTTGAAAGATAGGAAGATATTGGTTTTTTGGCTAATGACATTAGACCTGTTAAGTACAGACTTCCTGAAACCAATTTGACTCAGAGAAACATTATTTCAATGATGCCTCACTAATAAAACATCATAGCAAGTGGCAAAAACACTGTGAGAATAAGCATAATTGTTTTTAAACATGATTAGTTGAATGGGCTAAATGATGTAATAAACAATGCAAAATTTCAGTGGGTACAGAAACATTAGAAGTTTCTTGCTCATGTCATAGTCCAGGGAAAACCCTTATAACTTTGTTCCTCATAGAGACAAAGGCCTTTCAGTATTGTTGATCAACCACCTTCTTTTAGAGCAGTCATTTTCAACCTTTTTTTTTTTAATCTCATGGCACACTTAAACTAATTCTAAAATTCTGGTTTACATCAAAAATAATTTTTTTGGCAATTAGACAAAAAGATAGGTATAATTTTTATTCATTCACACTGGACGGCAATTATTGTGTTAGCTGTTATTATTATTATTATTTTGAAACCTAAGGGAAAAGAGGTCAGTGCCCCTGACTAAATAGTCAGTATTGCATGTCTTAAAAATTCTTGTAGCACACCACTTGAAAATCATTGCACTAGAGCCTTATAGTTGACTCGATTTAGTTGGTAGATGGAGAAAGCAAGTAAGAATCCTATGTGGGAGGTTGTCACAGGGCAAGACTAGAAGTGGACGGAATCACTTTTACTCACCATACCTTTAGCCATAACTCACTTATATGATCACATCTATCCACAAAGCTGACTGGAAATTATAGCTCTGTGCCCACAATACAAATATTGTGAACAACACTAGTCTTAACCACACAAAGACTATTGGTGGTAGTTCATGATGAAGAGCAGCTCTAAATTCTGTTTTAGAGAAGAATTCTTTCTTTCTTCCTTCTCTTTTTTCTTTTAATCAAACAGATATTTGCCAGGAGCTATAATATGCTGGCCTATGCTAAGTACACAGGAGTATAATGTTCACAATACATAAAAACTGCACTCAGGGAAAACTATTTACAGACAGAAGTACAGTAAAACGAGAACAATATATGCCTTTTAAAACAGTAGTGGATGGGACATAAAAATGAGACTCAGAGACATGGACAAGAATGTGATGGTAACCTAGGAGAGGGAGGAGGAAGGAGAGAGAGGGGCTGGGGGAGGGGCGGAGCACAAAGAAAACCAGATAGAAGGTGATGGAAGACAATTTGACTTTGGGTGAAGGGAATGCAACATAATCAAATGTCAAAATAATCTGGAGATTTTTTTTCTGAACATGTGTACCCTGATTTATCAATGTCACCCCATTAAAATATAAATAAATAAATAAATAAATAAATAAATAAATAAATAAATGAAGGAAACAGTAGTGGACCCTCACTACCTATTTGTCAAATTAGAGAAGTGTGGGTTTTATTGAAGATATACTAATTTTCTCCTAAACAGAATTTTCTCTCAGAAGTTTCAGTGGGATCATCCAAAGCAAACTGGAATGTGGTGTCAGAAGTGGTCTCAGAAGTCCTTCTGGCTCTGACATTCTAAGACTTGATGTTTGTGAAAATCAGAGCCAGGAAACCAGCTAAGAAGGCTGGACAAGAACCAAGAAATAACATGTTGAACGAGAATTAACACTAACAGATTGGAATTCAGGAGTGAGAGTTGGACAGCCTACTGAGTGACTTCGAAGCTATTTTCTGACTTAAAAAAATCTTGTTTATGATGGTCAAGCAATTGAGTGGAATAGTGCTTGGATTATTCCTATAGTTTTTAAAACATGCAACACCTGACTATTTTTTAGGGGTGCTGACCTTTTTTCCCTTAGGTTGTCAAATAGTGCTTGAACATAGTGTCTGGACTCTTGAATACACAGAAGTCCTCAAGCTTTGGAGTACATAAAAACCATACCAGGAACCTGCTTAAAATGCAGATGCCCTGCCCTGCATTTCTGATTCCATATATTAAGTTCAGGAACCAGGAATATGTATTTTAAACAAGAGCTTCTAGGTGATTGTGTCTCAGAAATTTTGTGGTTGAGATTACATGTCCCAAATAGCTACTGACTTTAGTCAGGAAGCTCATAGTCACATGTCGCAGGCCTTTTCTCTCTTGTAAGGTGTCATGTGGCAGACCAGAGGTGATCCGTGTCCTGTTTCAAATTTTCAAAGCGACAGCTTACCAGTCCCATAGCTTTATTCTGCTGCCTGCATTTGCAGAGAAGTTCTGAGGAGAAGGGGGAGTGCAATAAGGCTTTCCAGCTGGATCTTGATATTGGCACACATCTGGATTAAAAACTAGAGGAGACAAATCAAACCAAAGGACAGCTGCTTCCCAACGTCTCACTGTTTAACACTGTGGATAAAGCATTTGGATTTAGGGCTCTTTATTTCCCTGTTTAAACCGGAAAGTTAGGTTTCACAAAGACAGTGTTTCTCTCTCTTTAGACAGTTTGCCAAAGTGCTTTCTCAGTCAGGCTGACGAGTACTCAGAACTGCCCCAGGGGATAGAAAATTAGGTCCATTTCCACAAACCACAAACTTGGGCTTCAGATAATGCTAAGAAGGCTCTGCCTGTGACCTCCAAAATATGGTATACAACTGCCCTTCTCCTTCCACATTTCTCAGACAACATTGGGAAAAATGTGTTGCCTTTAAGGGTTTGCCTTAGACCCTTACTGCAGCCTGATTTTAACTAGAAATGGATGCCAATGGTGGAGGGCAGTACATTCCTAAGGAACATCCACAACATACACAAGAACAACATCTAGGAACCTCTGATCCCACCCAGCATTTCCTCTTACACTGCGCCTTTGTATTTCTGAAATTTCTTTTTGACTTCAATTTCATAATATGAACCAGCTGCCATGGTAGAACCTGAAATGAATGATTTTATATACCCAAGGAAACAATGCCTTGTAAACTGTAGATTCTGCAAATATAACTGTAAAATCTTCCTGTGTTGCACCTGTATCTCTGAAAGAGAAAATGGTTAGGTGAACTTTTAGCTTTCATCAGAGGTCGCCCACTTTCCTTGGGACTGTGTCAGACCCCACAGTTAATAAAGGCTTCTGATGACTGATGGAGAGGATCTTCCCATCTAATTATGGTATCTCCGGGTTTTGAAAAAACAAAACAAAACAAACAAAAAGATCTGGCTGCAGTCCAATTGCAAGAAAAAGGAAATTATCTAGACAGTATACCTCGAATAAGGACAACCTTGGCATGTTATTTTATTCCTTTACTGAGAAATTCATTGTATCCAGCTCACAATTCACACTGATTTATGAGGTATTTCTGCCAAGTGCAATATTCATTTCTCCCCACCCCCAGGACCACACCAGAGGCAAGGCAAGCAGCGTCTTCATATTGTCCTGTTCATTGGTGTGTAGACAAGGGGACAATGTATAACATGTGGGAAACTGCTACATATGATTCTCTCTCTGACCGCCATCCACACCTCAGGAAGTAGTATTACATAGATTATTATGATTTAGAAAGCATCAGAGCCAGAAGCAGCTCCATATCCTATAACTACAATGGCAGTCAGTGTTCAGCATGGTTAAAGTAACATTTATACAAGCTTTTTGGCTTCCATAATGAGAGATGGGCCCTACATTCCGCTGAACAGCTGAGCAGAAAAAAATGACGAGTACTACAGGCATACCTCATTTTATTGTGCATTGCTTTATTGTGTTTCACAGATACTGTGTTTTTTAAAAATTGAAGGCACGATCCTCCACCAGCAGAAAGATTAAGACTTGCTTTTTTATGGTGATCTAGACGCCAACCTTCAATACCTCTGACATAAGCCTGTACCCACTAAGTAATGAGGGACAGAAAAGCAAAGGGAGTATAAGCTAAAAATGGGGCATATGAATGCCTAATTAGGCCTAATTCACAATTTTGTGTGAGTAGAGTTTGGAGTTTATTAGTTCATTCATTCATTCAATATGTGTTTATTGTGTACTATGAACTGAGTACTATGCCAGATGTTGAAAATATAATGTTAAGCAAGACTCCTTTGTGGAGTATTGTGTTATAATATAGTGTGTTAATTGCTATCTATTATTGATGCTAAGGGGGTCCATAGGGTGGTCACTAATGGAAATTTAAGTGATCAGATCAGGAAGGCCTTTCAGGAGGAAATAACTTTGGGTAAGTCACTTTTTGGGCCTCTGTTTCTTCATCTTTAAAATCGGAGTAATAATACTGTCCATAAATTTGAGGTGAAGATTGAGTTGATATATGTATATCATGTTCTTGACATAGTTGTTAGATGTAATACAAAGATATAATTGATATTATTGTTTCTGTTATTATTATTACTCTTAAACTATTATTACTAGTATGCTGTTACTACCCCAATTATTTTTTTGTAATTATTTGGGACCAAAAGAATGGGTAGGTGAGAGCTAAGGGAAGGAGGAACAGCATGTGTGAGGGGTTACAGGCAAGAGACATCATTGAGGTGTGAGGGGTTACAAGCAAGAGACATCATTGCGTGGGGTAACTGGACATTTACTACTTATATAAAATATACATAGTCTATACTATATTATACATATTTACACATACATATACATATGTATATATAGTATACATATGTATATGTATGTGTAAATATGGTATACATAGAATACATAAATGGTGTACATATATTATGTGTATAAGAGATAAGTGGGAAAAGGTGAGATGGAGACATAAACCACATTCTGATCATGAAGAGTTTTATAAGCCAAGTGTAAAGAGTTTGGGTTTTTACCTCAGGATACACTGAAAGACATTAGTGGAATAGCATAATCACAAACTAACATGTTCCCCCACACCACCACCCTACACACACACCATGCTCCTATTCATAAATTACAAGTAATTATGTCATAATACAGCTAGGGTTTACAGATGATATGATTCAAGTCTTTTATTTTAATGTTGAGGAAATTGAATTTAAAGGGGTAATCTGACTCAACCAGGACAATAAAAGTACATATCTTTTGACCAACCAAATACTTTTTCCCCCGTCACACAACACTGCCTTCCTTAATGCTCTTTCCACTTAAGTATTCTGCAGCTAACTGAGTCAGAAAACTTTCAGATTGAGAGTATCGCAAATAAGCTGTTTCCCCTCTAAAAGTCTCTAGGAACCTACATTCTGGCATTGGTAAACTGCCTCTAAAAGCCAGACTCCCATTTCACAAAGAGTTATTACGGGGAGTCCTGGGAATGCAATGGCTTAAGCTTTGAAAGGCTCAGAATCATCTCCATAAGGCTCTGGGGCAGAATTTCACTGCATGACCACCCTCCAGCCCCCACCTACATTCTTATAGAGATCAAGTTAAGTACAAAATGAATATAAAGACCAGAAGAAAAAGTTGTCCCAAAGGAGCATCCTGTATATTTCAGGAGAAAAATCCTCCTGGGGCATGGATTTGCCTTTGTGTCAATCCCGGGTGGTTTTAGGGCTTCGTTGTGTGTAACTGTTTGTGCTAGTCCTGGTCCCCTCAGATGCCTTCCTCAGTCACTGGCTTTCAAACTGTAAATCTGATATACCTTGTTCCTACCGCTTGGCCCTCCCCTCACAAACAAACCATTCAAGTGCTGCCATCCTGATTTTTCACATGCTAAGCACAGCTTTGAATCTACAGATGCTCTTTGACTTACAATGGGGTTACATCTTTATGAACCCATTGTAAGTTGAAGATTCACTTAGTATTTCTACTGAACATCAGAGCATAGACTAGTTTTCCTTAACTGTGCTCAGAACTCTTAAATTAGTCTATAGTTGAGCAAAATCATCTAACACTATGTAGAGTATCAGCTGTTTATTCTTATAATCTCATGGTTGACTGAGAGCTGAGGCACACTGCAGCTGCCCAGCATCATGATAGAGTATCTTAACGCATACTGCTAGGTCAAAGTTCAATATTAGAAGAATATTTTCTATTGAATGTATATCACTTTCGCACAAGTCATTCAATTGGACCGTTGTAAGTCAGAGACTGTCTGTAGCATCAAAACATACCTGGTACTAGACATCTCCCTACAGAAATGTTTTTATAGCACTCTGATTTAATATTATATGGTTTTTTTCTTGACTTTTTCATTTATAATATAATATTTTTAAAAATAGTGAGTTTATATGAGAAATGGCCATCAAAAAACATCCTCTGAAGAATTGTTATTTCCATGATTTGGCTCATGACATTTATTCTTATGATTAGTTTCTTCAAGAATTGATATAAAAGCCTGACTAGGTGGTGTTGCAGTGGATAGAGCATTAACCTGGGAGGCAGAAGACCTACATTTGAAACCCCAAGGTCACCGGCTTAAGCGCAGGCTCACCACTTGACTGTAGGGTTGCTGGCTTGAGTGTGAGATCATAGACTTGACCCCATGGTCACTGGTTTGAACCCAAAGGTCGCTGGCTTAAAACCCAAGATTGGTGGCTTGAGTTCAAGGTCACTGGCTTGAACAAGGCTCACTGCAGCTGCCCAGCATCATGATAGATGATGCAACACATGATAGCAACACATATTGCTAGGTCAAAGTTCAATATTTGAAGAATATTTTCTATTGAATATCCACTCTGGTGGAGCCCCCCTGGTCAAGGGACATATGAGAAAACAATCAATGAACATCTTAGGAGCCACAATGAAGAATTGATGCTTTTCATCTCTCTCCCTTCCAGCCTGTCTGTCTCTCTCTCTGTCTCCCTCACTAAAAATAAAAATAAAAATAAATTGATATAATAAGAAAGAAAATTTATCTCTTCTGAAGATCAGGTGTTTTTTTTTTTTCCTTTTATTAGAATCAGAGGTATATCTTCCTTTGTGTATTTCCCTCTTTTTTTTTTCTTTCTTGGTTTCCCTATCGGGAGCTTGGAGTTAACACAGTACTTAATTACTGTCAATAGCTCATCTTCAGTTTAATTCTCTGATTTTTATCTTGTTCCCACTAATCTTCCAGGTGACCCTGGGGAAGAAATGGTCATCTATGGAGAGATCCTCTGGTTGAGGCTGGGAGTCAGTCAAGATCCCAATAGCAGCAATTGTTTTTAGGAAGATTTGATTCTTTTATTTGAAATCCTCAGAGACTTGGAACTTTCTTCTATATGTTGTTTGATGTCCTTTTCTTCTTTATTTTAAACTCTATGTAGAAATGTATATTTATTTTAATAGTAAGATACTTGAAATTACTTTTGGAAGAAGGGAGTTTATAAATTATAAATAAATGGTCATAAATTATAAATATTTGGCACTAAGATTTTAGCAATCATACCTGAGACATGTATTTAATCACCATCAAAACAAAGAGGCCATGACATAGTGCCAAGAAACACTAAGCTGAAATAGCTTTCTCGCTGTGAACAACTCATTTGTACCTTTGGTGATACTTGGATACAGTAACCCAGAATGACCATGGAGAAAGAGCCATGACTTTGTACATCTTAACTTTTTTTCCTTCTGCAAAGAGAAACAAAATAATGTTGCTTTTAGCTTCTCCTCAAAGTTAATGAATATAGATAGTTGTACCATTTTTAGAACTGCTTCTGAGATGAGCAGGAGTGAAAGGAGAGCAATAGCTGGAATGTTCTTCAGCCTAGGCAGTTTTCTTTGGGATTTTTTTCCTAAAGTTAGAAGCAGGGAGGCAGAGAGAAAGACTCCCGCATGTATCCAACCTGGATCTGCCCAGCAAACCCACTAGGGGGTGATGCTCTGCCCATCTGGGACATTGCTCCATTGCAACCAGAGCCATTCTAGCACCTGAGGCAGAGGCCATGGAGCCATCCTCAGCACCCGGGTCAACTTTGCTCCAATGGAGTCTTGGCTGCAGGAGGGGAAAAGAGAGATAGAGAGAAAAGAGAGGGGAAGGTAGAAAAGCAGATGGGTGCTTCTCCTGTGTGCCCTGACTGGGAATCAAATCCAGGACATCCACACACTGGGCCGATGCTCTACAACTGAGCCAACTGGCCAGGGCCTCGTTGGGATGTTTTTATTTGGTAAACAATCATTTCTTATTTCAAATCCTGCTATTAGAATGAATGGCTATGTGAAATCAAAATGAAAGTGAAGGTAAGTTACTCAACTTCCCCACATTTAGATGACCTCTTATTATTGTTCTTTGGTGCTGTCCCAATGCCTTGTCACTGAACCCTTGGAGGGTGGGCCTTAAGCGTGGACTCTTAGTCACCTAACTGTATTATTGAGTACAAATGTGGGGGGTGTTAGAGGAGGAAGAGACAAGAGCAATTGGAGATGCTGGCAATTGGGAAATGAAAATGCTATAATTTGAGAGGGAAAGGGAAGAACATTCCAGATGAGGCAGTTTGAGGAAAGAATAATCAGAAATGAAAGCGTCTGGCAGGAGGGTGAGGATAATTGGGGAGGATTGAACATACAGAATTTGAATATGTCATATAATAGGAAATGGAGAATGTATGAAAGTACAATTTGAAGTAGTACAAAATAAGATTGCATATGTAGGTTGGGACTAGATTATTACAGGAAGTAAAATATCTATAAGGGATACACCATATGGATTAAAGGCTATAAAGATTACAGCAAGAAAAGAAACCAAAAAATTATAGTGAAAGTCCAGCAATAGATGAGATAAGGAGGTGATGATGTCTTGGACAAAGGCTGATGACAGTATAAATGGTGAAAAGAACCAGCATTTATTGAGCACTTATTATGTGCCTGCATTATCTTACTTCCCGCTCATGATAACCTTGAAAGGTAGGTTAAGTTATAACAAGTCTACAGATAAATGTTTAGGAATTCATTTAGCTACTATGAATAGCCAAGATTTGAATTTAGTGCTTTCCAATTCCAAAAACTACAATCTTCCCCTGAGAGACTAAGAAGAAAAGATGAGGTATATTCTCAAAGTGGATTTCTTCCCCCAAATAAAACAATTGTTTTTGGAGACTTCAGGCTTTCTTACAATAATACATATAAGAAATAAAAATGGTTTCAGAGATAGAGGCAAAATAGTTATAAAAATTAAAGAAAAAGAAAATAATAGTAACCCTACTTTTTTCTAGGTGCTGTTCTAAGCACTTTACCTACATTATAAAATTTCGTACTCTGAAAAAGCTTATAATGTAAATGCTCATTTACATTAGGAAGCCAAGGCTTATTTGGAGACATGAAGGAACTTACCTGATATCTTAGCCTGGAATCCCCCAAAAGTACAGCCCTAGACAAGATGTTGTCTGCCAAGTAGTTTATTTGGGGAAGTGACCCCAAGGAACAGGAATGGGAGAATAGGAAGAGGAGAAAGGAAACAGAGAAAGCCAGTTCAAGTGATATAACTAACATGGTCACTGAATGGCCAGCTGTGCCTCAATCCACCTGGGACTCTCTGAGGAACTGAGAAGAAGAAGCCACAAGATTGTCTGAAGAGACAGAAAGGACTGTTTAAGAACTGGTTTTCATCCTTCCATTGATAAAAGGTTATACTATACGTGGTCAACTCCCCGGCACTTTCAGGTTTACACATGCCTTAGCATGTTAAACAGGTTCCTACAGGTGTCACCTGTGGCAATGACAGAGCAGAGCCAGAGATGAGTACAGCCAAGGCAAAGTGTTGTCAAAACAGTTGTATCCCAGTGGTGGCAGGAGTCACAGTGCAGGCTGAGAGGATGTGAGATGGGCCACAGGAGGTGTCAGGAAGCACACACATGCAAAGTCAAGACAAGTATTTAAATACAGGTGGTCTGTCTCAAAGTGTCTCCAAAGGCCAAGCTCATAAAGCTTGTGTGCATCAGACTCACATGGAAACACAGCTAAGTTGTTGAAACACAGCTTATAGATCCACACTTTTAGAGTTTTTTTATTCTTTAGATCAGAGGTGGGGCTAGAGAATTTGGATTTTTCTCAGTTCCCAAGTGGTGCTGCTGATGCTGTTTCAGAGACCACACTTTGAGAACTGCTGTCTCACACATACATTAGGCTCTTTTGCCAAAGATTTCTGAGATAAGCATAGAAGAAATGTATTACTTCGGGTAAGCTGTGCCCGAGCCAGTAACATTCAAGTTCTTTGGAAACAACTTGGATGCCTCTCGAAAGGAAAAGCTTCTCTTCTACATGAAACATAAAGTTTAAGTAATAAACACTTGTGCAAGAAATGATAAGCTTGGTTAAAGAGGCTTTGGATGATCAAACATATAGTGTGATAGACTGTCACACTTTAAGCAAGGGTCCTAAAGAAATAATTATGGAACTTGAAAACTCACAAAAATCTGAAAGATTTAGGATATGATGAAGTTTAATATCAAAATGAGAGAGCAAACAGCCCTGGCTGGTTGGCTGAGCGGTAAAGTGTCGGCCTGGCGTGCGGGGGACCTGGGTTTGATTCCCTGCCAGGGCACATAGGAGAAGCGCCCATTTGCTTCTCCACCCCCACCCCCTCCTTCCTCTCTGTCTCTCTCTTCCCCTCCCGCAGCCAAGGCTCCATTGGAGCAAAGATGGCCCGGGTGCTGGGGATGGCTCCTTGGCCTCTACCCCAGGTGCTAGAGTGGCTCTGGTCGCGGCAGAGCATCGCCTCCTGGTGGGCAGAGCATCGCCCCTGATGGGCATGCTGTGCCGGGTGGATCCCGGTCGGGCACATGCGGGAGTCTGTCTGACTGTCTCTCCCCGTTTCCAGCTTCAGAAAAATACAAAAAAAAAAAAAAAAAATGAGAGAGCAAACAGAGCAGCTAGCTCCTATAACTAAATCTTTGTATCTGGGGTGCTCCATTGCAAGCTCTCAATGTTTGTTATGTTTAATGAACACCTGTTAAAAAAAAGTCTTACAAAATAAATAAGATAGAATTCTTACTTTCAAGTTTACAGTCTAGTGAGAATGAGAAATAAGAAAGTAATTAAATTAAAATTTACTAGGTAGCCAATAGAGAAAGGAACAAAAGTCTGTAATAGCATAAAAAAGAAAGTAGCAGGTTTTGCCTCAGAGAGCCCAAAGAGGTATAAATAAGGATATAGTAATTCATTGGATGTGAAGGAGGAATGGGGTTTGCTATGCAAAGAAAGGAAGAAAGACTATTCTGGACAAAGGAACACCATGCACTAAGGCAGGGGTCCCCAAACTTTTTACATAGGGGGCCAGTTCACTGTCCCCCAGACCGTTGGAGGGCCGGACTATAAAAAAAAACTATGAACAAATTCCTATGCACACTGCACATACCTTATTTTAAAGTAAAAAAACAACACAGGAACAAATACAATATTTAAAATAAAGAACAAGTAAATTTAAAATTTCATTGGGAACTATGCTCCTCTCACTGACCACCAATGAAAGAGTGCCCCTTCCGGAAGTGCGGCAGGGGCCGGATAAATGGCTTCAGGGCGCCGTAGTTTGGGGACCCCTGCACTAAGGGATCATTAAGGACCTGGAATGGGTTGAAAACAACGTTGAGCTCAGCTTGATTGGAGACATTTTCATCCGCTAAAAGGGTTGAATCTCACCCGGTAAGCAGCAGACAGATAGTAGAGGTGTTAAAACAAAATTTGCCACAAGCAGATTTGTTTTTTATGATTTAATTTTCTAGAAATATTTCTAGATGAAGTATGAAAAATTAACTTGATTGGAAAAATGAAGTATGGCAGATGAAATGGGGAAATGAAGGTTCTGCAGCAAAACAATGGCAACAGGGATACTTTCCCCCTGTTGAAGAGGTTAGATTTGAAAGTCATGGAAAGATCAGAATCTAGAGTCCAAATAGGTTCAGAAAGTGGGAGAAAAGGGAGAAGGAGGAGTTCCAGAGTTAGTTATTAGCTTGAAGGTCTTTCACATATGTGTGAGTTCTTTATCTGGAAGTGTAATGCTCTATAGTTTTACCATAATGCTTAAGGTTTTTTTGTTTTTTTTTTTCTTAATCACCTAGACATGGGTAACTCAAAGAGGTTGAGGCAAGACTTCCCATAATGTTTACTAATTAACCACCAACTTCTTAATGTGCAATTTAAAATTCTCCATGGACACCATGAAGCAAAGGGAAACTAAATTGTATGTCGTGACCAGTGTTTCTCAACCTTTAATACACATATGAACAACCAGAGGACCTTGATAAAATGGGTTTCTGATTCAATAGGTCTGAGGTAGTATTGCTCTGAACTAGGCATAACAAGACCTGAGGTGATGAGAATCAAGGAAGCAAAGAGGAGCCATAAGCATCAAATTCCAGGGTCAAGAAGTGAGTAGAAAAAAGCTAGTAAAGGGCTCTCAGGAGAAATAGAAATGAGAGAGGAAGAAGGAAACAGGAGATATTCCCAAGAGATTTTTCCCTCCAAAAGTAACATTCTTTCAGAAAAAATTCTGGGGGTTGTGGGAGAGGGTTGTATATTTGATTTTCTTTTATGGCTTATTATTTCTCTCTGTCTGAGTACTTCACACTATATATCCTGGGTGGGGTGGGGGAATTAATAGTATGAAACTACTTGAGCCTTTTTACAACACCAGAGCTGTGTTCTAAGATAGAGAATATGTGCTTTGACTCATTCACACTTAAGAAAAAATTTGTCTTTCTGAGATAGAGATGAGGGCTGTCTATAGCTCTCTTTGGTTTGAGAATTTTAATTGTGGTATTTAGGAGCCTGGCCACCAGTCATAAAGTCTCTTTCAAAGTCATCTAAGAGCTTTTATGCACATCAGACTTGTCACAAGCTTTCAGTATCCTAAGGTGTTAGGATGATACTTTATTTAAACATTTACTATACAATGGATACAATTGGAAGGACTCTATATACATTATCTCATTTGAATCATTGTAAATAAGCACTGAATAAGGGTCTCTTCAATTAAACTGACTGTCTTATAAAAAAATTCTAAAATTTTCTTTAGGGTTTTGGTTTTAGCCTGTCCGTTGTATAAAATAGTAATTAGTGGTTGTGTGTCTTCTTTCTTATTAGATATTGACTGTTTAGCGTCTCATCTTAATTTTGAGAGTAATAGATGCAAAAGTAATTACTTAACACTGTAACTGGAGGTGATTTTCAGTATTAATCATGCATTTTAATTGTTTTTATTTGGTGTTTGGAGAACATATTGTTCTAAAAAATTAGAGTTTTTGGTACCATTGTTCCTTCTGGGATTTCACTCAGCTCCTCAATTAAATAACTTTCATTTTAATTAAACAGTTGCTTCAAGCTATTATAATATAAATCCTAATATGGATCTCAATACTCATATTCTGAAGTTCAATTCATGGGTTATATATTTCCCTTCACTGACTTCTATGAAAGTCAAACATAAACATGTGATAATTGTTACTTGCTTACTTGCCCTTTAAGAGGAATCCAAAGGTTAATAAATGAAAATGTTTCCTCAGAAAACTTGATTATAATATTTAATGTTATTTATTTCTGGGACTAGGTCACTATGTAGATATTATTTAAGCATATATACTCTGGGTGCCAGCCTCTACTGCAGTAGATCTAATTATGGCTGTGTGTGAAATAATCTTGGGAGATTTTTGAAACTATATCTTCAGCCCCCACCACAGCCTTAGTGCATAGTCTCTTGGGTATGGCCTTGAGCATCTGGATTTTAGAACTCAACAACAGTAACCACCATCTCACTGTGTAATTCTTGTATCCAGCCAGGTTTGGAAACCACTGCCCAGAGCAATGAAATGATCCCAGCTGATCAATAAGTGGAAGACAGCCATGTGTTTACTAGACCAAACATTTTAGAAAGTCAGAGGTGTGCTCTAGGGAACACCTACATCATAATCTTCTGTTAAGCTTATTTAAAAGGTCAATTCCATGACCCTAACAAGGACTTATTGAATCTGAATTTCTCAGTCTTAGAAATTTCTTTTTCATCAGGGTCCTCAAGAGATTTCAATACATGCTAAAGTTTCAGAACCTCTCTCTATACGAATGAGCAATCAATCACCTAGGTGGATACTCTGTCTGAGTTCTCTGATCATATTTTATTCTATTCCTGATTTTCAGGAACCATGAGAATCATTTTAAGAAATTATTCTCAATTTTTTTCTTAATAATGACTCTCCCTTAGTGACTTCTATGAATCCTCTCTCTAGAAATTTTTACACAGACATATCAGCACATTTTACATTTCAGGAGGTTCAGGGACTTCAAGATAATTTATATTATATATTGCAGATTAAGAACTGTTGCCCTGGAAAAGGTAACTGAGTCCTTAAATTAAAAAAAAATTGTCCTAATGAGTCTACTCCAGAACCAGGACATAACAAGGCTAGGAAAATACCAAGAAATCTAGTTCTGAGAGCTACAATGGGACTGAAAACAGGGAAGAGGAATCTCATCCCTGAGTCAAGGTCCCAGTTTATATGAAATCTAGACTGAATGGAGGCCTTCTTCGTAAGACTGGTAGGCCCAAGAGTTCACAGAAACACTCTTTTCTTCTCTCTGGCCCAAGAAGACTGTCAAAGGTAATAGAGGTTTCTTTAGTGCAATAAACATTTTTTTATTTTTTAGTACCAACTACATATGATGTACTGCCAGAAGCTGGAAGTACAAAGTCGGATCAGATACCTGTGCTGATTTCAAGCAACTCACAGCTAGCGGTATATTTCTTATTGTTGGACTTTTGTACCCACCGTCCCTCCCACAAACCTTACTATTATGGTGATGAAATATCTAGCCAAGGACATTAACTGCAATATCAGATTTTCCTGACTGCTCTCTGCTTTCTCTTTCAGCCCAGTGCTGAGTGCAATTCTCTTGTCCCTCTGCTCTCCTGCTTCAACTAGTTCTCCACATCTATTTCTCCTTTTTGGGCTTGATGACCTATTTTGACTTTTTTCTCTGGCATACCAACTTCACATTCCCCTGGAAATGTGGCTGTAAATGCTCCCATGGCTCCAATGCCTCTGGAGCTGTATCCCCCAACATCAACAGTCCTTGCTTTTAAAATCCTCAGAAGCACTGTAGTTTCCAACCTGGTGAGAAAGGCATCTTCCTTTATTCATTCAACATGACTGAGTGTGCCAGGTACTATCCTAGGCACCAGGAATACATGAGTGAGATAAACCAACAAAAATCCTCAGGCTGATGTTAATATTTTAGTAGAAGGAAAAACAGAAAACATAGTAGTTACATATATGAACACATATGTAATATATGTAACAAACCTAGTCCATTCTCATTATTTGAAGATTCCATTTATACATAGTCTCCTGCTTGCTAAAAGTTATGTGTAACTCCCAAATCAATACCGTGTTTCATGGTCATTTGTAAACGTGCGAGAGCTGTGAAAAACTTGAAATGCCCAATTGGTACCTTCCTAGGTGAGGACGAACAAGGCAACACTCTTCCTTTTTGTTTTTGTTATCATACTCTCACACTAACAAGTATTCTTTTCTCGGTCTATTTAGTACCATGTTTTTTGTAAGTTTGATGCTTTTGCTGTTTAAATGGCCCCTAAGAATAGTGTGAACATGCTGTCTGGTTTTTCTTAGTTCAAGAAGTCCGTGCTGTCCCTTATGGAGAAAATCTGTTTGTTAGATGAACTTTGTTCAAGTATAAGTTTCAAGTTCATTGTTAGTGAATCAAAAATATATATTAAACAAAAAGTCTTTAAACAGAAGCACACATAAAACAGTTATGTATTGATAGTTGAAGAGAACAGTTTGAGCAAGGCTCGCCATAAGAGCAATGGTTCAGTATTTGCTAATTCAGCCATCACAGTGAAATAACTATTATATCATGAATAACAAGAATCAACCGTATACATTAGATCATATTTTAGTTAATGTTACTTATACAAAATAAGGTTACAAGGTGTATAGGAAGCATTCAGGGTAGGCATGTGCTTTCCATATAAAATTATATGTTCCGGTGACATTTGAACAAAGATGTAAAAGAAATGAGGGCAGAAGCCATGACATATCTGGGAGAAAGAACATAGTAAGCAGAGAGGAGAGTAAGGACAAAGGAATATGGCATGATCAGGGTGAGGGATGAGGAACTGAAGTCCAGTGGAACACAGGGGAATGTAGTAGAAACTGAAGTCAAAGACTTGTAAAAGATCCTGTAAAAAAAAAAAAAATGTGTTTTTTGGAATGGAGTGAAAAGCCATTGGAGAGTTTTGAGTATGAAGAGTGACAGTATCTGACATGTTTTAACAAGATCTTCTGTGTTGAACACAGACTGAAAAGAAATAGGAGTGGAGACACATATCTCATTTAGGAGGCTTGTATAATAATACACAGAAGAGATAATAGTGGCTTAGTCCACAGGTTAAGTGATAAGAGTGATAGGATTTTGGATATATTTTGAAGGTAGAGCCAATAGAATATACTACTGATGAAATGTGGAATATAAAAAAGCAGAAGAAAGGATTTGGGCCTAAGCAACTGGAATGATAGAGTTGCCATTTGGTGCAATGGGCAAGCTTGCAGGTGGGACAGATTTAGGGGTAGGATGATCAGGAATTCTGTATTGTATTCACTAAGCTTGAGATGTCCAAAAGACAGTCAAGAGGAGATATGAAATAGGCAGTTCAATATATTATTCTCTATTTCAGAGGATAGGCTTAGATGGTAGAGTCATTATCCTGGATATACAACAGTGATATATATCCAATCCTGGTTATATATCCTAGATATAGATATCCACATATATCCTGACAGAAAAGAGAAGGGGATCTCTTTCTGACCCTGTAAGCATAGCAGCATAATGAAAAATGAAGAAAAATCAGCTAAGAAAAGTGAGAAGGAGCAGTTGAAGGCAAAAAAGGAAAGCAATGTTGTTCTAGAAGAGGGGTCGGAAATCTTTTCGGCTGAGAGAGCCATAAAGGCCACATATTTTAAAATATAATTCCGTGAGAGCCATACAACAACCCATGCACCTTACACATTATCCAATAAAAATTTGTTGTTTTCCCGGAGGACAGCTGTGATTGGCTCGAGCCACTTGAAACCATGAACATGAGCGGTAGGAAATGAATGGATTGTAATACATGAGAATGTTTTATATTTTAACGTTATTATTATTTTTTTATTAAAGATTTGTTTGTGAGCCAGATGCAGCCATCAAAAGAGTCACATCTGGCTCGCAAGCCATAGGTTCCCGACCTCTGTTCTAGAATCTCAGGGAAGAGAGTGTTTAAAGAATGAGTGGTCAACTGTGTCAAATTCTGCAGGGGATCATGAAATATGAAAAGAAAACTGAGCCTCAGATTCAGCACACAAAAATCATCAATGGCCCAGACAAAGCAGTTTATATATTAAAGCCTGATAATGTATTCCAGAGTGACAGGAAATAAAATCTGAGTCATCACAATAATTCTTTCAAAGATTATAACTATAAAGAGGAATAGAGAAATGGGGCTGTAGGCAGAGAGACTATGGGGTCAAAAATTTTTTTTATTAATGATGGGAGAAAATAAAGTATGCTTATTGTTAGAAGGCAGTTTTCCATTTCTAAGTGTCTTGTGAGCAGACACTGGTTGTTTCTGTTCTAGACTTTTTTCCAAGGATATTTGTAGGATGTACAACTTTTGAAGATTAAGAGGGTGTCTCTCTCCAGAACAGAAGTCATACACGTTTATTGTCCAATATAATAGCCAATTCAAGGCCCTGGCCAGTTGGCTCAGTAGATAGAGCATCTGCCTGGTGTGCGGATATCCTGGTTAGATTCCCAGTCCAGACACACATGAGAAGCAACCATCTGTTTTTCTTACTCACCTCTCCCACTTCTCATTCTCTTCCCCTCTTGCAGCCAGTGGTTTGATTGGTTTGAGTATTGGCCCTGGGCACTGAGGATAGCAGTTCAGTTGGTCTGAGCATCAACCCCAGGCTCTGAGGATAGCTTGGGGGTTGCTGGGCAGATCCTGTTCAGGGTGCATGCAAGAGTCTGTCTCACTATCACCCTTCCTCTCACTTAAAAAAAAATTAAATAATAAAATGCTGATCCTCTCTGACCCAGAACTCTCATAGCTTCTGCTAGCATCCATTGAACTGAAAATCTGCCTGTGGTTTTCAAGTAGGGTATATTGGTAAGAACAGTCCAACAGAGAAGAAAAAACGATTAACAGAAGAGAGAGGAGAGAAATTTTCTGAAGCAGTGCTTTGAGTAGGTAGGAGCGCCTGAGATCTAGTGCATTCACACAGGATTGCAGGCATTTCTTCCTAGTAGTAGAAGAGAAGGCAAAACAAATGGAAACAGCTGCAGGCAGGGGAATTCTGTGTGGTTATAGGAATGTGTAGATATGCTCTTGTCATTCTGTTTGTTTTTTATCGATATTAAACTGAGAAGTTGGGAAAGAGGTGTTTGAGAATGAAGAGAAAGGAGAAAATGTAGATGAGTCATCCATGTGTGTGGGAGAGAGAATGGACAAGAGAAAAACAGTTGGATTGACAAGCATCATTAAATCCTAATTCTCACAAAGATTGAGAACTTTTAGCAGGATACACTCATACTTACCCTCCAGGAGTTAGTCATAACAAATGAATGCTGGTGACTTGCCCTCTGGGCATTAATGGACCACTATAGTCATCAAGCCCTCTTTTTCATACCCAAAACATCTGATGCACAGTCAAATAAAGTAGATCCAATTCACCAATTAGGCACTGGCACTTTTGCCCAAATGTTCTGCGATTTATGTCTCTGTGCAAATAAAGCTTTAATTCACATTATAGGAACAAGTGGCTATCCACTTTACATTGTGCAATTGTAATTGTATTACTAGACCATGTCTGCTCAATTTATATCTTTTATTGGTGATACTCTATTTTCTAGCTTACTAAACATTTACTTTACTTCCAGACCATTAGTGTGGCTTAGATTTTAATGTCTTAATTAACTATCTTTATTAACTTTATGGCAAGTGCTGCAGCATAACAATCATTTCTTCCTAAAACATGATTGATAATATAAATATTATACCCTTTTACTTGCAGAGACAGAATTCGATTAAATTAGGGCCCATTGAACTAATCTATTTTACAGCCCAGGCGCAGGGACCAACCCAGTGCCATGGTGAGACAGCCTCACCACAACAGCTGTCTGAGCTGGGCAGCTTTTTCTCAATCAAAACATTCAAACCCCAGACACAAAGCATGCCAAAAGGAAACATAAAGAGGCCTGTATTTCCCAAACAGTTTTTATTTAGTCAAGATGCTCTGATATCTTTATTTGTTGTGATGATTTAATTGGCTAATCAATAGGCACTTCATACTTCCCGTGTGTCTACTTTTCTTTTTATATTAGTCAAAATAGACTAGGCTCTGCCATGGTCATAAATAAACCCCCAATTCTCAGTGGCTAATACAATAGGGGCTTATTTTCCACTCATGTAGAATCCTAGGTGATTGAATCAGCCTCTTTCATCTTGTAGCTACTCAGTCTGTGGGCCCCCAAAATTGTCCTGGCATGGAAAGAAGCCCCTGAAGGGTTAAGCAGAGTAGATTTGGCTAATATCACTTTTATCCATTGCACATTGACTAGAATCTATTACATTATGGATTAGGGAAGATATAGGAAGGCACGTGGATGGTTGGGGAGCCCCAGGGGTCTCTATTGTGCTGTTCTAGGGGCTGGGAAGAAACACAGAAAGAAGAAGGCTAAGTTGTTGATCCTGAGAAGATTTTAACAATTAGGGTGATGAAAGGGAAGGCAGCTGGCTTTCACCAAGTACTTCTCTATGTCAGGTACTTTGCCAGAGGTGTTATTTCAGTTCACTTTTATAACACTGAATTTATACTCAGCCACTAATTATCGAGCAACTACTATGTCCTAAAGACTGAGATATGTACCATATTTCAGAGATGTGTAAGACTCAACATCACCTTTCAATTAGGACGAAAGAAGACAAGCAAAGATGTCCAGCCAATATACAATAATACAGTATCGTATGATAAGTACCGTAATAGGAGTATATTAGTTTCCTAGGGCTGCTATAACAAAGTACCACATACTGGTGACTTAAAAAAACTGAAATTTATTCTCTCACAGTTCTAGAGGATAGATGTCCAAAATTAAGGTGGCAACAGCACCATGTGCCCTCTGAGACTCCAGGTAGAATTGTTCCTTCCTTCTTCCTGGTTTCTAGTTGTGACTATCAATCCTTGGTGTTCCTTGACTTGCGGCTACATCAATCCAATCTCTGCCTCTGTCATCACATAGCATTCAACCTTTCTGTCTTTACATGGCATCTTTCTATTCTTATAGGGATACTGGTCCTATTGGATTAGGGCTTGCCCTAATCATGTCATCTTAGCTCGACCCATATCTGCAAAGACACTGTTTCTAAATAAGGTCACATTCTCATGTACTCTGCAAGCAGTTCGGTTCAGATAGACATGAAGTTCAAGGTGGGAAAGTAGAAAGAGATGGGGCTGGAGGTCTAATCATGAAAGGGCAATGAACAGGTTTGAATTTTGTCCCGAGAACCAAAGGTTTAAGCAGGGAAGTGGTAGTATCAAAGAAAGTGACAGTATAAGAATTTAAGAATGATTATCCTGCTTGCTCAATAGAGCAATATTGAAGGGGCAAGGATGGAGCTAGGAAGTTATTATAATAATCAAAGTAAATAGAGGCTATAGACCAGGAATTGTAGCAGGAGTTGTAGGAAAGCCAAGTGGGTTGATTCTGGAAATACTTAGAAGGGAAGATTATGCTTTTAAATGTTACTATGTAAGGGAGAGATAATGCTATAAGGTGACTCCCAGTTTCCCGCTAGTTTTGGAACATACTTTAGTGAGACATAAAACAAAGGAAGAGGAGCATATTTGTCAGGGGTTCAATGAAGGGTGGAAAATTTGCTGAGCTGGGGATACCTGTGAGGCACATGAGGGAAATCAAGCAGTTAGCTAGCAATGTAGCTACAACCCCTGCGCTCTTTCAACCACATCCTATTGCCTACAACAGTTGCATTAGCAAAATGCTAACTAATACAAAACAAAAACACCAGCATATTAGTCAGCTTAAGTACATATTACAGAAGTTCACCAAAGGGAAGGTCCTTGAGATTCAAGAAGAGAGAATGATCTTGAAGAAGGAGAAGTCTCTCAAACTTGGTCTTTGAAAACAAAAGAGAGGTTGGGAAGGCATTCCAGTTTGGGGCATAGTGAAAGGAAAAGTGAAGAGGGAGAATGAACCTCACTTCTCAGGATAGACCATTTCACTTGAGAAACTGAGAGACGATTGGATGAGGGAAGTGAAGACAGGTGAGGCCTCAGCAACCAAACAGCAAGGACTCTGTAGCATCATTTTACCAAAATGGAACTGCCTCTCTCTCAAAAGCTCTTCTTGCTCTCTCTGGATGTGAAAAGAACTATCATTCCACATGCTTATTGAATAATGAGTAAATAATACAATGATTTTTTGTGTGCGAAGTCATCAAATTATTTACTTTTCCTTTTGGTCCATGAGTCAGCATTTTGGTTTGTACTTTTTATTTTGAGGACTTTTTTTTTTTCAATTCTGAGACTACATTTTAAGAGAAAGAAAACAATATTATTTTACTTTTTTAGTAGTGGGGATTTATTCTAGTCTCAGAAGAAGCTGAATAGAAAGAATCTCAGGCCAGAAATCGGGAAATTTTGGTGTTCAGGCACTAATGAGCTATATGACCTTGATCACTAGGCCTCCCCAAGCTCTGGTTTCTTCATTTGTAAAATAAAACAGCAGATCAAGCTGTTTTTAAAGTCTCTTCCAGCACTATTATTTTATGGTTTCCTCTTAGTCTTTACAAGCCATGTTTGATTTATTTTAGTCTCCCAAATATACTCAGTTCCAATGATGCAAAAGCATTGAAAAGAGCTAAATGTTGACTTTTTTCACAATGTCAATGAGTCTTTCAATTCGAGTATCCACATCTTTTGTAAAAACATGAACTCAGTGTTGACTGAGTTATGTATCAATTTTAAGCCAGTAACTTAATTGTAGGTATTTGTGCAGAGCAATTATTGGGATGATAGGTAACTACAACTATGATATAGCTCTGAAATCAGCAGATCACTCTAAGGACAAGTTGGGAAAGTGCATAGCTCTGATTGGCTACCAATACTCGGCCTTGTTTTGGCTTTACTGCACAGCTCTGACTAATTCATGCTGACTCTTCCTTTTTTTTCTTTTTGTATTTTTATGAAGTTGGAAATGGGGAGGCAGTCAGACAGATTCCCGCATGCACCCAACCAGGAGCCACCCGGCATGCCCACCAGGGGGCGATGCTTTGCCCATCTGAGGTGTTGCTCTGTTGCAACCAGAGCCATTCTAGCGCCTGAGGCAGAGGCCATGGAGCCATCCCCAGCGCCCGGGCCAACTTTGCTCCAACGGAGCCCTGGCTGCAGGAGGGGAAGAGAGAGAGAGGAAGAAGAAGGGGAAGGGTGGAGAGCAGATGGGCACTTCTCCTGTGTGCGCTGGCCGGGAATCGAACCTGGTACTCCTGCACGCCAGGCCGACGCTCCACCACTGAGCCAACTGGCCAGGGCCTGCTGTCTGATTCTTATCTGAGGTTATCAATTTGTAGTGATGCTGAAGTTCCCATTGAGAAGAGATCCATCTCTCTCTGAAGCAACCAGTCTTTCTGGTTCCAGCTCTTTGCCTCAGAGAAGGAGTCCATCAACTTCCCAGCTTGTTCTCTGCTCTGTCACCTTCACAGTGACTCTGCTGTCGCACAAGAATGTATAGAGATACAACTAAGCTCCAGGATGCAAGGACTCCTCTGAACAACCCTGAGATGACTCTCTTTTGAGAATCCTTGAGGGAAATTATTGTGCTGTTGAGCAAGGAGAGATTTTAATCAAAATTGCTAGTGTTACATGAGGTGATTCTCTTTGGGGCTGAGAACAGTCTGGAAAACATTTTTCCTTCTTTGAACAGGCTCAGTTGCGTATTTGCCTTTTAACTCTCAATTTAGAATAAGTGGGCTTCTGTTTACAAAAGTTTTATGATTTATAACAAATTTACAAACAGTGAGTCCTGTTTGATTGAGCACATTTGAAACTGAATTGACAAATCTGTCTGATAGACACATAATCACGGTACAACTTGGTGTCATAAGTCAACGTGTTCTTCCCTGCATTCCCCACATTACTTAAAATAGCCTAAATCAGTTGGTCCTCAACCTTTATCACACACATTTGTAAAAATCAAATTCCAGTTTCCCGTCTTTAGATAGTCTGATTCAGTGGGTTTGGGCTGGGTCTCAGTACCTGAAAAAATTAACAAACACAGTCAACGATAGTGAAGCTGAGAACCACACTTGGTGAACTATTACCTACTATTCTGACCCTTCAAGTTTGCATGTTTTTTGGACATGCCATGCACTTCTATGTCTCGAGGTCTTTATTCAGTTTTCCCTTGCTGTAATGCCCTTTCTACTCTTGTCCAATCAGGAAACTTGCAATTCATGCTTTGAAGCCAGTACAAATGGCCTTTCTCATATATCTTTCAAACTCTCTTCTCCACCACAGTTCTTTGCTACCTCATTGTGCTCCTATTGCATTTTTAAAATAATATATCACAACATTCTACAGGTAGTGATTCATATGTCTGCCTTTCTAGAGGGTGAGCTCCTAGAAATCAGGGCCCTGCCATTTTTGTTTCTTCAGTGCCCAGCATCGTATCTGACATGTGTTAGTCACTGTGAAACGCATTGTTTCTGCTAAACTAATACAGATACAGCTATAGGTATGAGATTCACCTGCACAAGCTGATACACAGGTGATGGTTGTTTTGTTCCAGTTATTCAAAAGTATTTGTAAGACTAGTTTTTCTCCCAGCAATATAAACGCACAGCAGGAGATGAAATCTTAGTCTTAAAGCAATCAGGAGGTCCTAGTTTTGTGTAGATCATTCTCTATACTTCGTTGCATTTGTCAAAATCAGGTTATAGAATCAATATGTTTCCTACCGTGTGTTGCCTTTTGAGGGAGAAGTTGCTTGTGGGGGTGCACAATAAAGAAAACCAGAAGCAGAAGAGGGAAATTTTAGCGACAGGAGCTGGGAACTGATTTATTTCCTCATCAGAGCAGCTTCTATTCATCTCCAGGGAGGAGGCCATTTTTCTCCTTGTTTTTGTCTGTGTTGAGCTTTCGTGAAAACAGTGACTCCATGGGAACAGGAATTACCATCACACATTGAGCACTTAGGCATCTATTAGAGGGAAATGAAAAGAATATTAGATGTGGCAGGGCAGAGGAGAGGCAACAGAGAAAAGTGCAGGGAAGAGGATTTCACTGGGGATAGACATCTTGCTATGTGGGAATAATGTGTGGCTGGAGGGGGAAATCATGGTATCTATTGTCAGCCCTATTAAGAATTAATTATCAGCCCTGGCCGGGTTGGCTCAGCGGTAGAGCGTCGGCCTAGCGTGCAGAGGACCCGGGTTCGATTCCCGGCCAGGGCACACAGGAGAAGCACCCATTTGCTTCTCCACCCCTCCGCCGCGCTTTCCTCTCTGTCTCTCTCTTCCCCTCCCGCAGCCAAGGCTCCATTGGAGCAAAGATGGCCCGGGCGCTGGGGATGGCTCTGTGGCCTCTGCCCCAGGCACTACAGTGGCTCCGGTCGCAACATGGCGACGCCCAGGATGGGCAGAGCATCGCCCCCTGGTGGGCAGAGCGTCGCCCCTGGTGGGCGTGCCAGGTGGATCCCGGTCGGGCGCATGCGGGAGTCTGTCTGACTGTCTCTCCCTGTTTCCAGCTTCAGAAAAATGAAAAGAAAAAAAAAAAAAGAATTAATTATCAAAGAACCTGGAGCTGTCCCTCCTTTACTCCAGTCAGCTGCAAAGATCCTAGCATGAGGAGCACTAAGCAGGTAGCTTTCAGTATCTGAAAGTGATGCATCACTTGAAAATGGACCTGGAGATTGTTATACTAAGTGAAATAAGCCAGTCAGAGAAATACTGTATGATCTCACTTATATGTAGAATCTAATGAACAGAATAAACTGACAAACAAAATAGAAGCAGAGGCATGGATACATGGAACAGACTGACAGCTGGCAGAGGGGATTTGGGGAACTGGATGAAAGAAGGAAGGGATTAAGCAAAACACACCTACACACATGTAACAGACACAGACAATAGTGACAGCCAGAGGGCTAGGGGGTGGGTGGCAGATGGAGGTGGCCAATGGGGGTGAAAATGAGGATGGAATGAGACTGCTTGGGGCAGTAGGTGCACGATGCAGTGGACAGCTGATACTTTATTGAGTATTATACTCAAAACCTGTACCCCAATACATTTTAATTTAAAAAAGGAGAAAATTTCTGGTTAATTCTGTAGTCTGCTTTTCTCCAATGTATCGCCTCAGTCCCGAAATTCAACTTGATTTCAGCACAGGATCAAAATGTTTCTTAAGCTCTCCTCCAGTAACTATTTTAAAAGATGTTTACATCTGTTACATTTCTCTTTGCAACCACACTGTAAGGGAGACTGGCACTGTAAGAAATCTGTTTCATAAATGAAGACTCTAAGGTCCAGTAATTTTCCTGAGGTCCCTCAATTAATGATGGCAGTGGTATGGCTGAATGAAATCTCCCCTCTCTTAGCCATGCTGAGGTACAAGGTTGGGTTTGGAGAGGTAAAGGTCTATTATTTTTTTCTCCCAGAGATAAAGCATGGAAGAATAATAAAACGAAGATACTAAGTTTCCTGCTCAATCATTTCAAAGATTGTGGTCTGATGCAACTGAACGGGTATGTAGGAGAACCAGACCAATGATAATCTACTCAGACCAGCAAAGCTCTCAATAATATTTTGGAATGAAAGTCCATGCAAATGACATAGATATACAGATAATGTAATTGGAAGTAACATAGTAACCAAGTAGTTTCTTAAAAGGCCTAGATTAATAACAGTGCTGCTGCCTACTACCTTTCTCCTTTTAGAAAGTGACTTTATTAAGACATATTTTATGTAGCATATAATTCACTCACATTAAATGTACAATTTAGTGAGATTTCTTTGTACATTTCTCAAGTTGGGCAACTACCATCATGTGTAATTTTTAGAATATGTCTATCACCCAAATAAGACTCTTCATGCTATTTTATGAGTTAATCTCCATCCCCATCTTCCACCCCCACCCTACCCAGGCAATCACTAATCTACTTTTTTCATAGATTTGCCTTTTCTGGACGTTTTATATACAAGGGATTCTACAATATGTGTTCTCTTGTGTCTAGAGTTATTCACCTGGCATATTTTTGATGTTCATCTATATTGTAGGATGTATCAGTAGTTTGGTCCTTATTATTTATTGCTCAACAGTATTCCACTACACATGAATTTGCACATTTTGTTCATCCATTCACCAGTTGCCAGGCTTTTAGTTTTTTTTTTCCAATTTGAGGCTATTATGAATAATGCTACTAAGTATATTAGTATGCAAGTCTCTGTGTGGATATACGCTTTCATTTCTCTTGGCTATATATCAAGGAGTGGAATTGCTTTTCTTCTTCTTCTTTTTTTTTCTTTATTTTTTCTGAAGCTGGAAATGGGGAGAGACAGTCAGACAGACTCCCGCATGCGCCCGACCGGGATCCACCCGGCACGCCCACCAGGGGCGATGCTCTGCCCACCAGGGGGGATGCTCTGCCCCTCCGGGGGGTCACTCTGCCACGACCAGAGCCACTCTAGCACCTGGGGCAGAGGCCAAGGAGCCATCCCCAGCGCCCGGGCCATCTCCGCTCCGATGGAGCCTTGGCTGCGGGAGGGAAGAGAGAGACAAGAGGAAGGAGGGGCGGAAGGTGGAGAAGCAAATGGGCGCTTCTCCTACGTGCCCTGGCTGGGAATCAAACCCGGGGCCACACGCCAGGCCTACGCTCCTCCGCTGAGCCAACCGGCCAGGGCCTGAAATTGCTTTTCTTAAATTATCCTCACCTTCTTTACCATGGAATTCCTTTAACATGATGACTCAAGTCATCCTATGTGCCATCTGACTCATCCTTTTGAAAGTCAAAATGGAAAAAGAGGGTGGATTATGTAGCCAAGAAATATTTGAATAAAAGAATTCTCCAAGGTACTAGAAAAAAAATTTTTTTCCAAGAGAAAAGAGCTAGAAGTGAGTAAAAATATTTCATGATGAAGTTAAATAGTGAAACAATTCCATTGTATTATGGTAACATATGATGTTCCTTATGCCTTTTGATTTATTTTTCTACTCCAATATTCACACTGGCACCACTAATTTTCCATAAACATAAGGTCCCCAACATTAAGGCATCAAATACAAACTCCTTAGCATCCCTTTCAGGTTCTCATAATGTAATCCTAACACACCACTATCAGTCACGATGTAGGGATAAAAACAGAGGGGGTTGTGGTGAGGCAACACAGACATTAGACCACAAATATAAGTAGAAGCCGCCTCCATTCTTAGGGCAGGTGGAACACTGGGAAGGGGGTGTTACTTGAGGTAAGGGGCACCTACACACTCTTGTCCCCTGAAGGTTAGTTCTGGAAGGAGAAGGAAAACCTCTGTCTGCCAGAGGCATCACCCAACACAGAGAATGAAGGGTTGAAATATTCTGGTTTACATTTTCTCCTGGCCTCCAATCTCCTACCAGGGCATTCTTTTGGCCAAACCTAGCTGTCAGCCAGTGGCAAGTACATCAGAAAAACAGAGCAGGACAGGACAAAGATAAGACAGCAAACAGGTAAAATTCCAGTTCTATCTGCCTACTTGCCTTCATTCACACTCCTCAAGATATAAATACTATAAAACTTCCAGCCTCCTGAATAGAGCCAGTACAAAGTTATGAAAATTTTCTGTGCCTTGAATAGATTCTGGTGTTGGAAGAGATGTTAACAACCGTCCAGGTCAGTAGTTTCTGAAATCCTTAATAAAAAGGGGGGCTGCTTAATAAAAATCAAAGCAGTTCTGTTTTGTTTTTTTTAACCTGCATTACATGCTAAAGCTTCCAATTAAAATTCTCATTGAATAATGGAGCTTTGGCTTTAAAAACATAGATGTTCACTAGTCCCACTCTGCTTTGTAAAAATGATGAAAATGAAGCATGGAGATTTTAGCGACCTTTTCAAGATCTTGCCAAGCTTTCTCCCCATCACAGAAATGTTTGTTGGGGACAAAGCCAGGACCCCGGTTGTCAGTTGCCATCAATCTACACACTCAAGTTCTATTCAGTTACCATCAACCCTCACACTAAAGAAGTGGCCGTTAGCCTCTGATGTGCCTACGATTCACACAAAGAATTTTAAATATATATGTTGATGCCTTCCCTCTGCCACATCAGAATATCAAGGGGCAGAGCCAAGGTATATGTACTTATTTTTTTAATGAGAATTATGTTTAAAACCTGATTTTTAAAAAGAGGAGAGAGAGAGAAAGAAAGGAGGGGGAGCGGGAAGCATAAACTCATAGTTACCTCTTCTTTGAGCTTTTACCAGGCCAGCTCAGGGTTTCCAACCACTGGCCTCAGCATTTCAGGTTGATGCTCTATCCACTGCACCACCACAGGTCAGGTGCCAAAGTATATTTTATATTTTTCTGCTCTATAAATCTGGCTTCTCAAGAGCAAATTCAATTACAGTTGGTATACCTTTTCTTTGTATACACTTTCCCATTTATTATTTAATTTAATCATAGCAGGCCTGACCTGTGGTGGCGCAGTGGATAAAGTGTCAACCTGGAATGCTGAGGACACTGGTTCTAAACTCCTGGCTTGCCTGGTCAAGGCACATATGGGAGGTGATGCTTCCTGCTCCTCCCCCTTCTCTCTTTCTCTCTCTCACCTCTCTCTCTACAAATGAATAAATAAAGTATTTTTTCAAAGTTAAAAAATATTGAATCATAGAAGAATCATAGGTTGTAGATTGCTGAGGGACCTAAAACTTGCTGAAAGTCACACAGCAAAGAATGAGCCCCAACATTAGAATACTGGGCTTCTGATATTCAGTCTAGTGATCTTTATTATGCAAGTTGAACTTCTCTACTCCAATTACTATGGCATAATGTTTTAGATTTATTTCCATCAAGAAAACCATATACATTTCTCATTTGCTTAAGTACAGTGTGTCCGTAAAGTCATGGTGCACTTTTGACCTGTCACAGGAAAGCAACAAAAGACGATAGAAATGTGAAATCTGCACCAAATAAAAGGAAAAGCCTCCCAGTTTCTGTAGGATGATGTGGCAGCATGTGCGCATGTGCAGATGATGACATAACACCATGTATACAGCAGAGCAGCCCACAGCCATGCCAGTCAAGATGTGGACGGTACAGAGGAAAGTTCAGGTTGTTCTGTGGCTCGCTAAATTCGAATCCGTGACCAAAGTGCAACGTGAATATCAACACGTTTATAACAAAGCGCCACCACATAGGAATAACATTACTCGGTGGGATAAGCAGTTGAACGAAACTGACAGTTTGGTGGAGAAACCCCTTTCTGGTAGGCCATCAGTCAGTGACGAGTCTGTAGAGGCTATACGGGATAGCTACCTAAGGAGCCCTAAAAAATCTGTGCATGAGCCCACATCGAACTGCACTGAATAGGTATGAAACTGGGAGAGTTTTCCTTTTATTTGGTGCAGATTTCACATTTCTATTGTCTTTTGTTGCTTTCCTGTGACCGGTCAAAAGTGCACCATGACTTTACGGACACACTGTATTATGAATCTCATAAAAACAGTAGTAACATAGGAGTATTTCTGTATTTGCATGAACATCCTCTATCGATAAGAAAACCAGCCACTCCAAAATTATCCTCTAATAATTTCAGAAAGTTCTCAGCACTTGCATTTTAGCTACCAGGAAGAATGTTATCCTTTTCAGCACATCACACAGCATTTATTATGCTCTTCCCCTCAAATTCTAGCCACAGTGGTCTTTCTTCTGTCTTTCTCAGAACTCTCATGTGTAGATCCCCTCCCACTTTGACACCTTGGTGAAGATAGGACAAGCACAAGGCGCCATTCTCTTTGTGCTCCTGTGTTCACTTAACCAGCTACCTTAACACTGAAAGTCAACCCTCATCCCCTTTGTGTTTGGCCTATGATATAGACCTTTGTATTCTAGAGATTTTACTGGTTTTTCTTTTTTGCTGAATAAAGTTCCTATTTTTACTTCCTCCTTCTCCTTATTTGCCTTTCTTGCTGGTATCAGTCCATTGATTTTGGACCAAGTATGTTTTTTTCAACTACTCTTCCTGTAGGATGATCTTTATCAGGAGGTTCATAGGTCCTGCTTTTAAACGAAAGCATGGTATGCTTATGCTGGAAGTTTCGGTATTTATCATCAGGCACAGAAGATGGAAGCTCCCTTAATTCAATTAAGAATGAATTTGCCATAAAATTAAATTTACTAGAATTCCAAATTCTCTGAGCATTCAAGTTGATCAAGATATTTTTAAAAATACAATTTTACTTGGTAGATGTTAGCCATCATCAGTTTTTATTCTAAATCGTAAACTTATTACTTGTAGATCCCAAACATAGGTGTGCATGATAATCATCTGGAGAGAATTAAAATGCAAATTCTTGACCTTTCCATCCAGGTCTCAGGCAGGGCCTGAGAATCAGCTTCCTCTCAAGTGGTCAGATGATTCTGATTGGGTCAGAGCAGGACAATATCTGGACAAACTCTAGTTTACAAACTCAGACCTCTAAATTGAAAATGCTTGGGGTGCTTTACTTACAAGCCTTCATAAAGGTTACACTCTAGAGCAGGGGTAGTCAAACTTTTTATACCTAATGCCCACTTTTGTATCTCTGTTAGTAGTAAAATTTTCTAACTGTCCACCGGTTCCACAGTAATGGTGATTTATAAAGTAGGGAAGTTACTTTATAAAATTTATAAAGCAGAGTTAAAGCAAATTAAAGCATATAATAATAATTACTTACCAAGTACTTTATGTCGGATTTTCTACTTTGGCAGAATAAATCTTTATAAAACAACTTACTATAGTTAACTCTATCTTTGTATTTATACTTTGGTTGCTCTGCTACCGCCCACCATGAAAGCTGGAACGCCTGCTAGTGGGTGGTAGGGATCAGGTTGACTACCACTGTTGACAACCAGAACTTAGAAAGAGAACAGGAGGTAAAAGACTAGTAGATTGTCCTTGTAATAGATTTAAAAGATCATCTAGGATTAGGAACCGGTGTTTTAAGTTTATTATTTCCTAAAATTGAAAAGCATTAACAACATGTGAGAACCGATATTTTTATTTGTGGGTCAGGCTTCCCATAAGTCTGGATAAAAGACAGAGGGAAACTAGGCTTTTATGAAAACAAACATTTATTTAAGATATTGAATATTTCAACAAAATATAATACCCTGATGCTTTATCATTAAATGATAACATTGAATGTTTAATAATTTACATAAACTTACTTTTCTCAGCCTTTTATCAATAGACTATTTTACTAGGCTGAAAGGTTCAAATTAGGAGAAATGAATATCATTCCCTTTAGTTTTTTTGTGACTTAACTTTCATGCCTCTGTTTCCTATTAGCAATTAGATAGAGAGATTAAATTTACTTATTGTTACCATATTTCCCAATGCAACTATCAGAACAACAATCTTAACAAAAACAAGTATACTTAAGGAGACAATGGGATAGCACATTTAAAATCAAAACTTCCCTGGAAAATGCAAAATATATGCTTTCCTCTGTGTCAAATCCTGTGATATGCTTATCCTCAATTATACCTCTCAGCGGTTCCAAGCTCCCTCCCCTTCCTGCCTCCCCCAGCATACCAGCTGCTAGGTGTAGCTTAATTAATTTAAATACAATGTTAGAGATTGCTCTGCAACTACTACCCTCCAACTTGCAAACGTGATTCCAATACAGATTGCTTGATGATGCAGGCTTTGGAATTACAGAACCCTTTATAAGTCCTTTTCTATAGTACTTACTTACCTGGTTGGATTTAAAGAGTTTTCCTTCCTCTCTTCCTTCCTTTCCATTAATTTATTTATCTGTTCATTCGACAAACATCTGTGAAGTGCCACCGACTGGTTTAGGTCCCGAGTACAAGGATGAATAGAACCCAGTGCATCCCACAATCTGGAGAAGAGAAAGTAAAACATGTAAACAAATGATTATGAGTGCTAAGAACTTTAGTAATGTGAATAAGAATTTATGGTGACTTGCTGGAGGAAGGAATGGCCTGGGCAAAAGTTAAATAGGAGTTGGCTAAAACAGGGGACATAGGAGCAGATGGCTTCACTGAAGAACTAAAAGTTGTTCAGAACCACATAGAACAAGGCATGAAACAACCAAGTTAAACACAGAGGACAAGTGCGTCTGTGGGGAACATTAGAGCCATTGAAGAGTCTTCTGTACAGGAGTTGCAGAGGACTTTTGGATTCCAACCAACACCACCCTACCGCTAGGGAACTGTTTTAACAAACAGCTGAATAAGAGCAGCCATCTGCTCATTAGACCTCCTGCCCCTGCCCCAACAGCCTCCCTAGTAGTTGATCTGGTGCTGGAGGACTGACCAGTAGTGCAACAATCACAGGATATGGGCTCCTCACTCGGCGATTGACCGGGGGCTTGGTGTGTAATAACACATTCAGACTCAGAAAAGGTATTCTTTACCTGCTGCTGAGAAAGCTAGGAAAACCGAGTAGTGCTGCCAGAGGACGGTTCCTTACATGGTAAAAAAAAAAAAAAAAAGAAAAGAAAAAAAGAAAGAAAAAAAATATATATATATATATATTTCTGTCTAGAAGAAAATACACAGTTTGGGCACACACAGAAAAGCAGAAACACAAGCCTAACATGAGATGAAACAAGTAAGAACATGAGATGAGAGAGCACAGTGCCAGCGTTTAATGCCCTCCTTCTAGACTGGAAGGTCTCCAGAGGTGCCCTGGATCCCTCTTCCTAGAACGTGGTCTGTCCTTCAGGGATTTTTTTCTTTGCAGTGTCATTACCCACCATCCCCAAACCCAAGCCTTCTAATTGCTTGAGCAACTTTGAATTAGGTTTTTGAAAGAGGCACCCAGGCACACTGACAAACGATAAGGACCTCATTCACCCCCTTCTCTCCCAGAAGTGCCCACACACCCCCCCTATGGTAAAAGGGGCATTGCCTAAAGTCTCATATGTCTTCATAAACTTCTGTGCAAAAATTCCATGTCAAAAGGATACTTTTATTTAGGAAAAAAAAATTCTGTTCTTGAAAGAAGAACTTAGCAACAAAAAATGACAGATGTTGAAAGGATACCACTGATTGTCCTTAAGCTATTAAGCCAGTTGCACAAGAAGCATATAAAAATACAATTGTATCTCCAAAACACAGAGTAGACAGAAACATCCAGTTACTCCTGTCTGTGAGCTTCTCTCATTTTGTCTACCTGTTTGAAAGTGACAGAGACCCAATTTAAAAGGTTAAGTCTGTGGTCTTTATATCTACCACATTAATAGAGTAATGATGTGATGAGATGTGCATTTATGATTTTTCTGATTTACTTTTTAGAGAAACCCTGTGCTATAATTCTTCAAAGCTGGTATTGTTGATCTTAAACAAATTGCCAGATATTTCTCCAACAAAATGGATTAATTCAGGAACAGGAAAGAATTGCAATTCAGGACATGTGGGCTAACAGCAAACCACCACAAGTTCAGGAAAACAAAGGAGAGGACCACTTTTTTTTGGACCTGGGAGGGGGCTGATAAAGAGTCCATTGAAAGAAACTGAAAGTTGAAAGTATAGTGACTTTTTATTGCTGAGTTATGGTAGTTTCTCACCGGCTTATCTGTTGCTTCTCTTACTCCTGCTGAGGTTGTGAAGTAGTAGAGGCATACCTCAGAGATATTGAGGGTTTGGTTGGAGACAACCACAATAAAGTGAGTGGTAATCTATTTGCTTGTGGAAGGTCTTGCTTTTCATTTGTAGAAAACACATCTATGAAATGCAAGAAAGCAAATCATAGTGAAACAAGGTATGCTTGTATTACTTTCTGTTGGAGGTACAAGATATATCTCTTCCTTTTGGGTTAATAGTATGGGTCGAGTGACACATGCTTGAGAAGTCTTTCTTCAAGCCTGACTATTTTAAATGAGGGTTCTGTTTATTAATTTTCATAATATAAAGTGACTTATTCAGTGCCAAGACAGAAGAAATAAAAACCATGTTTGTCAAAGGGTACAAACTTCCAGTTATAAAATGAATAAATTCTGGGGATTTAATGTACACCATGGTAATTATAGTTAATAATACTGTGTTGTATATTTGAAAGTTGGTAAGACAGTTGATGTTATAAGTTTTCCCAACATAAACAAAAATTATAACTATGTGGGGTGATGAATGTGTTTGTTAGCTAACATTATTGTGGTAATCTTTTCACAATATATACATATTTCAGATCATTATCTTGTACACTTTAAACTTGAATCACGTTATATATCAATTATATCTCAATAAGGCTGCAAATCTTTAGTAAAAAAAAATACAGCTTGAAAGGGGAGAAAAACCAAGCTTGTTTTAAAAATGTTGACTAATACAGAAATAAATATTCAGTATGTACATATAGATACTAAGGCAAGGGCAAAGTGTATTCGTTCTCTAGGCCAAAGACAAATTGCTTGAAAAAGTGCCCTGAGACTAAACTTGGCTTTTGTTTCATTAGAAATAGGTGATCACTGCCAACATTAGGGGTCAGGTTGGAAAGGCTTTTGCAAGCAAAGTGCTGAGTTACTCAGCTGAGCTGGCTGGAGCCTTTCTCCAGCCCTAAGCAGATAACACGCCAAAACTGGCCTCAGTTTCTGGAAGGCAAAGCCCAGAGAGACCACATTCCTGTAATCTAGCCTGAGTGTTCCCACGGCACAGAGGCACAGAGGGAAGTGAGACTATCTCTGACTTGCCAAAACCCCATCAGAAAAAGCATACCCTACTGGCAACAGCCTCTTCTCCCAAGAATTCTGGGAGACAATCCAGACAGAAACACTTTATGTGGGGCAAACAAGGCACACTTTAGCATCCTGTTTCCTCTCCTGGCAGGCAGACATTTTTCTTTTTGTTTGTTGCAGAAACTAGAACTGGATCATGTGCCCAGGACATCTAAAAGATGGAAATCAGTGACTTGAAGGAAAAACTGCAAAGGAGGTTAGGTAACAATGGACTGGAGAGAGGAAGGAGGGCAGAGAGGACTTTTAATTTTGATCAGCAATGCAAATCGCATGGGTAGGGTCCATACTACTGACAGAGGCCTCCAAAAGGAGGCTGAGATAGGGCCGCTTAACTCAAGGGACTGCCACTTGAACAAGAAAGCAGGCTTTGGGAACTGTCCGGACTACTTGCCATGCTTATTTTAGGGAAAAAGTCTCTTGTTATTTTTTTTTTCTTTTCTTTACAGAGACAGAGAGAGGGTCAGAGAGAGAGATAGACAGGGACGGACAGGCAAGAAGGGAGAGTTGAGAAGCATCAATCATTAGTTTTTTTATTGCATGTTGCAACACCTTAGCTGTTCATTGATTACTTTCTCATATGTGCCTTGACCGCAGGCCTTTAGCAGACCGAGTAACTCCTTGCTCGAGCCAGCGACCTTGAGTCCAAGCTGGTGAGATTTTACTCAAACCAGATGAGCCCATGCTCAAGCTGGTGACCTTGGGGTCTTGAACCTGGGTCCTCTGCATCCCAGTTCGATGCTCTATCCACTGCGCAACCGCCTGGTCAGGCTGTTTTGTTTTTTATTAATCTTAATTTATTGTGTTTACATAGATTCAAGTGTCCCACTCAATATAACTCTCTCACCCCCCACCCCTGTGTCCCTTTTTATACCCCTTTTATCCCCTCAGCCTAATTCCCTCCCCCTTCCCTCTAGGATTTGCTTTCCTGTTATCTGTATCTATGTGTTATGTATATATATTTTCACTAATCCCATTACCTTCTCTGATCCCATCCCCTCATCCCCCTTTCTTCTCACAGCTGTCCCTCTGCTCCCTGTGACCCCACCTCTGCCTCGATTCTGTTCCTCAGTTCACTTTGTTCATTAGATTCCACATATAAGTGAAATCATATGTTATTTTTCTTTCTCAGCCTGGCTTATTTCACTTAGCATAATAAATAGTCTCCAGGTCCATCCATCTTGTTGCAAAAGGTAAGATTTCCTTCATTTTCACGACCACGTAGTATGCCATTGTGTATATGTACCACTGCTTTTTAATCCACTCGTCCACTGACAGACACTTGGGCTGTTTACAGATCTTGGCTATTGTAAACAATGCTGCAATAAACATGGGGGTGCATATCTTGTTTTGAATCAGTGATTTGGTATTCTTAGGATATACTCCTAAAAGTGGGACAGCTGGGTCAAAAGGCAGTTCCATTTTGAATTTTTTTGCGGAAACCCCATACAGTTCTTCACAGTGGTTGCACAAGTCTGCATTCCCACCAGCAGTGCAGGAGGGTTCCCTTTTCTCCACACCCTCGCCAGCACTTATTGTGTCTTGTTTTGTTAACGTGCCATTCTGACAGATGTGAAGTGGTATCTTATTGTGGTTATAATTTCATTTCTCTGATGATTAGTGACATTGAACATTTTTTCATATGCCTATTGGCCATTTGTATGTCCTCTTTGGAAAAGTGTCCATTCAGTTCTTTTGCCTATTTTTAAATTGGATTGTTTACCTTCCTGGTGTTGAGTTTTAAAAGTTCTTTATAAATTTTGGTTATTAACCCCTAATCAGACATATTGGCGAATATGTTCTCACATTGTGTGGGTTGTCTTTTTATTTTGTTCATGGTGTATTTTGCTGTGCAAAAGCTTTTTCGTTTGATATAATCTCATTTCTTCATCCTATCCTTTATTTCACTTGCCTGTGGAGATAAATCAGCAAAAATATTGCTACTAGAGATATCGGAGAGTTTACTGCCTATGTTTTCTTCCAAGATGTTTATGGTTTTACGACTTACATTTAAGTCTTTCATTCATTTGAGTTTATTTTTGTGACTGGTGAAAGTTGGTGGTTTAGTTTCATTTTTTTGCATGTACCTGTCCAGTTTTCCCAATACCATTTATTAAAGAGACTCTCTTTACTCCATTGTATGCTCTTACCTGCTTTCTCAAACATCAATTGACCATAAAGGCGTCAGTTTATTTCTGGGTTCTCTGTTCTGTTCCATTGATCTATATGCCTGTTCTTATGCCAGTACCAAGCTGAGTACAATGGCCTTGTAGTACTCAATAACTTGAGATCAGGAAGTGTGATGCCTCCCACTTTATTCTTCATTTTCCAGATTGCTGAGGCTATTCATGTTCTTTTTTGGTTCCATATAATTTTTGGAATATTTGTTCTATATCTTGGAAGTATGTCATTGGTATTTTAATAGGAATTGCATTAAATTTATAGATTGCTGTGGGTAGTATAGACATTTCAATGCTGTTTATCATTGAACACAGTATATGCTTCCACTTGTTTGTATCTTCTCTGATTTCTTTTATCAATGTTTTATACTTTTCTGAGTACAAGTTCTTTACCTCCTTGGTTAAATATACTCCAAGGTACTTTATTTTGTTGTTGTTGTTGTTGCAGTAGTGAAGGGGATTGTTTTCTTAATTTCTCTTTCAGACAGTTTATTGTTGCTGTATAAAAATGCCACTTATTTCTTAATATAAATTTTATATCCTGCCACCTTTCTGAATTCATTTATCAGGTCTAGGAGTTTTTTGACTGAGACTTTAGGGTTTTCTATGTACAGTATTGTGTCATCAGCAAATAATGATAGTTTTACTTCTTTTCCAATTTGAAAGCCTTCTGTTTCTTCTTATTGTCTGCTGTGGCTAGGACTTCTAGAAATATGTTAAATAAAAGGGGTGAAAGGGTGCAACCCTGCTTTATTCCTGATCTTAAGGGAATTACTTTTAAATTTTGCCCATTGAGTATGATGTTGGCTGTGGTTTGTCATAGATGGCTTTTATAGTGTTGAGGTATGTTCTCTGTATTTTCACTTTGCTGAGAGTTTTGATCATAAATTGGTGCTGGATTTATTTTATCAAATACTTTTTCTGCATCTATTGATATTATCATGTGATTTTTATCCTTTCTTTTGTATATGTGATGAATCACATGTATTGATTTGCAAATATTGTACCAGCCTTGCCTCCTGAGAATAAACCGCACTTGATCATGATGCATGATTTTTTTTCTTGTATTTCTCTATCCAGCTTGCTGATATTTTGTTGAGAACTTTAGCATATAAGTTTATCAGGGATATTGGTCTATAGTTTTCTTTCTTTGTAGTGTCTTTACTTTGTTTTGGAATGAGGTTTATGCTTGCCTCATAAAAGGAGATTGGAAGCTTTCCCTTCTCTTGAATTTTTTGAAATAGCTTGAGAAGGATAGGTGTTAGTTTTTCTTTGAGTATTTGGTAAAATTCACCTGTGAAGCCATCTTGTCCAGGACTTTTGTTTGTTGAGATTTTTTTGATAACTGTTTCAATTTCATGTGTTATAATTGGTCTATTTAGGTTTTCTGATTCTTCCAAATTGAGTTTTGAAAGATTACATGTTTCCAGAAATTTATCCATTTCGCCTAGGTTGTCCAATTTTTTGGCGTACAGATCTTCACAGTATTTTCTTACAATCCTTTGTATTTCTGCAGTGTCAGTTATTTCTCCACTTTCATTTCTAATTTTATTTATTTGAGTCCTCTCTCTCTCTCTCTCTTTTGCTTCATGAGTCTGGTTAAAGTTTCATCAATCTTGTTTACCTTTCCATAGAACCAGCTTTTGGTTTCATTGATCTTCTGTATTGTTTTTTTTTTTAGCCTCTATGTCATTTATTTCCACTCTGATCTTTATTATTTCTTTCCTTCTACTTTTTATGGGCTTTATTTGTTGTTCTTTTTCTAAATCTTTTAGATGCCAGATTAAATGGTTTATTTGAGCTTTTTCTTGCTTTTTAAGGCATACCTGTAATGCTATGAACTTTCCTCTCAGGACTGCTTCTGCTGTGTCTGTTAAATTTTGGGTTGTTGAATGTTCATTTTCATTTCTTTCAAGGAAATTTTTTATTTATTCCTTGATTCATTATTAACCCATTCTTTATTTAATAACATGCTATTTAGCCTCCAAGTGTTTGAGTGTTTTTCAGTTTTTCTATTGTAGTTGATTTCTAATTTTATGCCAGAGAAAATGCTTGATATGATTTCAACCTTAAATTTATTGAGGCTTGTTTTGTGTCCTAACACAGTGGTAGTCAACCTGGTCCGTAACCGCCCACTAGTGGGCGTTCCAGCTTTCATGGTGGGCGGTAGCAGAGCAACCAAAGTATAAATAAAAAGATTTAACTATAGTAAGTTGTTTTATAAAGATTTATTCTGCCAAACTTAGCAAAAATCCAACATAAAGTATGTGGTAAGTAATTATTATTATATGCTTTAACTTGCTGTAACTCTGCTTTATAAATTTTATAAAGTAAAGTTACTTCCCTACTTTATAAATCACCATAATTGTGGAACCAGTGGGCGGTTAGAAAATTTTACTACTAACGGAGATACAAAAGTGGGCAGTAGATATAAAAAGGTTGACTATCCCTGTCCTAACATGTGGTCTATCCTAGAGAAGGTACCATGAGCACTTGAAAAGAATGTATATTCTGCTGCTTTGGGGTGAAAAGTTCTAAAGATATCTATTAAACCCTGGTGATCTAGTGTGTCATTTAAGGCCACAGTTTCTTTGTTAATTTTCTGTCTGGAGGATCTTTCCATTGATGCTAGAGGGTTATCAAAACCCCCTACTATTATACTGCTGTTGATTTCATCCTTTATGTCCATCAAATTCTGCTTTATATATTTAGATGCTCCTATATTAGGCGTATAAATATTTATAATGGTTATATCTTCCTGTTGGATTTGTTCCTTTATCATTATATACTGACCTTTTTTATCCCTTACTACAGCCTTTGTTTTATGGCTTTTTTGTCAGATATAAGTATTTCTACCCCAGCTTTTTTTTTTTCATTTTTATTTGCATGAAATATTTTTTTCCATCCCTTCACTTTCAATCTATGTGTATCTTTTGTTCTGAGGTGGGTCTCTTATAGATAACATATGTATGGGTCCTATTTTCTTATCCATGCAGCTACCCTCTGTCTTTTCATTGGAGCATTTAATGAATTAACATTTACCTTTATTGATATGTAGTTGTTTATTGGCATTTTATTCTTTAAATCTATGATCCTCCTTTTCTCAACTTCTTTTCCTTTGCACTTTTATTTTATTTTTTTATATTTTTCTGAAGTTGGAAACTGGGAGGCAGTCAGACAGACTCCCACATGCGCCCAACCGGGATCCACCCACATGCCCATCAGAGGGCAATGCTCTGCCCATCTGGGGTGTCGCTCTGTTGCAACCAGAGCCATTCTAGTGCCTGAGGCAGAGGACACAGAGCCATCCTCAGAGCCCGGGCAAACTTTGCTCCAATGGAGCCTTGACTGTGGGAGGGGAAGAGAGAGACAGAGAGGAAGGAGAGGGGGAGGGGTGGAGAAGCAGATGGGCACTTCTCCGGTGTGCCCTGGCCGGGAATCGTACCCAGGACTCCTGCACGCCAGGCCGACGCTCTACCATTGAGCCAACCAGCCAAGGCCTTCCTTTGCTCTTTTTACAACAGGCCCCTTAACATTTCTTGCAGTACTGGTTTGGTTGTAATGAATTCCTTGAGGTTTCTTTTTAATTTGGGAAGATTTTTATTTTTTTTTATTTTATTTTACTTTTTTATTATTTTAATTTGTGTTTGCATAGATTCTCCTTTATTTTTAGATGATAGCCTTGCTGGATAAAGAAGTCTTGGTTGTAGGTTCTTGATTTGCAGCATCTTGAATATTTTTTGCCAGTCCCTTCTGACCTCAAGTGTTGAGAAGTCGGATGTCATTCTTATGGGGCTCCTCTGTAGGTAATTGACTGCTTTTCTCTTGCAGCTTTTAGTATTCTTTTCTTGTCTCTTAACTTTGGCACTTTAATTATCATATGTTTTGGTGTAGGCCTCCTTAGATTCCTCTTTAGTGGAACTTTCTGTGCTTCTTGAGTTTGTGTAACTTTTTTCTTCATCAAGTTATGGAAGTTTTCAGCTATGATTTCTTCAAAGAAGTTCTCTATCCCTTGTTCATTCTCTTCTCCTTCAGGAACTCCTATGATATGAATGTTGTTTCTCCTAACATTGTCACAGAGCTCTCTTACAGTTTCCTCAGACTTTTTGAGCCTTTTTTTTTCTGGTCTGCATCTGTGCTTTCATTTATCTTATCCTCTAAATTGCTGATTCAATCCACTGCTTCATCCAGCCTGCTGTTAATTCCTTCTAGTGCTGTCTTCATTTCTGATATTGTATTTGTTATTTCTGACTGGTTCTTTTTTTATGATTTCATTATCCATTTTGATGCTTCTTATCTTTTTCTTTAGGTGCTCATTATGTCCATCCATTGTTGCTTTTATATACTTGAGTATCCTAAAAATTGTTGTTTTAAACTCTGCATCTGGTATTTTGGTTACTTCAATATTATTCAGTTCTTTTTCTGGGGATTTCTCTTGTTGATTTATTTGGGTCACCTTTTTCTATCTGCCCTTTTTGTCTTTGTACTAGGTAGTACTGTCTGACTTTATGGGGTCTTTATGAAGAAGAGCTCGGTGGTACTGTCTTCCAGGCCACTTGTTTTTCTTCTCCTAGGAGCGCTTCTTGAGGGTACTATTTTTCCTCTTGTTTTATGTGAATATTAGATGCTGTTGGTCCTTTTGTGGGTATGGTTATCCCTTCAAGCTGGTTGGCTCTAAGGGTCAACCTTGATCATGTGTATTACACACTGTGCAATGTTTGTCCTGTTGGATGTATTTATTCTGCATCGTGTCTGGTACCTGCTAGACTTTACCTTCAAGTGTGCTGCTTGTGCAGGTAGTTGAGTCTAGTGTTGGTGCTGTATGCCACCCATTACCGGTACTGTTGGCTCTAGTTCTTCTTGGGTTGGTGTCAGTTGTTGTTTGTAACCTGCTCTTGGCTACTAGTCTGCAGCTACTGCACTTTTCAGTGTTTGTGTCTGTGAGTTCTCTGCCTGGGTACTGTAGGAGGGGCCAGCCTGTGTATAAAAATCAGTTTCCTCCTGCTTAGAGATGACAGCATCTCTGTAAAAGCCCCAAGCTCTGAAATATTTGTCTCCACTTTTCAGCTGCTCCCCCTCCTCTTGCAGCTGCCTGGTCTTCCCACAGAGTCTCTTGTAGTAAAACTGTAGTGTGGGCTCAAATTTCCCTCATTCAGCCAACCCCTCTACAGGTTGCATGCTTCATAGGTTAGGACAGCTGAAGTTGTAAATACGTTTGTAGGACCCCCTACTTCAGGGGTCTCTTGGTCAGTAACTTAGTCTGGGAAATGTGGCCCCTACTCCAGAGCTTAACCCCTCAGCCACTGCTGGATACTCAAATTTTATTTCTCCCCACCAAGGTGAGCAGCAGGTTCAGACCAATGTGATGAATCACATTAATTAATTTATGAATATTGTACCAGCCTTGCCTCCCCAGAATAAACCCCACTTGATCATGGTGTATGATTTTTTTCCATATATTGTTGGATCTGGTTTGCTAATATTTTGTTGAGGATTTTAGCATTTATATTAATGAGAGATATTGACCTATAATTTTCTTTCTTTATGTTGTTTTTGCCTGGTTTTGGAATCAGAATTATGCTTGCCTCAAAAAAGGAGCTTGGAAGTCTTCCTTCTTCTTGAATTTTTTGAAATAGCTTGAGAAGGATAGGAGTTAGTTCTTCTCTGAATATTTGGTAGAATTCAGTTGTGAAGCCATCAGACCCTGGACTTTTCTTTGTTGCGAGTTTTTTGATAACTGTTTCTATCTCATTTGGTGTAATTGGTCTGTTTAGGTTTTCTGATTCTTCCAGATTGATTTTTGGAAGATTGTATGTTTCAAGGAATTTGCCCATTTCATCTAGGTTGTCTAGTTCTTTGGCATACTGTTCTTCATAATATTTTCTTACAATATTTTGTATTTCTGTTGTGTCAGTTGTTATTTCTCCACTCTCATTTCTAATTTTATTTATTTGAGTCCTCTCTCTCTTTTTCTTCGTGAGTCTAGTTAAAGGTTCATTGATCTTGTTTACCTTTTCAAAGAACCAGCTCCTAGTTTCATTGATCCTCTGCATTATTTCTTTAGCCTATATGTCATTTATTTCTGCTCTGATCTTTATTATTTCCTTCCTTCTACTACATTTGGGCTTTACTTGCTGTTCTTTTTCTAGTTCTTTTAGATGCAGGGTCAAGTTTTTTATTTGAGTTTTTCTAGTTTTTTAAGGTGTGCCTGTAGTGCTATGAACTTCCCACTCAGTAGTGCTTTTGCTGTGTCCCATAAATTTTGAGTTGTTGTATGCTCATTGTCATTCATTTCTAGAAATTTTTTATTTCTTTGATCTCATTCTTAATACATTTGTTATTTAACAACCTGCTATTTAGTTTCCATGTGTTTGAGAATTTTTGAGCTTTTCTGTTGTGGTTCATTTCTAGTTTCATGCCATTGTGATCAGAGAAAGTGCTTGATATAATTTCAATCTTCTTAAATTTGTTGAGACCACTTTTGTGCCCTAACATGTGGTCTATCCTAGAGAATGTACCATGAGCACTTGAAAAGAATGTATATTCTGCTGCTTTAGGGTGAAAGGTTCTGAAGATATCTATTAAATCGAGTTGATCTAGTGTTTCCAATAAGTCTGCTGTTTCTTTGTTAATTTTCTTTCTTTAGGATCTATCTAGTGATGTTAGTGGGGTATTGAAATCTCCTACTATTAAAGTATTGCTGTTGATCTCGCCCTTTAAATCCATCAAAGTCTGCTTTATATATTTAGGTGCTCCTATATTAGGTGCATAGATATTTATAATAGTTATATCTTCCTATTGGATTACTCCCTTTATCATTATGTAGTGGCCTTCTTTATCTCTTAATATATCCTTTGTTTTAAAATCCATTTTGTCTGATATAAGTATTGCTACCCCAGCTTTTTTTTTTCATTTCCATTTGCATGAAATGTTTTTTTCCATCCTTTTACCTTAAATCTATGTGCCTCTTTTGTTTTAAGGTGTGTCTCTTGTAGACAGCATATGTACGGTTCCTGTTTTCTTATCCATGCAGCTACCCTTTGTCTTTGATTGGGTCATTTAATCCATTTATATTTAAGATTATTATTGATATGTAGTTGTTTATTGCCATTTTATTCTTTAAAGCTGTATTCCTTTTTTGCTATATTCTTTTCCCACTTTGATCTTTTTAAAACAGGTCCCTTAACATTTCCTGCAGCATTGGTTTGGTTGTAACAAATTCCTTGAGTTGGAGTTGTTTTTTGTCTTGGAAGCTTTTCATTTATTCTTCATATTTTAATGATAGCCTTGCTGGATAAAGTAGTCTTGGTTGTAGATTCTTGTTCTGCATTACTTTGAAAAGTTCTTGCCATTCCCTCTGGCCTCAAGTGTTTCTGTTGAGAAATCGGACGTCATCCTTATGGGTCTCCTTTGTAGGTGATAGCTTTTTTTTTTTCTCTTGCAGCTTTTAATATTTTCTCTTTATCACTTAGCTTTGGTATTTTAATTATGATGTGTCTTGGTGTAGGTTTCTTTGGGTTGCTGTTTAATGGAGTTCTCTGTGCTTCTTGAATTTGTGTGACTGTTTCCTGCATGAATCTAGGGAAGTATTCAGCTATGATATGATTGAACAAAGTCTCTATCCCTTGTTCTTTCTCTTCTTCTTTAGGAACCCCTATGATGCGGATGTTATTTCTCTTCATGTTGTCACAGAGCTCTCTAAGAGTTTCCTCAGACTTTTTGAGTCTCTTTTCTTTTTTCTTCTCTACTTTCTTGCCTTCATTCAAGTTGTCCTCCATCTTGCTGATTCGATCCTCAGCTCTATCCATTCTGTTTTTAATTCCTTCCATTGTGGTCTTCATTTCTGATATTGTATTTGTCATCTCTGACTGATTCTTTTTTAATATTTCAATATCCTTTTTTATACTTTCTATTTCTTTATTTAGGTGTTCATAATGACCATCCATTGTTGTTCTAGGATCCCTAAGCATCCTTACAATCATTACTATGAACTCTGCATCTGGAAGTTTGATTATTTCCATATCACTCAGTTCATCTCCTGAAGGTTTCTTTGCAGTTTCATTTGGATTGCAGTTCTTTGTCTTCTCATTATCTGTGTTTGGGTGTTTTGCTTGTAGAGATGGTTGAGTCTAGGCTTGGTGTTGTCTGCCTCCAGTTTTCAACTGTGTTATTTCTAGGTCTTCTTGGGTTGGTATCAGCTATTATTTGTAATCCACTTTTGGATTTGGGCCACTTTGAAGTCTTAATTTGTTTGTTTTTTTAACAGGTAAGAGTCTTGTTTACTAATCTCAGCAGGGGTCTTCCTTGAAACTATATCCAGGAATGCGGTGGGTATAACCTGCAACTCTGAAGGCCTCTTCTACCAATTAATCTCTCTGGGGGCAGGGTGTTTTTTCAGCTTCAGTAGGGCAAGGTGTATCTCAGATCTCTATGGAGACCTGAGTTATTGCCCCTCCTCCCCACTTTTTGTTTTCAGCTGTGTCTTGTTGTGCTGATTGGAACAAGAGAGATGCTTGGATATCTGTGATCCAGAAGTACTTTAGCCTTGTTTTGTGGAAGGATCAGTCCCTACCTCAGCTTTGGCCACCTTCAGCACGAATGAGTCAGCTTTTTAGGTCGTCTCCTGCATTCCTTTGCTCCTCACGGTCTGTCCCTCTCTCTCTCCTTTTCACTTGGGAGATAAGCCAGTCCTTTCAACACACCTTGCTCCCTGGTCACCAGGCAAGTGGCTGTGAACAGTATTTTCTGCTCTTTTCCCTGGAGTGAGATCCCCTCTGGGCTCTCAGCCTCACCCTCCCCTCCGTTCCTGTAAGCAGGTGAGATTCAGGCGTTTCCTACCAGGTTTGTTGTGGCTTCTTCTTTGCTCCTTCATTTTTGAGAGCTATTCTTGTAGTCCAGAGTTGGTTTTTCACGCTGATTTTTTTCTAAATTGATTTGTATTTCAGTTTGATGATGAGAGCTGGGCATATATGCATCTGCTTACTCAGCTGCCATCTTCAGGTCTCTCTTTAGTGTACTTTTTATTTTAATTTTGTTGTTGAATTTTTTGGTTATGGTTCTTAAAAATACCACTCACAAGTACCATCAAGGATGAAGAAACTGAATACAATGGCTACTCAAAACAGAGATATAGTTCAGAAAGAAAATAAGAAATCTTCAGAAAATTACCTCAATCACATGTGAATCTTAGGGTTAAGTGATAGAGAATTCAAAATTGAAGTTCTGAACATACTCAACAAGATGTGAGAAGACATCAATAGGCTACTTAATGAGCTCAGAAACAAATTAATGAACAAAACGAATACCTCACCAAGGAGATTGAAACTTTGAAAATAGAGAAGAACTCAATATATTAATTAAAGACTGAAGTAACAAGTTTAGCTAATAGAACAAGCCCAGATGGAGGAAGGAATCAGTGATGTCTACAACAGACAACTAGAGATGCTACAAAGAGAAGGAGAGAAATGCATAAATTAGAAAAACAGACAAAGCTCTACAAGTATTATCTGCCTCCATCAGAAAGAGCAGTATAAGAATAATGGGTATATTAGAAGAAGAAGAGAGGGAGAAGAGAATGGAGAGCCTATTTAAACAAATACTTGATGAGAATTTCCCAAGTATATGAAAAGAGAGTCTCAAAACCAAGAAGCAAACAGAATGCTGGGTTACCACAACCCAAACAAACCTACTCCAAGGCGCATCATAATAAAATTGTCAAAAATCAATGTCAAAGAAAGAATCCTCAAGGCAGCTAGAAAAAAGAATATAACATATAAAGGAAAGCCCATTAGGTTACCATCAGACCTCTCAGCATAAACTCTACAAGCCAGAAGAGAGTGGACCCAAACATTCAAAGTACTGAAAGAGAGGAATTATCAGTCAAGAATACTATATTCATCAAACTTATCCTCCAGATATGAAGGAGAAATAAAAACACTTTTAGATCTAGAGAAGCTGAGGGAATTTATCACCCAAAACTCCTACTGCAGGAAATAATTAAGGGGGTTATTCAACCAGACACAAAGAACAAAACAAATTAAAACTACAAGTAAAAGCTCCAACAAGGTCACAATGAAAACAAGAATAATCTGTGACAACAATAACATAAAAGTGGAGAGGATAAAGATCTGTAGTAGCAAAGGAGGATAGAGTACAGAAGCACTCATAGGTAAAAGGACTCCTGAACATATGAACGTTTTTCTCTTAATAACTTAATAGTAACCACCCACAACAAAAGCCAGTACTGAAACACACAGTTTAAAAAGGAAGAAACAAGGGGAAGAAGTATGGAATGCTACCAAACAAAAACAACTGGCCAAAACAAAAAAAGAAGAAGAACCAAACAAGACACAAAGCTATCAGAAAACAAAACATAAAATGACTTTAGGAAATCCTCAAGTGTCAATAATTGCCCTAAATGTAAGTCAACTGAACTTACCAATAAAGAGGCACAGAGTAGTAGATGAATCAAAAAGCAAAACCCAACCATATGCTGCCTTCAAGAGACTTATCTAAGCTGCAAAGATAAAAGTAGATGCAAAGTAGATTTAAAGTAAAAAGTTGGAAAATGGTTCTCCAAGAAAATAATACCCAAAGAAAAGTAGGTGTAACCATAATCATATCTGACAAAGCTGACTTCAAGACAAAAAAAGTAACCAGGGACAAAGGTAGAGTTTTCATATTAATAAAAAGGACATTGTATGAAGAAGATATAACACTTATTAATATATATACACCAAACCAGGGAGCACCAAAATATATAAGACATCTACTAACTGATCTAAATTTGAGGCAGACAAAAATACAATCAGGCCCTGACCGGTTGGCTCAGTGGTAGAGCGTCGGCCTGACGTGCAGAAGTCCCGAGTTTGATTCCTGGCCAGGGCACACAGGAGAAGCACCCATTTGCCTCTCCACCCCTCCCCCTCTCCTTCCTCTCTGTCTCTCTCTTCCCCTCCCGCAGCCGAGGCTCCATTGGAGCAAAAATGGCCCAGGCACTGGGGATGGCTCCTTGGCCTCTGCCCCAGGCACTAGAGTGGCTCTGGTCACGACAGAGCGACGCCCTGGAGGGGCAGAGCATCGCCCCCTGGTGGGCAGAGCATCACCCCTCGTGTGCGTGCCAGGTGGATCCCGGTCGGGCACACGCGGGAGTCTGTCTGACTCTCTCCCCATTTCCAGCTTCAGAAAAAAAAAAAAATACAATCATACTTGGAGATTTCAACACACCATTGATACCTTTAGAGATTATCTAAAGAGAAAATTCATAAAGAAATATCAGCCTTAAATGATAGTCTGAACCAAATGGACATAGTAGACATTTATAGGACATTTCATCCAAAAATGTCAGATTATACCTTCTTCTCCAGTGTGTATGGAACATTCTCAAGGATAGACCATATGTAGGGTCACAAAATTAACATCAAGAAATTAAGAAAGATTGAAATTATATCAAGCATATTTTCTGATCATAAAGCTTTGAAATTAGAATTCAACTATAAAAGGGAAGTAAAGAAACCTACAAAAATGTGGAAATTGAAACACATACTTCTAAAAAACAATTGGGTTAAAGAAGAAATAACAGCAGACATCAAAAGATATATACAGACAACATATTAAATATTCTAGGATGCAGCAAAAGCAGTAATAAGAGGGCAGTTTATATCCCTACAGGCTTCTATCAAGAAACAAGAGAGATTCTAAGTAAACATCTAACATCACACCTTAAGGAACTAAAAAAAGGAGAACAAAGGCAAACCAAAGTCAGCAGAAAAAAGGAAATAGTAAAAATTAGAGCAGAACTAAATGAAATAGAGAAAAAATACTATAGAAAAAAATTAATACAACAAAGAGCTGATTCTTTGAAAAGATCAATAAAATTGAAAAACCACTCACTAAAGTCACTAAGGTAAAAAGAGGAAGGATTTATATAAACAAAATCTGAGATGAAAGAAGAGAAATTACCACAGACATTATAGATATACAAAGGATCATAGCAGAATATTATATGCGGCCAAATTCAACAACCTAGAGGAAATAGATAAATTCCTAGAACTATATAATCTTCCTAGACTAAGTCATAAAGAAGTGGAAAAACTAAATAAAACTATAAAGCAGGGAGTAAATAGAAGCAACTATCAAAAACCTCCCCCAAAACAAAAGTTTAGGGCCAGATGGCTACACTAGTTAATTCTACCAAACATTCAAAGAAGATTTGGTTCCTATTCTTCTCGAAATCTCAGTCTTCCAAAAAATAGAAGGGCAATACTCCCAACACATTTTATGAGGGCAACATAACCCTTATACCAAATCCTGGCAAGGAAAACACACACACACATAAAAATACTACAGACCAATATCTCTAATGAATACAGATGCAAACATCCTAAACAAAAAACTAGCAAATAGAATACAACATCACATTAAAAAATAATATATCACAATCAAGTGAGATTTATTCCAGGAGCACAAGGATGGTTCAACATACAGAAATTGATCAACAAATATACCACATCAACAAAACAAGAACAAAAATCATATGATCCTATCAATAGATGCAGAAAAGGTATACAATAAGATTCAATATCCCTTTATGTTTAAAATACTCAATAAAATCAAAGTAGAACAAAAGTACCTCAACATAATAAAGGCTGTGTATGACAAATCATTAGCTAATATTATACTAAATGGTGAAAAAATGAAGGCTTTTTGCCTAAAATAAGGAACAAGACAGGGAAAACACTCTCCATTCTTATTCAACATAGTTCTGGAAATTTTAGAGCTATCAGGCAAGAGAAAGTAATAAACAACATTCATATCAGGAAAGAAGTATGGTATCACTTTTTGCAGATGATATGGTGCTGTATGTAGAAAACCCCAGACTCCATCAAAAAAATATTAGAAACAATAAACCAATACAGTAAAGTTACAGGATATAAAATTAATATAGAAAAGTCCACTGCTTTCCTCTATGCCAATGATGAAACACACAGGTGGATTAAGGTCAGTTGAGGTCCCAGGTGCAGAAGAAAATATTGGACCCCTTAAAAAAAAGAGAGAGACAGGGAAAGTAAAAATAGGTGTTAACTATATTTTTACATAAATAAAAAATACTATGTACTATTAATGTTAAAATTGCACATATGAAACCAAACTTTGTGTCATTACAAAAAAGTATAAAATTGGGGTTTTGCAGGGCCTTTCAGAAGTCAGGGCCCAGGGCACACACCCAGTGCACGTGCCATTAAATCCACCTCTGATGAAACATCAGAAAATGAACTAAAAAGAAATCAATTTGATTTTACAATTGCAACAACAAAAAAATAAAGTACCTATGAATAAACTTAACAATGGTTGTAAAGAACCTATATACTAAAAATCTACAAAACATTATTGAAAGAAATTGAGAAAGACACAATGAAATAGAAAACTATTCCATGTTCATGGATTGGAAGAATCAACAAAGTTAAATGACCGTGCTATGCAAAGCAATATACAAATTAAATTCAATCCCCATTAAAATTCCAATGTCATTTTTGAAAGAAATAGCATAAAAAAATCACCAAGTTTGTATGCAACCATAAAAAAACCTGAATATTCAAAACAATTCTGAGGAAAATGGATGAAGCAGAGGAATGACACCACTGGATTTCAAATTATACTACAGAGCCACAATAATCAAAACACATGGTCTTGGCAGAAAAACAGACATACAAACCGATGGAACAAAATTGAGAGCCCAGAAAAAAAACCCACATACAGTATATATAAACAAATTATCTTTGAGAAAGGAGCCAAAATCACACAATGGAGAAAAGAAAGCCTTTTCAATAAATGGTGCTTGAAAAATTGGAAAGCCACATACAAAAAAAATAAAACTTGACTACAGTTTGTTCCCCTGCATAAGAATTAATTCAAAGTAGATCAAAGACCTAAATATAAGATCTGAAACTATAAATTACATAGAAGAAAACATAGGTACTAAGCTCATGGACCTTGGCTGAAGAGAACAATTTATGAATTTTACTCCAAAAACAAGGGAAGTAAAAGCAAAAATAAATGAATGGGAGTATATGAAACTAAAAAGCTTCTGCCCAGCAAAAGAAACTGACAATACATATAAGGCAGCCAACTAAATGGGAGATGATATTTGCAAACAACAGCTATGATAAGGAGTTAATATCCAAAATATATTAAAAACTCACAAAGTTCAGCAACAAACAAGCAAACAATCCAATTAAAAAAATGGGGAGAGGAACTGAACAGACACTGCTCCCAGGAGGACTTACTAATGGCCTACAGATATATTAAAAGGTGCTCATCTTCACTAGCTATTAAAGAAATGCAAATGAAAACTACAGTGAGATACCACTTCACACCTGTTATATTGGCTATTATCAACAAGACAGATGCTAACAAGTGTTGAAGAGGCTGTGGAGAAAAAAGGAACCTTCACTCACTGCTGATGGGAATGCAAACTAGTACAACCATTATGGAAGAAAGTATGGTGGTTCCTCAAAAAATAAAGACTGGAATTACCATATGACCCAGCAATCCCTCTACTGGTTATCTGTTCCCAAAACTAGAAAACACTGGTACAGAAAGACACATGCTCCCCCATGTTCATTGCAGCATTATTCACAGTGGCCAAGACATGGAAACACCAAAGTATCCCTCAATAGAGGATTGGATAAAGAAGATGTGGTACATATATACAATGGAATACTACTCAGCCATAAGAAACGATGACATAGTGACAATTGTGACAACACATATCGACCTTGAGAACTTTATACTCAGTGAAATAAGTAAATCAGAAAAAGCTAAGAACTGTATGATTTTATACAGAGGTGGGACATAAAACTGAGACTTATGGACATAGATAAAAGTGAAGTGGTTACCAGGGAGAAGGGCATGTGAGGGGAGGGGGAGAGGGTAAGGGTATAAAAGGTACTAATATGAAGTGACAGAAAATGATTTGACTGGGTAATGGGTATATGACCTAATCAACAGTTCAAATACTATAGAAATGTTTACCTGAAACCTATGTACTCTTATTGATCAATATCACCTTGTTAAAGTTAATTTTCTAAATAAAATTAAAAAATTAAAAAATAAAATACAATAAAACCAGCTTATCTATTTATTTCTTATTCAGTAATAAGCCATAAATATTCCATCAATATATATCGCCATCTTTATTGCTCTAAAATGAGATTGCTCATTGAATGAACATTTATCTTTTGGTACAAATTGCCACACTGTTTTCCACAAAGGCTGTACCAATTAGAGTGGACAATATTATGCACAGAAAATCTAGTGCCCCATGCCCAGTTTATCATTCTCTTTCAACCATATTTATACAGATTATTTTTACATTCTTGCTTTGCTTTATTTCCCATGAGGTCAATTTTATTCATCTTTTCTTTCATAATTTCTTTTTTATGATAATTAGGATTTCCTTATTATAATTATTTTAAAAGCTATTTTCTTCTAACATTCTTCTGGTTTCCTTTTTTATGTTTAAATCTTTGATCTACCTGGAATTTAATTTAGTGCAATGATTTACATAAGGATACAGATTTATTCTTTCTTAAATATACTTAAGGAGTTTAATTTCAAAGGACTTTTTGTGCAAAGGCTGGAAGCTAGTTTCATGGTGTAATTTTTTATTTCTTTCACAGGAACATTAAACTGAAAATTTTATAATTAAAGACTGGTTTTACATCTTTCATTAAAACATAAAGATCCTATAAGTTCAAATTTTTTTAGAGTCCACATCTAAATGATGCTATGCAATATTTGTCTTTTGCTGTCTGGCTTATATTACTTAGCATAATGCCTACAAGGGTTTTTCCATGTTGTTTCAAGTAGTAGAATTTTGTTTTTCATGACTAAATACTATTCATATATCACAACTTTATCCATTTACTCATTGCTGGGCACCTAGGTTCTTTCCATATCTTGGCTATTATAAGTAATGCTGCAATGGACATGGGAGTCCGGATATCTCTCCCATGCCCTGTTTTCATTTTCTTTGGATATATACCCAGAAGTGAAATTGCTGGATCAAATGGTAGTTCTATGTTTAATTTTTATATTTTTTAGGATTTGGGATGGAGAAGATTGAACAATAACATTTCTGGAGGGAAAGAGGCCCTGAGCAGATAATTCGGTATTGCCAGAGTGTGGAGCTAGTGAAAAAGTGATGAGCTATGAGGTCAAACAGGAGGGCAAAAGCCAGGTGCTGGCAGATCTTCCTTGCCGTTTAAGAGACTTAGGAGGTGGAAGGCCATGGAAATGGTTAAACATGGCAGAAACATGACAGATTTGGGGTAGATAATTGTTATGGTTTTGTGGATAATTTATTTGGGGACTAAGAAAAGGTGGAACCACATAAGAGGTCATGGAGGCAGACAAATTGAGATATAATCATGAAGTTCTGAATGAAGATTTTGGCATTAATTGATGGCAGTGAGCTGAGGTATTTGAGAAATATCTATGTGGTAAAATTAGCATGTGATGGTAAGTGAAGGAGGGGCCAATGATGAGGCTCAGACTTCTACCTTATGTCTGAGTAAATAATGTCACTAACTTAATGAAATAGAGCAGCCAAAATGAGTAGGGGTCAGCTCCCAGTAAAATGCAAATTAAATTCATACACTCACAAGAATGGCTAAAATTAAAAAAGACCAACAATACTGAATGTTGGTGAAAAAGAGAAATCAAAACTCTCATATGCTTCTGATAGTAGTATAAAAGTGACACAACCCTTTTGATAAGTGTTTGGAAATATCCACTAAGGCCAAACTTATGTATAACCTTGAATGAGCAATCCCCACTCTGGCTATGTACAATACATAACAGCAATGTGTACACATGTTCACTTAAAAAAAGAAAAAGTACAACAATATTATGATTTCACTATTTATAATAGCACCAAGTTTGAAATAATGAAAAAAATTATCAATAGTAGAATGGAAAATATTGTGGTTTATTAATATAATAGAATATCACATAATTATGAGAATGATGTATTATCAATAGGACGTTGCAGGCATGAAGGTGTCACTTGAGCCACCAATACTGCTTAATAACTCTTGGAGAATTGAAGAAAGTCCTAGGCATTGGGAAAGGAAATATTCTGCCTTAAGTTGAATATGTCCACTAAATAGTAGTCAATTTAGCGTCCTTAGTAGGAAAGATACTATAAAAATAAAACTATAATGAGTCAAATACTGGTGCATAGCACATTGTATCAGGAAACTATAAGAAATCGTATTAGCTACCAGAGCTTTCTATGGGCCAGGAATGGTACTAAGCACTTTTACCTAAACTTAACAAATGAGGAAATTGAGGCTCATAGAAGATGTTAATTACTCAAGGTCATATCCAAGTCTACTTGATCTATTACTTCTGCAAGATCTTTGATAGAATTTTAGGGTCTTTGCTATTCATGCACTAAGGAGACAGGGTATTGACTAGGTTCCTAAATTATTGTACTAAGTGCAATTCTTGCTTTAATAGACCAAGTTAATGGTATAGAAGAATCACCTCTAAGGCATGGACTGCCTGGATATTTACCAAACCAATTTTTTTCTTCCTTCTGGGAATGCAGCTAGACTGCATCTCCCAAGCTCCTTGCAGTAATCTATGAATTTATGACTAATATCTAGCCAACAGAAGATTGTTGGACACAATGTGTACCATCTCCAGGCCTAGGTTAAGAGCAAGAAGATGGAATGAATTTAGGTCTCTCAATCACTGCTCAGAGGTGAGTCATCCTGCTGGTTAGAAATATCCATTTTAGTTTTGACATGAGTAGAAACATAACTTCTATTTTGTTAAACTGCTGAGGTTTGAGAATTTATCTGTTATGACAGTTAGAATAACCTCAGAAGCTTTTTTTCATGTGTCACACTAAGCAGTCCTATGATTGATATCAACAACCATTAATTAAGGTGGCAGCTGGATTAAGTTGGCAAGGGCTGCCAACAGTTTGAAAGAAAAAATCAAATTTACTCTAAATTATTTGTAAAAACACCTTCAAAAAATGAAATGGAAATTCAATAATTATACAGAATACAATTAGGAACAAACACATACATATTCAAATATTTTATGTGAAACTGACTATTACTGTGAAATGAATCTCAAGAACAAAATGGAGCATAAATTGATTATGAATAAGCAATAATGTTGCTAGTTTGGATACAATTATTGGTAAGTAGATATACACATAAATACATAGGTACAGGAAGAAGTACCTCACATTGATGCAGGACTGGTACATGTGGGGGTTGAAGAGAGCTTTTTTATTTGAGAGCTCACAGCTTATATCCACATCTAAAAGTTAATCATAAATATCACAAAAAAAGCAATCTGAAGCTAGATAGGTTAGAATTAAGTTTTAGTATAATTGACCATCCTTAGCCTTTGACTCTATGTGAGGAATTGGTTATGGGTACTGTGACCGAGTGTCCTTGTTTGCCCAAGGCAGTCCCATTTTATGACTTTGCCTAGGCTTAACTTTTAATAGTGCCCCTTTTTTTTTCCTCCAGAGTGCCCTAGTTTGAATGACAAATTGTATGATCACTCTTGCTTTGGGTCACCCTTCAGGAGTTCTCAGTAGAGCTACTGATATCACTGATATTACCGTGAAACTTAGATTGATAAAGCAGAAGACATTTTCTTTCTCTTTTAACTTCACATGAAAACTATTGGATTACACCTCTGGATAAGCTTGATATACCATCTCCCCTCCCCACCCCCACACTTCTAAGGGAAAAACCCTTCTCTGAAATGCAGTTGACACAATCTTATTGTCACAAACTCAGAATGAGCGACAAAAAGATCAATGATTTTAAGATAAAAATCACCACTTTAGGTAGATGTTCCAAAATTTTGCCTAGATTATTCTAAATAACCTTGTACCATAGACATTAAATTCTATTAGCAGACATTTTGCAAACTATGTATTGGAGGGCATATCAGGATGTAATTCTGAATGGTCTCTTATGGAGCTTTATTAAGGTGATCCGGGGAAGGAGATTCTAGGGAGAGGTATCACAACTCCTTTGACATATTTTCATGTTAAAGTTATTGTAGCCATTGTTACAGCTCTAATTCTCAATTTGGGCTTCTCATAGTCCCGGAGAACTCGATGTAATAGAATAAATACTATGCACTTTTCTGTACATTTAGTTTTACTTTGGTGTTTATAATTTTAAATTTTTATGTATGACTAAACATAAATATATTATTACATGGAATGCAAATCACATGAATTTTTAAAATAAGTTCCCAAAGAATCTCTCCCATTTCTGATAGACTACAGTGTGATATCCCCATGTCTTCTGAATACATGGGTGGGAAAATTGGAAAAGCGATGCTTTAAGGTAGAGCACTTTGGGGCCTCAATCGTCCAAATATGTTTTTTTTAACCATGATTTTAAACTCAGTGGGCTGTAATACAGCATGTGGAATAGGAGCATAAGTTTTGGAATTGAACAGACGTGATTATTTTCTTCTCTGAGCCATTTACTAGCTCTGAAACCTTACGTAAGTGTAAATTGGGGATAATAATTCATAGGAGCATTTTGACTATTAAAGAATGCATGTAAATTACTCAACACAATACCTGGCACATAATAAGCACTCCACAATTGTTCATTATTTCTTAAGAATTCTCAGCCTTATTCATTGGAACTCCCTGTGATCACCTAGTATATGTAATTTTGCTCTAGAAAGTATAAAAGGAAATGTGGAAAATGATACTGAAAAAAGAAACAACAAAGGCATTTTTAAAAGCTGAGAAGCTATAAAGATGAAATGAGCCAGAGTGTTTTTAGCTTAGAAGACAAGAAGCCAACAAGTGACAATAGCACTCAAGTACAAGAATTATTATGAGGAAGGGGCTGACGGGTTGTTTTTTGTTTCTACTAGAATTAGCACATGTAAATATTACAGCAAAATAACTTGGTTTGACAGAAATAAGAATGTCTTGTCAAGAAGACTGACAATATACTAGAACAGCTTGCTAGAGAGGGCATGACTATATCAATGTGGGTACATCTAAAAATATCTTGGCTAATAGAAGTAAAGATCTAGTTGTGGCTGCCCTGGCTTACCTCTTAAATCTGAGTCCTAGAGATCATTTTTCAATACTAGTTCAGGGACTCAGTCTTTGGTAGATGTTTATACTAGACTCTGTAACATATAGGGCATATATATATATATATATATATATATATATATATGCCCAGCCTTTTGGAGATACATTTATAAAAATTTATAAGGGAAGAATAGTGTTAGGTTTACAATATTGATGATAATAATAGTTAGCATTTACTAAGAACTATGTGGAAGAATGTATTTTAAGTATGTTATATGTCTTATCTTTTGCTGTTCAATAATTAGTTTTTGCCCTTAATTACAAAACCTATTCTAATCTAGGCATATCTTGGACCTTTTATTTTTAATCTATCCAGGAGTGAATGCATGATGAATACTACCCCACCTAATCAACTCTTACCTATCCTTCCATAACCAGTTCAAATTGCTCCTTCTCTATGAGAGCGACCTGATTTTTCTGTCTGCCTAGTCATTTCTTTTTCTCTGAACTACAGCTTTTATCCTCAGTACCATTCCTATGAGACTTAATCAGATTATTACTTTGAGGTACTTGTGTTTTGTTTTGTTTGGCTGTTCAACCTTATCCTTTTATTTAATTCTTTATAGACATAATGTGACATCTTCCAAGCCTGACTCTAAAATTTTCAGGGAAACCTGAAGTAGTCACATGTGGTTTTCTGGCTGTTCAGTGCCCATTTTGCCACTTGGGTGACAGTAGCTTAGTTTTCATTTGGGAAATGTTTTTCTTCCATTGTGTGCAGTCTTGATGGGACAATCCATCAAAGCTCTCTGCCCTTCCTTTTCCTACGGGTAAATAAGTGACTCAAGGGCTAGCTGGAATTTATCTCCCAAGGCTTTGAAACTTGAACAGGGTATCACAGACGTAAGGAAAACAGTTGATTTATTGTAGTGGCAATGACCTGGGAAAGTTGTCTACCTTTTTCTACCTTAGCCCCCTACATCAACCAGATCCCGTTCTTACCCCAGCCTGCTATTCTAGCCTTTCTTTGAACTACCTGATAGTCTTGCAATAAGTTAGTTGTTCTTTCTGTTGCTGGCAACTACAGCGTGCTAACTATTACAGGGGCCAATCCTCTACCTTGTTGTATGGCCCAAAACATAATGCTTGTCACAGAGTAGGTGTTCATGAGGGATATTTTGAAGAACTTAAGAGGAAAAACAGGCAATGACAAAGAGGAATAAGATCTATGAAAGCATTTTGCAGATAGATAAGCGGTATAAAATTCCAGTGGAGAGCTCCAGAAATGCTACATTAGTGATAAATTATTAAATATTGAATTTACATCATCCTAACATCCACCCTGTCTACTTTTGTTTTGCTTATTAAGGTGCTTAAGGGGGGCAAGTGGCTTACTGCAAAATACCACTAAAATACCCCAAACATCTTAGTGGTTGTGTATTCTTATTTCTAGAACTCCCATCCCTTTCTGGCCTAGGAGGCCCTCCTTTAAGTAATGCTGAAGAAGTTATTCTGAGCCAGGCTGAATGATACTCACTGATGACAACAGGAATTCATTCTATTTTTACATTTTCCTATGGATGTAGTAGAGTCATGCAAATGTGTACTACCCAGGGCTGGGAAGAAATGAGGACAGAGCTCAGAGAAGTCAGACAGGATTCAAGAATGGGATCAAAATAGAAAGCAGAACCCACAGCAGCTGTACTACTGCACACAATAGAGGGAGTTGAATCAGATGACCTCTAAAGCCTTCTCCAATTTGGTCATTTTTTGTTTCTACTTCTTTCAGTTGTTATAGGTATAGGTGTCAGAATCAGCCGCACTCAGAGGCACTGGTAAGTGTAGAAAGGATGTTGAAAATGCTGCTTCTAATAAAAGCTTGCTTTAAAAAAAAAAAATCCTCAATTAGTCTACAAATAGAATTTTTAATTCCGTAAATATTTGTTAATAATTTCTTTGCAAATAACTGTTCTAGGTACTAGGAGGAAGAGCAAACAGAGATGCAAAGAAAAATACTCAATGCTGCTACCTTTTAGTAGTCACAATTTTTTTAAAACAATGCTGTGCCACTTTATGCTTTCTGTACTGAGCACATTTTGTAAACAGTAGTCCATACATTGATCAGTGACAAAGGACTCTTCTTGCCTTCAAGGAGCTTTTAGTTTTTATTCATTTACTAATTAATTCAACATTCTTTACTGACCAATCTCCATTCCAGACTCTGGGCTCGCTGATATGGACATCATGAGAAAGATTGGCAAGTTCTCTTCTTGAAGGAGAGTGAAGCTCACAGGAAAATGAGATAACTTAAGTCTCCTATTTAGTTTTATTATGCCAGTTATTAACTTTCTCCAACCCTTTTTCTACTGTAGTCATAGTGCCGTTTTGAAAAATCAAATTTGATCAGGTCACATTTCCCCTGCTTCAAACTCTCCCATAGTTTCCTTCAGTGTTTAATTCAAACCCCTTGTTAATGCAGACAAGGTCCTGCATCACCTGGCTCTTCAGTCCTTTCATTTGAAGAATCTTTAAATGGAAGGATGGCAGCCCCTTACAATTTAATATTCAGCCTGGACAGATGGCAGTTGACATAATAAGCAGGCTGACATGCTATCACCAAGCTTATCACAAATACCCCTTAAGTATTCAGTGATCATCTCTACCCACCAAATCTGGGGAGGGGGGAGGATGTGATGATGACCCAGAATGGAAGCCTAGAGAGAAGTAAATAAAAGGCAGTGCAGAATTCTAGGGCAAATGAATCATATTTTATTTCTCCAACACAAGAATGCTAGTCTCAGTGAAATAGATATGTGAATAAATGAAGACTTAAGAAATGAGAAAATATGATATCCTGAGAGGATAATCATGGCAAGGATTTTTATCACATTGCTAGACCTTTGAAGCACTCTCTGGACTGTTACTTGAGATGTTCTCGGTTACTCTTGGGCTACCTTTGAAGATTGTAGAAAGTATTTGACTCTATCTGAGAGATGTTCTAAACCTTAAATGTACTTCAAAGGGTCTATGACTTCTGCCATCCACAAAACATTCATTAACTTCCCAAAGGGACTTACAATTCAATAAAAGTTAAGAACCATGAACAAACCAAGGCTATGAATATATCCCCAATACTGAATTTCAGTTCTCTTTGTTATTAAGAAGGCAGACCAGTTTCTCAGGTTAGTATTTAAGGCAAGTAGTCACTGAAATGCTAACTTACTTAAGAATGGAAATTTTTTGAGTTTCTAAACTTCAGTTTTTTTTAACTATAATTGAGAATATTAATAATTATTTCAAGGGTTATTGTAAGGATGAAATGAAATAATGTATGTAAAGTCCTTAGCACAGTGCCTGAAACGTCTTAGGCATTCAAATTGTTGTTACTTCTGTTATTATTTCTCTGATTCTCACATACTGTTACTGCCCATGATACTGTGAATTTTCATATTCAGTCTTCCTATGTACTTATTTCTATGCTCTGCTTCTCCCTCATGAAGGTCACTGTTCTAGGTTCTTGAACCCAATGTAAAAAATATAAAGCATTTGACCTGGAAATAATTAGGGGGAATCTTCTTAATTTAAGGAAGGGTATGTTAATACTTAAAGATTTATCCAAGGTCACATGGCTAGTTAGTAGCAAGGTCACATGGCTAAGACTCCTAGTCCAGTGGCTTTACAGCTACATTATTAATATACCAAATTGTGAGGAGCACTCCAAATCAATACACTAATATAAATTCACTGAGCACCAACCTAAATAGACCTAGAGTTATTCTAAAAATATTGGGAAGTATGAGAAGTATAAGATACATCCTTTTCAATTAAATAATTATAATTTTTTTTTTTGTATTTTTCTATAGCTGGAAACGGGGAGAGACAGTCAGACAGACTCCTGCATGCGCCCGGGATCCACCCGGCACGCCCACCAGGGGGTGATGCTCTGCCCCTCCCGGGTGTCGCTCTGTCGCGACCAGAGCCACTCTAGCGCCTGGGGCAGAGGCCAAGGAGTCATCCCCAGTGCCCGGGCCATCTTTGCTCCAATGGAGCCTCACTGCGGGAGGGGAAGAGAGAGACAGAGAGAAAGGAGAGGGGGAGGGGTGGAGAAGCAGATGGGCGCTTCTCCTGTGTGCCCTGGCCAGGAATCGAACCCGGGACTTCTGAATGCCAGGCCGACGCTCTACCACTGAGCCAACCGGCCAGGGCCTAAATAATTATAATTTATAACACAAATAAATCACATTGTTCCTCTCATTGCAGATGTGTTTCCTCAATAATATTATATTAATTTTGAATGCTTCCTTTTATGTTTCTAACTTCACCTGTGAGAATAAGTAATACAATTATATACATGAATTCTTACTAAGCAGTTATTATTGTTATGTAGAAAACTCCATTATTAGGGTCAGGCACCATTCACACATTGTCCAATTAGATCTCCCAATAATCTTATTTTATAGATGAAATAAAAAAAAGGCATGGAGTCATGAAGTAACTTGTCTAAGTCCCTCTCAGGCAGCAAAACTTGTGTTTCTGTCACACAGACTCCTTTGAACTTTTTAACTTCAATAATAATCCCTAGAAGCAAAATTAATTTTAAAAAAGTACAATACGTAAGTATGATGCATATAAATTGCTTAATTAGTAGGAATTTAGCCAGAAACTTTTATTAGGTGCTGATTATTTCCTAGGCTACAGCACAAGAGGGTAAAATTAGCATCACAGCAGCAGCCACAAATGGCATTTTGTTCCCTCCACCCCACGCCCACCAAGGCAAGTCTGTCCCTAGAGCTTGCCCAGCCACCAAGGGCCCTCAGCTGCTGCTGCCTCAGTTGTTTATCTCTGAATAATCAAGTGTGCTGCTCAGGCTCCTGTGTCTTTGCCCTGAAAGTTTAGGTTGTAGGAGTTATTTCAAGAAGGAAAAGTGGAATTCATTCTGACTTGTAGTGTGTGGGCTTGTGCTCTGAATGTGCCACAAAGGTGTAAATAAAGGTTATATCTCTTTCCTTCTTAGTTCCAGTATGAGACCCTATATGGGCAGTAGCCATGGCTGTCTGTTGGGCAGATAAAATAAATTATGCTCACTTTGTTAAAGATGGCGCTGCCCACGTGGAAGCCCATCGCCCAGTTGATATTAATGTGTGTTGGGGGCAGGCTGTGGGCAAGCAGGATTCTTGTAGCCTGGGGCTTGGTTTTAGGACTAAGCCTTTCCCACTCTTTTTGATGTGGGGTGGTGCAATCCCATCATGCCTCAGATAAGTGACTTTGTATTAGAGACTTCCTTATTTTGTATATTGGATTAAAGGTTTTGATTTCTGCACTATAAAGTGGGGCAGACTGGGAGCTCTTTTGGTTCCTGAGATTAGTATTAGAGAAGAGAGCAGAGAAAGGCCATGTGGAGGAGACCAGGAGAAGCAGCCAAGATGGTGGAGTGTTGAAGGAGAAGCCAGTTTGTGCAGAGAGGAGATGGGAAACAGAGGTGAATGAGACTGGTGAGGTTAGAAACCTTTGATTCTAGGAAACTCGGATAAGTCAGTAGCTTTGAGAGCACTGAATGAGTGGGTTTTGGAGCCCAGTGTGTGTTTTTACTTGCTCACCGGGTGCAAGCTAGGATTAAAGCTAATGGCCCACCAATTCTTGGCTCCGTTGTTTCATTACCCTCTGTCCGAATCTAATGCAAACCTGCATGGGCCAGGCAGCTGTGATGGTGGCTGTGGATACTAGCTTTACACCGTCGCAGCCATGCACATGCAGGTTTCCACTGGATTCGGGCAGATGGTAAAGAAACAGTGGAGCCAAAAACAGATGGGCCATTCCTTTATTAAAGTCTTGCACCAACCAAGGAGCAAACACACAGGGAAAACACTTCCCTCTCATTCATTCAGAGCTCGCAAAGCCTTTACATATTATCTGGTTCCACAATCAGGAGAATCTTCTCCGGTTCCTCCTAGAATCAAAGGCCTCTCCAGTCCCAAAGTCTCTCACCTCTGGTTCCCCGTCTGCCAACATGGCTTCTTACTCTGCAAAAACTGACTTCTCTCCTTACTCCTCCTCCTCCTTCTCTCCTTTTAAAACTTTTCTGGCATGAAAACCTCTCCTCCAGCACACATTAGCAAGACAATGGCCCTTCCCAAGCAGGAAGGTAATTTGCAATTTCACAGACCGCATACCTGGCGCTTCCCAGTGCCATTTTTAACAATAAAAGTGAGCAAACTCAAAAAATACAAATTTTGCAAACTCATTTGCCCAACAGACCAATAGTCTGGACCACAGGGTATTCAGTATTGAATATATTCAGTACTGCTTTCTTACTGAGCCTGGCCTGTGGCCTCCAGTTACTCAATGCTTGAAGAGCTCGAGCCCAGAAGCCTCCCTATGCCTTCATGCAGACAGACAGCAGTGGATCAGCTCCACAGACCCCTGGATGTGCTCAATCCAAAATGTAGAGAACAGATGGGTTCTTAAGGTGACCAAGTAAATGAGCAATCCAAAGAGTTACCTTCTTCCTGGACATCACAGGAAGGGAAAAATCATCTTGCTCCTCTTTGATCATTGTTTAACTTTGCTCCATGCAGCACCCCAGGCTCAGGACTATTTCTCATCTCAGTCAAATGATTTAATCTCACATTCTCTAATGTAGTGTGAAATGCTATGGTTGCAGAAGAGAGCATGACCTCATTCCCACCAGCAAGAAGTCCACTATTTTTGCCTCCTAAACCAGGCTTTCAGACCTCTTTTAGGTTTATTTACACATTAAGCTCTTCCTCTATCTCCATGTCTGAAGCAGTGATTCAGCATAGTGTGGCTGAGAAGTCACTCTCTCCCTGCAAAATACCTTTTTTGAACTAATATTAATTAGCCTTTGCTATGTATCAGATATTATAATGCATTCCTTATACATATCATTAAAAATCAAATCAGCATGATTGTGTAATGCTGGTGGTTAAGGCCAGGCAGGTTTGCATGGAATTCAGGCAGATGGTAGAGGAACTGGAGAGCCATAAAGCACTGGGCCATACACGTTTATTGGAGGCCTGCAGAGAGATGCAAGTGAATAACCAAAAGAAAACCACTTTTTGCAGTGGAGGGCAAGGGATCAGAAAAACTTCCCCCCACAGTGGCAGCTGAGGGAATCAGGGAACCACACCTCGCAGTGGTGGGAGACTGATCTGGGAGAATCACCACCGAGGGAAAGCACCCATAGCTTTCATAGAGACACACATGTGGCTTTCTGCCATGAGCTCATGCACTAATGGTGCAAAGTACTTGCAGCTGGGAAACCAGTGAGCAAGCCTAACACAGCTGTTTTCCCCATATTTAAGTAAAAATAAGAGACTCATGAGACTCAGAAAGATTAAATAATGTCCCTTAGGTCACCCAGGATTTAAGTAATCAAGCTGGCCACAATACCTCTTTCCTGACTACTAAGTTACATTTCTTTTCTGCCTCACTTTAATACTAATTCATCAAATGTAAAATAGATAAAAGGACAACATGAGCAAGAGAAATACAAATGCCTAATTAGCATGAGTAAAGTATGCACTGTCATTTATGTCAAGCTTTTTCCTATGAATGTTTCATTATAAGAGCATTTTTGTTGATGAAAATTCAAAAATGCACATTTGCTAATTGAAGCAAGAAAATGTCAATAATCCCACTTTATTTGTTAATTTAGATATAGCTCAGGCAAGTACAGCTGGTACTACTATTCTTAGGCTGGAAGGAGTGGGGGGGTATTTATTTTAACAGATAGACTGAGTTAGATTCAGGAGATGATGCAACTACTTCAAATCTCTAGTCATCTCCCATCCCCCTCTGCTCCTAACACTGCAAACTATGCCAGTGAGATGAATGTGAGAATGGAATTAATCAAAATGAGACAAGGGACCAGCAGTCTATCACAGGTGTCAGTTTGATTAATGAAAGCCAGAAAGCAGCTAGTACAATTTGGGAAATCAATGAGACACAAGCAAAGGCAATAACAACAGGAAAGCTCTAGTTTCCCTAGAAAATAATTTTAAAATCCTTTGTATTTATTCAGATCCTTGATGTGAGGATGTCAAGAAATTTCAAAAGCAACTTATTCTTGTCCATGTTAAGGAGAAATCAGCATTGACATTAATGCAACTTTCCCTCTGGGATAAGAGAGGAAATAGGGACAGAGAAGAGAGAAATGGAGTCAGGGTTCTTACAACTCCCCTTATAATTGATGAAAGGGCAACCAAATTTCAGTGTAGTCATTTTGGTTAATCTTATAGAGATATCTTTGAGGGTAGTGGTCCTTCTCCGAGAACTGCTCCCTTTGTTTATAGAAGTGAATCATGACTGCTATCAGAGGCAGATTTAATGGTGGGTGCACCAGGTGCATGCCCTGGGCCCTGACTTCTGAAGGGCCCTGCAAAACCCCAACTTTATATTTTTTGCTAATGACACCAAGTTTGGTTTCATATGTGCAATTTTAACATTAGTAGTACATAATATTTTTTATTTATTTAAAAATATGGTTAACATGTATATTTACTTTCTCTGTCCCTCTCTTCTTTTTAAGGGGCCCAATATTTTCTTCTGCACCTGTGGCCTCAACCAACCTTAATCCACCTCTGACTGCCATGTTTGTTCTGAGTGATTTTCCTATCCCCACCATGGTCACTGTTGATTGGATCATGGCTGGACAGCTGACCCAACTGAGGCCAATCAGATTCTCTTTCTGGTGACTTGGGATTCACATTCAGAGAACTATTTAATATGTCTGTCAGGCATTGTGAGATGTGGAAGAGCAAAGAGACAGTCTCCAGAGAGAAGAATGAAGCAGTTTTTTTAGAGAACTGAGCAGGTATCTTTCTTGGTTCCTGACAGCTATCCAGTTCCTGATTCCAGCCCTCTGTGAGATCCAGCCACATGGTCTGCCTTTAAAATGAGTGTAACACGCCTGAATCCTATTGTTAAATTCTCCTCTTCCACTTAGGTTAGCTCAAGTGGGTTTATGCTAATTGCAACTAAAAGTATCTTAAGTACTTCATTTATGACTTTATCAGGTCCAAATTCTCCTTGAAATGTTTGCCTTGCAATCTCTTCTACATCTCCATCTATTTCTCAATATCCATTAATTGTGCCTCTTTTTCTTTCTGTCTCTTAAATTTAGGTATTTTCTAATGTCTTGTGTTTTTAACCCATCTCTCTGTCTCTCTCACCATTTTTGAGAATCCCACCTCATCCTGGTTTCAGTTAATACCTACAACCACTTGGATCTCAAATCTATATCTCTAGCCCATACCTCTTGATTGGTATTGACAAGCCATTCTCGGTAGTCTCAAAGGCTCCTTAAATTAGAAAAAATTAAAATTACTCATTGTGCTCTTTCTCATCTCCAGAAATCTGCTCTTTCTCCCATGGTTTTTTTTTTATTAGAAAATGGCATTCTAGAGGTGGCAAGATGGTGATGGAGCAGGCAGATGTACCAACTTCCACCTCCCAGAACCAAAGTAGATTACAACTTAATTTTAAAAACCATCATCTGGAATAAAACAACTCTGGACTAAACTAAGAGGACTTTTTAACCAAGGAACACTGAAGAAGCCACACTCAGACTGTTAGGAAAAGCAGAAATGTGGAGAGGGCTGCTCAGCTCCCAGGAGCAAAAGGCAGCCTGGAGGGACTTGCATGGCTGGAAGTGAGTTTAGCAAAGAGAGGAGGGTCCTAGGCCCCAGGACCAAAACCCCAGCCTGCAGCCCCAGAGACTAGAAAAGATGTATGGACAGTATTTAGCTTCAAAACAAGCCAGGATACTGTTTGTGAGAAAAAAAGAGATTTCTCAGACCTAGGATTCTACTTAAAGGGACCAAGCTGAAAACATCTTTAACAACCACTCACCTGAGACTCTGAGGAATGGGGAGAGATGGGAGGACTGGAGTAGCAGAAAGAGAGAGTAATCTGGGAGGCACAAGGAGAAACACTTTGAGGGACAGCCACCCTAAGCCCTGGATTGAGTCATTCCCTCAAATCTAAAGTGAATACTTCCCCAGAACCAGCAATACCAGCAAAGGGAAGCAGGTCACCAGCCAAACGGAAGCTCTCCTGCTGCAGTCAGAGCAAAGAATTTCTTAGAAGCAAGGAGCCATCAGGGTTACAGTATTGAGTGCTAAGGTCTGAGCTGCATTGCCCCCACTCACAGTGCTGAGTGCTCACCAGATGGTGGGGGGTGGCTAGACGCAGAAGCATGGTCCTGTTGGTGGGGGCAGAAGCCAGGCCAGCCAAGACTGAGGTGCAGTGTGAGCTCAGTCATGCCCAGTGGGTGCAGAAGGGGCACACAAAAGTGGTCTGACCCAGCTGCAGGCCAGATGAGCAAGAGCAGTCCTGCCTGCAATCCTGCCTGCAGGGGCAAGGCGAAAGCCAGACAAAAGCCAGAATCAATGGAGAGCCATGACTGAGCCAGGGTTTGCGGCTGGCACCTAAGCATAGCCCCACCTGCAGGGGGGGGTGAAAGCCAGGAACAGGCAGAGACCTGTAGCTGAGCATAGGTGTGCAGCTTCACCTGTGGTTCAAAGGTTTGTGACCCAGCACTGCATGCAGCCCCACCTGAGGGGGCAGGGCGAAGGCTGAGGCTGGAAAGGGCTTGTAGCCCCAGCACGTGAACACAGCCCCATCCATGGAGGAGAGGTGAAAACCACAGGAACTGCCGCAGTGGGCTGTCGCCTCCAGTGCCCATATCCCAATGTCTGAGGAAGCAGCAGAGGAGGTGGGCCTGCAGAAGACCACAACTAGGGAACACAGAGGCCACACCCATTGGACTCCTGTGGACACACACTTCTTATACACAGACAAAATGGGAAGGCAGAGAAATGCAACCCAAATGAATCAAGAGCAATCCCAAGAAAAGGATTTGAATGAGTCAGATGTAAACAAATTACTAGATACAGAGTTTAAAATAATGACTGTTTGGATGCTCAAAGATCTTAGAATAGCAGTAGATGGACATAACAAGCATCTAAATAAAGAGATAACAAATATAAAAAAGGACATTGAAATAATAAAAAAGAATCAGTCAGAAATGACAAATAGCCCTGGCCGGTTGGCTCAGCGGTAGAGCGTCGGCCTAGCGTGTGGAGGACCCGGGTTCGATTCCTGGCCAGGGCACACAGGAGAAGCGCCCATTTGCTTCTCCACCCCTCCTCCTCTCCTTCCTCTCTGTCTCTCTCTTCCCCTCCCGCAGCCAAGGCTCCATTGGAGCAAAGATGGCCCGGGCGCTGGGGATGGCTCTGTGGCCTCTGCCCCAGGCGCTAGAGTGGCTCTGGTCGCAACATGGCGACGCCCAGGATGGGCAGAGCATCGCCCCCTGGTGGGCAGAGCGTCGCCCCTGGTGGGCGTGCCGGGTGGATCCCGGTCGGGCGCATGCGGGAGTCTGTCTGACTGTCTCTCCCTGTTTCCAGCTTCAGAAAAATGAAAAAAAAAATAAAATAAAAAAAATAAAAGAAATGACAAATAAAATATCAGAAATGAAGACCACATGGATGAAGCTGAAGATCAAATCAACAAGTAAGAGGACAAGATAAACAAAGGCATGGAAGCAGAGCAGCAAAAAGAAAAGAGACTCAAAAAGTCTGAGAAAACTAAAGAGAGCTCTGTGATAACATGAAGAGAAATAACATTTGCATCATAGGGATTCTTGAAGAAGAGAAAGAACAAGGGATAGAAACCTTGTTCAATCAAATAATAGCTGAAAACTTCCCTAAATTGCTGCAGGAAACAGTCACATAAGTCCAAAAGCACAGAGAATATCATTATAGAGAAACCCAAAAAAATCCACACCAAGACACATCATAATTAAAATACCAAAGCTAAGAGATAAAGAGAAAATATTAAAAAGCTGCTAGAGAAAAAAAGGCTATAAACTACAAAGGAGCCCCCATTAGGATAACATCTGGCGTGTAAAAAAACACTTGAGGCCAGAAGGGAATGGCAAGAAATATTCAAAGTAATGCAGAACAAGAGCTTACAACCAAGACTACTTTATCCAGCAAGGCTATTGTTTAAAATTGAAGGAGAAATAAAAAGCTTCCCAGACAAAAAAAACAAAAAAACAAAACAAAAAAAAAAAACCTCAAGGAATTTATTACAACAAAACCAATGCTGCAAGAAATGTTAAGGGGCCTGTTGTAAACAGAACAAAGAGAGAAAAGAATATAGTAAAAGAGGAAGATAGCTTTAAAGAATAAAATAGCAATAAACAACGACATATCAATAATAACCTTAAATGTAAATGGATTAAATGATCCAATCAAAAGACATAGGGTAGCTGCATGGATAAGAAAACAGGACCCATACATACATACGTTGTCTACAAGAGACACATCTCAAAATAAAGATACACATAGACTAAAGGTAAAAGGATGAAAAAATATTTCATGCAAATGGAAATGAAAAAAAAAAGCTAGGTAGCAATACTTATATCAGACAAAATGGACTTTAAAACAAAGGCTATAGTAAGAGATAAAGAAGGTCACTACATAATAATAAAGGGAGCAATCCAACAGAAAGATATAACCATTATATATCTATGCACCTAATATAGGAGCAACTAAATATATAAAGCAGACTTTGATGGATATAAAGGGTGAGATCAACAGCAATACTATAATAGTAGGGGGTTTTAATACCCCACTAACATCACAAGATAGATCCTCAAGAAAAAAAATTAACAAAGAAACAGCAAACTTAAAGGACATACTAGATCAACTGGATTTAATATATATATTCAGAGCCTTTCACCCTAAGGCAGCAGAATATACATTCTTTTCAAGTGCTCATGGTACATTCTCTAGGATAGACCACATGTTAGGGCATAAAAGTGGCCTCAACAAATTTAAAAGGATTTAAATCATATCCAGCATTTTCTCTGATCACAATGACAGGAAACCAGAAATCAACCACAACAGAAAAACTAAAAAATACTCAAACACATGGAAACTAAATAGCATGATATTAAATAACAAATGGGGTAACAATTAGATCAAAGAAGAAATTAACAAATTCCTAGAAAGGAATGATAATGTGCATACAACAACTCAAAATTTATGGGACACAACAAAAGCAGCACTGAGAGGGAAGTTCATAGCACTACAGGCATACCTTAAAAAGCTAGAAAAAGCTCAAATAAACAACCTAACCCTGCATCTAAAAGAACTAAAAAAAGATCATCAAGTAAAATCCAAAGAAAATAAATGACATAGAGGCTAAAAAAACAATACAGAGGATCAATGAAACAAAGAACTGGTTCTTTGAAAGGGTAAACAAGATCGATGAACCTTTAACCAGACTCACCAAGAAAAAAAGAAAGAGGACTCAAATAAATAAAATTAGAAATGAGAATGGAGAATTAACAACTGATATAACAGAAATACAAAATATTGTAAAAAAAAAATACAATGAAGAAGTGTATGTCAAAAAATTAAACAACCTAGGTAAAATGAAAAATTTCTTGAAACATATAATCTTTCAAAAATTAATCTAGAAGAATCAGAAAGCCTAAACAGACCAATTACAACAAATGAGATCGAAACAGTTATCAAAAAACTCCCAGCAAACAAAAGCCCTGGACCAGATAGCTTCACTGGTGAATTCTATGAAAGATTCAAAGAAGAACTAACTCCTATCCTTCTCGAGCTATTCAAAAAATTCAAGAGGAAGTAAGACTTCCAAGCTCCTTTTATGAGGTGAGCATTATTCTGATTCCAAAACCAGACAAAGACAACACAAAGAAAGAATATTATAGGCCAATTTCCCTGATGAATTTAGATGCTAGAATCCTCAACAAAATATTAGCAACCTGGATCCAGCAATACATGAAAAAAATCATACATCATGATCAAGTGATTTATTCTGGGGAGACAAGAATGGTACAATATTCATCTATCAATCAATGTGATACATCACATAAACAAAAGGGAGAAGAAAACAACATGATAATTTTAATAGATGCAGAAAAAGCATTTGATAAAATCAAGCACCCATTTATGACCTAAACTCTCAGCAAAGAGGGAATACAGGGAATGTACCTCAACATGATAAAGTCCATCTATGACAAACCCAAAGCCAACATTATAATTAATGGGCAAAAATTAAAAGCAATCCCCCTAAGATCAGGAACAAGACAGGGGTGCCCCCGTTCACCACTCTTATTTAATATAGTACTGGAAGTCCTAGCTACAGCAATCAGACAACAAGAAGAAATAGCAGGCATCCAAATTGAAAAATAAGAAGTAAAACTATCATTATTTGCAGATGATATGATACTGTATATAGAAAACCCTAAAATCTCAGTCAAAAAACTACTGGACCTGATAAATGAATTCAGCAAGGTGGTAGGATATAAAATTAATACTCAGAAATCAGAGGCATTTTTATATAGCAGCAATGAACTGTCAGAAAGAGAAATTAAGGAAACAATTCCCTTCACTATTGCAACAAAAAAATAAAGTGCCTCAGAGTAAATTTGACCAAGGAGATTAAAGACATGTACTCAGAAAATTACAAAACATTGATAAAAGACATGAAGGAAGATACAAACAAGTAGAAGCACATACTGTGCTCATGGTTAGGAAGGATAAACATCATCAAATGTCTATATTACCCAAAGCAATTTATAAATTCAATGCAATACCAATTAAAATACCAATGATATATTTTAAAAATATAGAACACATATTCCAAAAATTATATGAAACCAAAAAAAAAAAAAAAAAAAAAAAAAAAGAACACGAATAGCTTCAGCAATCCTGGAAAAGAAGAATAAAGCGGGAGGTATCACACTTCCTGATATCAAGTTATACTACAAGGCCATTGTACTCAAAACAGCTTGGTACTGGCATAAGAACAGGCATATAGATCAATGGAACAGAACAGAGAACCCAGAAATTAATCCATACCTTTATGGACAATTAATATTTGACAAAAGAGTTAAGAGCATACAATGGAGTAAAGACAGTCTCTTTAATAAACGGTGTTGGGAAAATTGGACAGCTACCTGCAAAAAAATGAAAGTAGACCACCAACTTTCACCATTCACAAAAATAAACTCAAAATTTAAATGTAAGTCATGAAACCATAAGCATCTTAGAAGAAAACATAGGCAGTAAGCTCTCCAACATCTCTCACAACAATATATTTGCTGATTTTTCTTCACAGGCAACTAAAATAAAAGACAAGATAAACAAATGGGACTATATCAAACTAAAAAGCTTTTGCACAGCTAAAGACAATATGAACAAAATAAAAAGACAAACCACACAATGGGAGAACATATTCAACAATACATTTGATAAGGGGTTAATAACCAAAACTTATATAGCACTTGTAAAACTCAACACCAGGAAGACAAACAGTCTAGTCAAAAAGTGGGCAAAAGAAATGAATAGACACTTCTCCAAAGAGGACATACAGATGGCCAATAGGCAGATGAAAAAATGATCAACATCATTAATCATTACGGAAATGCAAAATAAAACCACAATGAGATACCACCTCACATCAGTCAGAATAGCACTCATTAACAAAACAACAGACGGTAGGTGCTGGCGAGGATGTGGAGAAAGGGGAACCCTCCTGCACTGCTGGTGGGAATGCAGACTGGTGCAACCACTGTGGAAAACAGTATGGAGATTCCTCCAGATATTGGAAATGGAACTGCCTTTTGACCCAGCCATCCCACTTTTAGGAATATACCTCAAGAACACCATATCACTGATTCAAAAATAAAATGCACTCTCATGTTTATGGCAGCATTCTTCACAATAGTGAAGATCTGAAAACTGCCCAAGTATCTGTCAGTGGATGAGTGAATTAAAAGCAGTGGTACATATACACAATGGAATACTATGGGGCCATGAAAAAGAAGGAAATATTACCTTTTGCAACCACATGGATGGACCTGGAAACTGTTATGTTAAGTGAAATAAGCCAGGCAGAGAAAGAAAAATATCATATGACCTCACTCATTTGAGGAATCCAAGCAATAATGTGAACTGAGAAATGGAATTAAACCTGAAGGGAAGGGGAGAGGGAGCTGTTGGGTGTGGGGCAAAGGTGATGCTGAGGGGAATACAGGGGAGGGGGTATGGAATCGGGGTGACACTAGAATTTATGAAAACACAATAAATTAAATTTAAAAAAATTGAAAATGGCATTCTATAACAAACTAGATGCTGTAGTTGTATTTAAATGGTTTCTCTCTCTTACTCCTTATTATAATTTAATCACATACTATCTCAATTAGATAAATTACAATACTTTCTATCTGACTCCAGCCACTGTCAATCCATCCTTTTCACCCTGCCAGAGTGTAGAGCATTTCTTCTTGTTGTCTATTAATTTATATGTCAATCTTTGTGCCAGTACCACACTGGCACTGATCACTGTATCTCTGCAGTACATTTTGATATTAGAATATGTGGGAACCTTTTTAAAATATAAATTGCTGGGCCCTACCTCCAAAGATTCTGTTTTAGCAGAATGGGGTGAACTATGAGTCTGATTTTTTTTAAGTTTCCTAGAAGCATTTATTGCAGGGCTCTCCGGGGATACTGTAGAGCAGGGGTCAGGAATCTATGGCTCGTGAGCCAGATGTGGCTCTTTTGATGGCTGCATCTGGCTTGCAGACAAATCTTTAATAAAAAAATAATAACGTTAAAAATATAAACATTCTCACGTATTACAATTCATTCATTTTCTACCACTCATGTTCATGGTTGCAGGTGGCTGGAGCCAATCACAGCTGTCCTCTGGTACAACACCAAATTTTTATTGGATAATGCATAACATACATGGGTTGTTGTATGGCTCTCATGGAATTACATTTTAAAATATGTGGCGTTCATGACTCTCTCAGCCACAAAGGTTCCCAACCCCTGCTGTAGAGTAATAGTTAAGGATGTAAGTTTTGGAGTCTGTCTGGGACTGAATTCTGGCTCTGCCCTTACATGCTGGTGACAAGTGGGAGGATTGTTACTTCTCCTTCTGTAAAATAGGGATGATAATAGTAGTTTGCACATGACTTAAATTTATTAATTCATGTATAACAGAAGAGTGCCTTGGACTCTATAAATGTTAATTAATTATTTGTACTAATAGTTGCTCAGAGGAGCAGACAATGGGAATGCAGAAAGAGGAAAGAAAATATGTGCCAATTTGATGACATCAAAAAATTTTAGCAACATGGCAAAATCAAAATAGACTTTGTGAATAACAAGGAAAAAAGTTTTCACATTGATTTTTTTTATTGTGATACTATATATATAGCCGAAAAGTTGCCATTTTAGTCATTTTTAAGTGTACAATTCAGTGGCGTGAATTACATTCGCAATTTTGTGCAGCCATCGATTCCATCGATTCCTGACACTTTTACATCACCCCAAATAGAAACTGTATCAATTAACACCTTCCTATTCTTTTGACCCCTTCCTGGGCCCCTGACACATGGTAATCTCTCATCTACTTTCTGACCCTATGAAGTTGACTGTTCTAGATAGTTCATATAAGTAGAAACAGGCAAAATGTGTCCTTTTGTGTTTGGCTTATCTCATGTAGAATAATGTTTTAAGGCTCATCAACATTGTAGCATTTGTTAGAGCTTCATTCCTTTTCATGTTTATCCATTTATCTGTTGTTGGACACTTGTCTTGCTTCTACCTTTTGGCTATTGTGAGTAATGCTGCAATTAACATTGACACACAAGTGTCTGTATAAATCTTTGTTTTCAATTCTTTTGGGTATACATTTAGCTGTAAAATATAAGTCACTGATCTTTTAATAGAAGTAACATGCAGCATTGTGATAAAGGAAGCCCTCTGCTATCTTTCTCACACCCTGGCCTTATGACATAAAACTAATACTGTCAGTCCTTTCTTGACCTGCATGTCTACAGCTCATTGTAATTGTTGTCTGGGCTATAAAGATATGAGTGCCTCTGGTGGAGGGCAGGCTGGGAAAGAGGACATTTAAATTATTACTAGATGACAGAAATCAGTGACAGGAATGAAGGAACCAGGGAGTCTGCCCTGTAACCTGTCTTTACCTTCTTCTCTCTGATACCTCTTGGTTTTGACAGGATGTTCTGCTTAGCCAAGAGATTACAAGGTTATGTAAGAGCTCAGAAAAAGGTGAAGATGGACTGTATAACTGTGCACATTTCTTGACCCTACCAGCTGCTAAGGCTGTCATTACAGGCAGCAGGAGCCTCTATGGGAGAAAGGAAGGGGAGGTGGGAATGGAGTTGGTGGGGCAACGTAGCTATCAGTTACTAAAGATGTTCACAAGTAGGAAGAAAATTCTTGACACAGCTGTCCCTCCCACCCACCTCACTACTAAAAGTACACTTCAGGAATTGCCCCAATGCCACTGGTTTTGTTTTTTTTTTTAAGATTTTTAAAAATTTATACATTATAGAGAGGGAAGAGAGAGAGAGAGAGAGAGAGAGAGAGAGAAGGGGGGAGGAGCAGGAAGCATCAACTCCCATATGTGCCTTGACCAGGCAAGCCCAGGGTTTTGAACCGGCAACCTCAGCATTTCCAGGTTGACGCTTTATCATTATTATAGAGAGGGAAGAGAGAGAGAGAGAGAGAGAGAGAGAGAGAGAGAGAAGGGGGGAGGAGCAGGAAGCATCAACTCCCATATATGCCTTGACCAAGCAAGCCCAGGGTTTTGAACCGGCAATCTCAGCATTTCCAGGTGGATGCTTTATCCACTGCACCACCACAGGTCAGGCCCAATGCCACTGGTTTTATCCTGATTCCAAACTGACACTGCACCCCCTAGTGCTGCTTTGATCTCCCTGCCTCAAAGCAACCTTACCCCTTAATTCAGTAAAGATGAATGCAGATTGCAGTGGTGCTATTTATTGTATTCTGGTAGAAAGAGAATTAAGCAGTAGGAATGAGAAATACATGTTCTGTTAGATTCTATAAAAGGCATAATTCATGTGGTTGTTAATACCTGAAAATATTTTATGATATGATAGTTTTGGGAGAATTAAATATATTAAGGTGGTA